>NW_022992126.1:3388793-3696948 GCF_902827175.1 Gymnodraco acuticeps | reverse complement strand
TATCTCTCTCTCTCTCTCTCTCTCTCTCTCTCTCTACGCTCCTCTCTCTCTCTCTCTCTCTCATATTACCAAAGGGCTCTGTAAAGCTGGATCAATTCCTCAAACGGTGCATATTTCAGCTCATAGTTCTGGTTCGACAGCTTTACTCTTTTGTTTCACACTCACCACTTCCACCAATATGTTTCAAGCCGCACAAAACATCTGTTTTCAGCCAAAAAGCATAAAAAAACCTGAACCCTACCTGTCCTGCAAAACCACGGATACACTAGGTTAGCTGGAGAACATAGTGCGGAAGTGGCTTTAAATGCATTTAGCAGCTAAAGAGCCAGATATCTTTCTCAGACATATTTAAACCAACCACTGTGACAGGGAACATGCCTTGGGCAGTTATTCCAAACATAAATTCAACAAAAGAACGACGTCTTGTATCAAAGCCAAACAAACCGTAGGACGAGAGGATGCATCATGTCTCATCCTTTTTAATAAAGCAGTCAACAATGTCCTCCAACAAGGTAATACGTTACTCATACAAAAAAGCACGGCATCCAACAGATGCACGCATTGTTTCCTGTGTATCCCTTATGCATGGAAAGGCAATTTAAATCTTGCACGGGAAAGGCAGACTCACCGAGTAACAATGAAAACTACTATAACAGCGAGAGCATATTAAATAATGTAAATAATTACATTTTATTACGAAATGTTGGATATAATGGAGTTTGATACAAGATTTAAATATACAGAGAAAGTAAACATGACTCCTTTTTGGAATTAGATTATTCACTGTCAACCCACATGTCCTTAATTATTGTGATGTAGGGAAACAATTACTGGTTATTTTATTTTTGGAAATATCTGCTGATTCAATTAAAGCGATAATTGTTTATCATCATCATCACAGGGCCAAACATGATGACAAAAAAACATTGTTTAACTTAAAGTCTAAATGCCCAAACTAATTAGTTTACAAAGTTATATCATTTAGGAAATCCTCTTATTTGAGAGTCTGGATTCAAATAATGAAATTGTTTCACTACTCAGCATAAAAAATTACTGATATTATCAAAATAGTTGCCAATATTTTTTCTTTTGCGACGGTTTTCAATGGTAAACAGGGTTAACCTCTGTCAGTGCGATGGAAATGCTATTCATCTTAATAATTGTATCTTAAAACAAAAAGAAGCTAGATACGTTTTATATCTCATGTCTGAAAAGTGTTTTCGCCCCCTCTCTGCACACATCAGGCTGCTGCCTGCTCTCCAGGCCTCTTCCTTTCAGGAACCTTTGATCACATCATCCTCACACCGCTGTTGACAGTTTAGCACCTCTGCGTTGTGGGAGCCTCCAACGGCTCGCATTGTTTTTTTCTCTCTGACTTTTTTCCCTAGTTAGAGGACGGTTCATACTTCCGAGTCCCTTAAGCAACTCCTGACTGACCTCTTTACATCCTAACGTGAGATTGCTCGCACGAGGCAACACTACTTCGAACATTATTATTAGCAAGGAAACGGATCAAAGATGTATCATCTTCCATTGAATTGAAAACTGGCTAATTGGCTTCCAGGCTTCCGCTAAATGGCACAACAGACTGCCAAGAAATCAATCTCTGAAACTGAAGCAAATAAGAGCGTACAAGTAAAGGCTTAAGACAGATAGAGTGCAGATAAGCAGCCAGAGGTTTTTTGGGTATCACAGAGAGCGAGGGATGAAGGGATTATGGGCAGAGCATGAGAGGATGAAGAGAGGATGATCTAAGGATTAACCACATAAACTGAACAGTCTAATAACACAATCAGTAGACCAATACAAACACTAGTAAACAGATTGTTGCCTTGCACACATACTTAATAGGCTTTCATATGGGTGTTAATTTGCGGAGTGAAAAACTAGAATATCTCTGGTTAAATGGCAAAAATTGAAAAGATAAAAAATGATTATTAATATCAGTACTTCTTGTGTAGAAAGGAAAGTTGTGGGAGTGCAGGACTAGGGGAGTAAAGGGTGTGGAGGAATTTCTTCTTCTACATGACTGATTAATTATAATCTACACCCACCCCCCCCCCCCCCCCCCCCCCCCCCCCCCCCCCCCGACCTTTTGGTTTAGGGATCTTCATTGAACCTTAACAATGTTTTATGAATGGTAAAGAATTATCAGAAAACTGGATGGAAGAATTTAAGAAAAACATGAAGTTTGAGATGAACTGCCTCCTTACCTGACTAAGAGATGGGTAGCCATGGTAGCCAAGGGTCAAAGGGTCGTTGTTCTGAAAGACAGGAGAGCAGATTTTTGGACACATGGTCAGTCATTTGCAAAGCAATAAATCCCTCCGATGTAATTTTTTACAACAATGCGATGTAATTTTTTTCTATTATTATTCAGGAATTCCATTTAATTCTCTCACACACACGTCTTTATTCCTTCACACATTTCTATTTGACTTTACAGCTCTGTCTCCTAATCAAATTAACTCGCCCGGTGACACACTCCTGCCATCTCCTCCAGAGTTTTCCACCCAGCGGATCTTTTGTCTGCTTGCAAAGACGTGATAACGGGGGCGAGTGAGATCAGGCGAGCAGAAGATGAAAGACGAGCAGAATGAAAGAGCTTTCACCACGGCTCTTAAATCATAAATAGGTCAGGAGTGTCGGCGAGCATGAAGCCCGTTGGTGTGAAACGGCATCATGAGCACTGACGCAATCCCCGCCACATTCCTCTCAGTGTTCTGGCTGTGTAAAGCAAAGACGGATACATCCGACATCTAGGGGGTAATTACAGTTTAACATGGCACGTTACCCTAAAAAACAATTTGTTTGTTAGCAAACATTTTACAGAAATCATGTCCCTATTACAGGAAGATAGTCGTAACTCTTTTATTGTACTCATAACACTGTGTTCTAGCTTTTATGCTAATATATTCCATTAAAAAAAGGGAGCTTTACGCAGCAATTACAGCACGATTTGAAGGAGGAAAACAGATTTGCCTGTCTCTGGATTCATATCACTAGATTAGAAAACAACTCAGCTCCTCCCTCCTTTCTCCTCCTCCCCCCCCCCCTCATCTGCTCTATCCTCAGGGGGAACATTTGCTTTGCACACTTTAAAGCTTCAGTTCGCCTGATTAATACTGTAGCCATCTAACTTTAAACCCCATAGGGCCTTTTCGTTAAAGCAAAGAACAATGTTTCCAAATGTACCGGGCTTGGTCGGGGAGGGGAGGAGAAGGAAGCATCTTCCCGGTCGAAAAAAAAGCAGTTTGTGTGAGTCTATCTCAGAGCCAAAAATGTACTTAGTGAACTGGCTGTGGAAGGCAGAAGCTCTAAATAATGTATTACCTCTTAGAGGCTTGAATAACATGAATAAAGTATTGTACAGTGAGTCCAAACTCTAAACACAACTCACTGGAGGTATGGAGGAGGATGGAGTCCAAACCAATACAATTTGAGACAAAAAGAGGCTTATGGGGCAGTAAGCTACGCCGAGGTAGAGGGGCAACACATCTAGAAATCATACTCCGAGAAGCTGAATGAGGAACCAGAGATGAAAATACAACGGGAAATGGACAGCAAAGGGGGAAAAGAGACGGAGGGAGCAAAGACAATGACTCATACATGAGCGGAGTCATGTGCTTAATTTCCTCAAGGAACTGGGAGGAATGAGAGAGGGAGGGCTGCTCAAGTCGAGTGTGTATCCCTCTCAGCACCGCAGTCACCATCACAGTACATGAGAGGCAAGAAGACTTGGTACGATAGTTAATCATGCTTTATTTTGTCGATGATGACGAATGGAGCACAGCTTATTCTTGTCTGAGGGTGGTGATGGTGTTTTAGGGGGTTGGGTGGCTAAAACAAGAGAATGGACAGCAGGGGAAGACCGGGTGAGCAATCAGGAGAAAGTAACAAAATGACTTGAAGTCAACAGATGGCGAGGAGGGGGAGGGAAGGCGAGCTCAGGGGGGGAGGGAACAGGGCCGACCCTGTGATAATAAAAATCGGAGAACAAGCGATGTACAAAAAGCAACTTTCTCCTTCAAACTATCTTACAATACACGCCGCTCCTCCGCTCCCTTCACCGGCTTCCGATAACTGCTAGAATCCACTTCAAGACAATGGTACTTGCGTACCATGCTGCGAATGGATCTGGCCCTTCCTACATCCAGGACATGGTTAAACCGTACACCCCAGCGTGTGCACTACGCTCTGCATCAACCAAACGGCTCGCTGCACCCTCGCTGCGAAGGGGACCCAAGTTCCCATCAGCAAAAACACGTGGGTTTGCTATCCTGGCTCCAAGATGGTGGAATGAGCTCCCCATTGACATCAGGACAGCAGATAGCTTACACATCTTCCGGCGCAGACTGAAAACTCATCTCTTTCGACTCCACTTCGAGCGTTAGAACTATTAACAAAGCACTTATATACTAATAAAGGGCAGGCTTATCTAAAGCCAGTTGAGTAGCACTTGAAATGTTTTTGCTCTATGAAGCCTGATGTACTTATATGATTCTGTTTTCCTCAAGTTTGTATTTTGTTGGTCGAACGCACTTATTGTAAGTCGCTTTGGATAAAAGCGTCAGCTAAATGCAATGTAATGTAATTCATTTTACACATAAACCCATTGCACTCTTCTCCAAAAACCACAGGTGGTGAAAGGTGTTTATGTGCGATTGTTTTGCGAATGTGTGTGGGGTCTAATTTAGTCACAAGACTCGTATCTATTCCTATCGTGCCTTGGGACTGCTGTTCTTTTGAAGAGGAGTGGAAGAGGAACTACATTTCACTGCTCTGAGAGTCATCCTACCTAACTGCAAAGCAGGGCACTCAGGAGGATGTGAATCCATTTCATCCACAGAGCACTTATGTGCTAAGCCTCCAAACAGTCGGCCGATGATCTGAAGTTTATTTCCCTTCAATGTACTTCACATCCCTCTGACTTTCCACAGTAAACCTACACATGCTTTTTCAGGACGGTGTTGGCTGCAGGCAAAGAGGATTTTGGAGGCAGGCTTGATGGTTGTGCCACAATGATCACCATATAGCAGTATCGTCTGGTGCATCACATGCAACGGAATCTGCTGGTGTTCACTGCGCTGATCTGCATGTTAAGATAAAGCTATTTTTATCGCCCAATTTATTTCAGACCTGATTGGAGAAGATTAGTATTTGCATGTAATTATTTACTGCACAACATAATTGCCTATTATGATCACACTCCATGATTATTCCATAACAATAACATTTGAGTCTGAAACTGGACTTTTTGGGACCATGGTGATGACATTAAAAAAATGTCTGCTGTGTACTTTTATATTTGATCTGGTGTTTATTACATTACCGTTTGAAATTAGATACTGATATCAGATATCAGTCTGACACTGACTCAAATAGGTGGATGAGGTATTTGTGACAATAAGCAATGTGGTATTGGATTTCAATATTTTTATAAATAACAATTTAGACATTTATACCTTATCGTTCCATGTTGCTTTACAAACTTCGGAAAACCGTGTTGAAATCACACTTGTTTCCTTATTACAAAATAATTATTCCAGTCGCTTGCACACAGTGCTGTACACATTTTGTTTTAATTAATTTAATAATGGTATTATTATATATAATGGCCGATCAGTGAATCCCTAATTTGATGAGCACAGGGCTCTACAAGTGCAGTCAAACTATGTAATAAATAATTCACATATTTCTACCGAATCTGAAGCACTTGTATATCAATGATGTACTGCTACTAATAATTATTCTTAGTATTTCTTGGTTAACCAGTTCATTGTCAAAACATTTAAGAACACAAGATAATTTCCAGATCAAATCAAAAACATTTCTGATTTACCAGTCATGTTAAACAGTACATTTTCACATTATATAAAAAGGGGCTGGAAAAAGTTGATTCGTCATTTAAAGAATTATAATAATTAAACAACTAGTGAATTAGCAACATGGGTGAAGATTGATTTCACTGATTTTCATTAACTCATTATTTTTATGATCTATGATTATTCAATTAAATATTGATATTTCAATCTGTCAGAAAATATTTAGTTGTAAAGTATATGGATCAGCCAAATATATATTGTTGTTGTCGAACAAAAGATCATAAGAGATAAAGCATGGATGAAGCATTAGATCTAAAGAACATGATTAACTATAAACATACAAACAACATCATAATCATCACTGTAGTGTAGGGTAACAAATCACTTAACTACAATTCACATGTGAGGATGGCTACACTTAAAGCACTTCCAATCTGTCACCAAGCGGAGCAACCAAACATGAAGGCTTCTCTCTCAAACATAATCCATTCAATATACCTCTGCTGTCAGTTTATCACAGCAAAACTGGGTCCAGAAAAACTAAATAAATATTCTCAGCTCAGAGCAAGAGTTCATTTTTCTTGCTGACGTTTCCCTGCTATTTCAGTGCCGTAGCGGAGATGAAAGTGCAGAGGGTGATCCACCAACATTAATGTCCGTATCAAGTCATTTGTCCTTGCCGCTGTCACCCCAGGCAAGACCTTATTAGGTTAGAGAGAGCCCCGGTTCCTACGCAGTGACAACAAAACACGAGCCACTCAGCAATAAAGCAGATGGATATTCAAGCGGACAACCTACGCTCAACATTTCCCCAAACCGACTCGGGATAAAGATGCAGAGTGTTGTTATGAAACCCCTGCCATCCGGTAAAGCAGGACTTCCCCAGTGCAGCACTGGAATGCATAACGGCCTGAAAATGTTTTTATTTATTTATTGACAGCACTGTGGCTGGTGGTCTGTGCAGTAGATAGCTTAATATTCATTTAAAACCTATACTATTGGACGGGCACAGTGTCCATGGCAGGAGGTCAGCACAGCAGCTAATTTCTATGAGCAGCCATGAACATTTGAACTCGTACTGTTGACTGCACTTAGTGATATTTATTCGTCCGTGTTAGCTGAGCATTCAGTCATCCACTGCATGCTGCAATGATTTATATATGCACTGCTGCTCTGCAAAAACGTTGCAGATTTGACTCGACAGAGCATTTCCACCCCCGCTTTGTGTTGACATCATGCCCCTAATGAGAAAAACAGCAGCGTCAACAACAGAATGGGAAAGATCCCATTATTGGACAGCAGTGGTACACATGGTTTGTATCACAAGTCAGAGTTCAACTTGTGCCGTGATGCTGTTATTACATTTAAAATGGAATAAGGATGGAGGAAAGTAGACAAGGTTCTTTATGAGTGCCAGGAAACGGTTTGCTGTAACATTTTCCATCTTGTTATGCCCCTCTGAAGATTAGCTTTACAGAAGAGCGAGTGTGCATTTTTACAGATGCCTCTTTAAAGCTGAGTGCTGCGATTTAAAAAGTAGGAAAATGTAACGTCACTCAACCCAATTCGCTTCTTGAATATCGATGGAGTCAGCCTTTTCTATGGGGTATACAAATATATCAAAGTGTTTAACTGTATATACACAAACTGGTATATTTAAAAAAACCTCTAAGCTGAGCTAACAAAGTGAATATCAGTCTTTAGATGAAGCAGAACATTTGTCACAACTGACACGTATATTCATCATATTGTATCAATTAAATCAATTAATCTATACATTGTCAATTACAGTTTCCCTGAGGTGGCATCTTCTTGATAAATCATCAATAACACTTCAGGGAAAACGCACATCACAATAACCTTTAAGTTTAATGTGATGTCTTAAAATGTCTTATTTTGTCCGAAGAAAGGCCAACATATTTATGTTAATGATGGTTAAATAATAACAAAAAAAACAGGATATTGTCATATTTGATAAGCTGCAAACAGCGCATTTTTGGTCCTTCCACTTATAAATTAAGTTTAATTTCATAAGTAGAAAACATAAATAATCTTTATCTAGATCATACCAATTTGTTTGCATTTGTGCATGTGTGTTGTATAAACCCGTTTGCCTTAGATAAGGATCACAGGATCAGTGTGGTTATAATGCCCCCTCCAGTATGAGATGTGATCCCATTAGCTGGAAACAAAGCCTATTTACTGCCAGTGATAGGGTAAATCTGTTCCTGCACCAACTGAGAGAGGGGGAGGAAGAGGGGGAGGAAGGGAGGGAGGGGGGCATCTCTCCCACTTTCATTTCCGGACTGTCCAGCCAGCTCACATGCAATACATTTTAGGGGCTGAAGCTATTGATCTGCACATCTCTCTGCCCACACACAAACAAGCACACACTCTCTTCCACTCACATCTGTTTCTAAGTGCATTACGTTCCTAAGCCTGTCTATCAGCACTCACCAACAGCACAAGGATGTAATGCAAGCCATTTAGTTTTCCACACAGAGGCAAACAGGCCACTTCACCTCCATTACTAGCGCTTTCAATGGCAAAGAAATAGCTTTCCATTTTCCAATAGAGTGCCTCACCCTACATAATACACCTTAATGATGTCCAGGACATCCTCCTGCAGCGCTCTATTAAGAAATATTTCCCCAAGAAAATAGGTTAAGAGAGTCGGTCACTTTTGCTGATTCAAGCACAGACCAAGAGGCAAAACACTGCAGCAGTGTTGTTGATAAAAGCAGGGGTATGAGATTCAAGGTAATTAGGTTGATTAGGTTTGGGCTGTTTGCCCCCTAATAAAACTGGAGGCCTACTTCAAGTAGCCCCTCCTGTCCACTCCCCTTCCTCAAAGATCACAAGCAAACACTGACATCAATTTACATTTTAAACCAAATGTTGTCCCACCATGATGCCACATGGCAGAGGGTTCTTTGCATAATGAAAAGGTCACGTTTGTTTACATTCTCCACCCTCCGCAGAGACTGCCTGGGCTGTACTTATATTCGTACAGAAAGGCAGCTCTTTGGGGAGTTAAAGCAACTAGATGTAATGTAACACATTGATACACATTGGACTATTGGACTTGCTATTAGGTAACAAGTTAGGTAGCCTACGCACATAAAAAAAACTTTTAAAAAGAGGTGCTGGATTAGCCTGGATATAAAACTATCCAAGACAATAATCAGATTGGCATGGTGTATTACAAGATATGAATTGTGCAAAGGCACTGTACAATCTTCTAAAATTGGTTTGCAATATATAAGCTACAATGCTATTTTGTAGCTAAACAGCCCAGTGAGCACCATTGATTAAATGCCTACTATTGCAACTCCCTTGTAAAATTGAATTATCAGCATGTAGTCATGTACAGCTGTGAAATGTGGTGGTATGTCCTGTAGTGCTGCTAATGGACTGTCAATGGTGGCCTTTCTGCTGCAACTGTATCTGCAAATATGAATTCGACATGAACAGATTACAACCGAAATAGACCTTCACTTTAAAATATCCCAAGAGGTCATTACACCACGCGTGTCATTAGCCCTAGCAATCGTGGCTGCATTTACTGTATTTGGAAAAAGAGTATCCTCCTCACCTGGCCAACCTCGCCGATCCCTCCCGAGCCGTCGATCCGGGGACGCTTGGACTCCGCCCCGGTAGAGTCCACCAGAGCAGCCGCTGTCAGTCCGTCGGGCTCCGGGTCTCCGCGCTTCATGCCCCGGACAACCGCAGCAGGCCCGCCCACGTTAGGGTGCACCCCGGCCATGGGGTCCAGCTCTCTATCCCGGTCCATGAGACCCCGGGATACAGGCAGCATGATGGATGCAACGTCGGTAGACATTAACATTTAACAATCTTCTTTTGTCCCCTGTCTTTTGCTAAACTGGGGGTGAAATAGACTGCCTAATCCTGTGCACCTTTGTGCTTAAAGTCAGTCTGTGGACGGTGTTCCACTGCAGATGAAATTGTCCAATAATTCTGCAAATGAGCCTCGACTGTATTCTCTACTGGGCCTTTGTACCCCCCTGAAGAGTTGAACTGTTTTGTCTCTCTGGTTTAAGAATGTAATCTATCCACCGCGTTTGTTTAAAAAAAACTAAAAGCTCGTAAACGCAGTTTTTACCTTACTGCAAAACAGAGTGTCTCAATCCAAACATGTCCCCCTAAAAATACCAGCAGCTTTGTATCCCGTTTGCTGACCGTGTATGCAGGGCTGCCTAAGAGGCCTACGTTATTTCAGATCATAACACGCCAATTAAATAAACACGGATTAAAACAATGGCTCGTGAGCATAACCTACCGCCCAATTTCCATTTGGCCTCGTCTTGTTTCTCTACGAGGAGCCGTCTGTTTTTTAAGAGCACAACATCAACATCATACGGCAACCTCAAGACGAAAGAAACCTCAACATGTCTTCGCTGTCGCCTTTTTCCTCCCCGTCTATTAGCCACAGACTTGCACCAAAGAGCAGAGGTTCACTGAAAGTCAATCCGCGTCAGGAGCTCTCTCTTCCCCCCATGTTAGTCTGCAAGTCTGCGTGAAAAGGAGATACGATTTCAACCCCAAAAAAACAGCAACCAAACCGACGGAGGTGTTGCGGTGTTTCCTTCCTCTCTATCTCGCCTATAATTTTCTTTCCTCTCTCCGTTTTCCCGGTGTGATCTTGTAGCGTGTGTGTTACAGAAAGGAAATTGTCCTCCCTCCTCCCCTCTTGGTTTAGTCCTTCCCCTCCTCCTATCTTCCGCTCTCCCTTTGAACGCTGAGCCAGGCAGCCATGCAGCCTGCAGAATACACGCAGTGTGCCGCAGTGCTTCCATACATTTCACCGAGGGGAGGTGTGTGTATGTGTGTGTGTGTGTGGGGTCTTATGGCAGTGAGGCGACCACGCTGTCACAGTATAAACCTAAGCCTTTAAATCATGTGTTCATTTCGCTATTGTTTTTTACCGCTACATCATTTCCAACATCTTAATGAAGCCGTTTTTACACCAAAAAAAATGTGTTTATCAGTGGTCACATTACATGGCAGAACAACTCTGGTCTTATCAAGTCCAGCTCTAGAAGATTTCATTCCTAACTCATTACACAACCAATAGGCCAAGGTCTTCACACTAGCACAGCTGTGAGTCATGCAGCATGGAGTACCTTGTGTTCCTCTGGCATTTGTATTGCTTGGATGACACCCAGTGGTCAAAGGCTACCATGGGAAGCAAATACTTCAAAGGCAATTTGCTGTAGCAAATTATAGGCCTAATACAAGCAAAATATGATTTCAAAAATCTCCCATTTGACTTGCTGGGCGTGAGAGTGGTTAGCCTCCCCTGACTACACCACCAATCTCATGCTGAACATGCCAAGGTGCCAGTATGCGTGTTCATGCTCACATTCAGGCACAAAATGCTCAACCGCAGGGTATAAAGAAAGTCTACACATTGTCTGCTCCAAATAAATACTTTATTTGTCTGTCTCTAGTTCCTCTTGCCTGAGAAAGATCTCGTCGATGGAAATGTCACCCTGAAAAGAGAAATAAACCATTTATATGGACATTGTGCAGCCTCCTTTGCGTGTGCCCTTACATAGTTATCATATACAACCTTTATGAAAGACGACCATGCATGTGCTCTTTCTGGGTTAGCAGAAAGATCACTCACATTTTGTTACATAGGAAGTTAAAGCCAGGAGATCATCTGCCAAGCTTTGCATGAAGACTGGGAGTGAGGGGAAACAGCTATTTCTACAAAAAAAAACATAATCCACTTAGCAGCACCTTTAAAAAAGGACACATTGTGCTTTTACTAGTACTATTTGTTGGACCATTTCTTTTGAGCTGTGACTTCCAAGAAGGTTCCATTCCTTGCCACCCTGTAAACCAAATAGGCAACAAATTGCTACTTTTGCACTTTGGTTCTTCAACAAATAAACATACTGGCTAAGTTTGAACTAAAATGGCTGTTGGATGGTGCAGACCACCTAAAATAGTGTATATCAGCCCCATCGTTTGGATCCACTCCTACATTGAAAATACACGCATACATGCTTTGCTTAAGTGTCAGAGGGGATGACAGGCAGAAGACAAAGTCAGGCCAGCTGTTTCCAACAGTTTTATCTAAGCTTAGCAGCTGTTAGTTAGAGCCTTATAAAACACTTGTATACTCAACAGTTGTTCGGGTGGTCCAATACTTTTTTAAATCCCCTCCCCCCTCACAGCAAATTAGCTGAGGGCTTTTGGTAACTTTCCAAACCATAAATCAATCCTGCGTACACATCCATTTTACAGATGTGTGGATGGAGAAATGAACCAAGGTTTAAACTTCTCTTTTTCCTTTTGTCACAAACTATTTGTCACTTTTCATGTGAACAAATAGTCAACCCGATGAAAGAACTTCAGGAAATACCATCTGAATATGTGCACTGTAAATGCACAGGAAAAAAGCAAGGTTAGGGACACAAGTTGAAAATTCAAAAAGCTATAAACTGTCCGTGCAGCAAATCGGCTTCATGCACTATAGTGTAACTATGTCAAATTAACCACTTCAAATAAAAATACAATTTGTATCAGAATTACCTGACAAATTAGCACGCAGTTAAACTATATAATGTTCCAACTGTGTAATCTGTCCATATGTGTATGATCAAATTTGGGTGTAAATTTGTTAAAGTTCCAGACTTCATCCCCATACTGATGTTTGGATAGGAATGCTTTTCTGGACATTAAAGATGTTCTTTGGATAAGAATACACTTACACAAATACCAATAGAACTTAAACTTCTGCTTTAAACAATTAGACTGACTGTGGTCATGGTCATGTTAGACACTTAAAATGTCAAAACGCAATAACGTTGGTTTTAAGTGTTTGGAAATTGTTTTATGCACATTTCTTGTCTGTCTACCTCTTTTACAGAACACTGGTTAATAGCAAAAGCTTTAGTTATCTTGCTCAAACTTATGTTGCTGTAAACCTTCTGTATGTTTTCCATAAAGGGCAGAACAGCACAGCAGTCTCAACCATGTTTATGGAAAAGATACTGCCTCCCTGTTTCTGTGTGAGTGCCACTTCCTGCTGTAAAACCTAGTGGCTGCAAGCTCAGGGACAAACACACACACTCAGTCAGTCAGTCTTTTGATAGCTTTTATTGGTGGTGATGTCCCGATCTGAAAAGGAGGAGAAGAGAGGAGATGTGTTCAGTATAAAACAATAACATTGTGTTTCTACATGAACAAAAACACATTAGTACTGCATATCAGATCATAACCATCCAACCAACTTTAATTGTCTTCCATGTCGTAACTGAAACAGGAAATGGATCAGTCTTGATAAATAATTAAAAATTCTCCTCATTACTAAATCATTGCCCTGCTGTCAAGTAGAACTGCAGCTACTTCAGGCTCTCAGGCTGTTTTCAGTGAGGAGGGTTGTAATGGAGCTCCTTCATGTGTGTTTTCATGTCATCTTCAAAGTTCTCTAAGTGCGTGGTAGGTGATATGAGGACAGAGTGCACATTTTCCCTCACCGTCACTGGCCAAAGCATCCCTCGACACAAGGCCCGTCCCGTGGCGAGCAGATTTCAGTCGAACACATGAAGTAGATCTGAGAGGGGGGGAAAGAAGAGCAGGATTTGGATGTAGAGTCCAGTCCCGAGAGTGTGCAGCATACTATGACTAACAGCTGCTACCAATTGAGATTTGGCCACACTTTGCAGTTTACAAAATGGCCTCGCCACATGTCCTTGCAATGAATGCTGATTTAGAGATACAGCTGTCAATGGTTTCATTCTCCATGGACTTAATGCCCATTTTAAAAAGGCACACAGCCATATAGTTTTACATTACATTTATTTTCTCCCAAGAAAAAAGATATATAAATTAAAGGTTCCAACGCCAACAGCCAGTATCAGATAAGATTACATTGATGCCCAACTATTCTCGACAGACAGCTGCACGTTTGAAAGGTTTTCCATTGCTCGAAAACATAAAAACTATAGGGGAAGTGGGCTTAGAGCATTGTGAGACATTTAGGGAAATATGCATATTTGTTCTCTTGCCAAAAGTTAGACAAGAAGATTGATACCACCATTAAATATGAAGCTCGGCCAATAACTGATTAGCTAAACACAGAAATGTGGCACAGAAACCCCTGAACAAGCACTTTATAACACTATTAAACCACAATCTGTCATTTTTGTACACTTCAGCTTTTGTATGGATTAAAGAAAACTAAATAAAATGTGTTAATTGGTGAACTTTAGATTTGTGGGGACAGAATTGAAACAAATTAATAGAATCCAAGAGTCTCTGCTTATGCGTACCTCCTCGTCCGGGTCCTTAAAGTCACCGTCAGGAAGGAACTGGAAGGTGCTGATGGTGAAATGGCGGGTCTGAGCCTGAGGAGAGGCAGGCCGAGGATCAGAGAGCACAGCTTGCTGCAGGGCTGGATCCAAGGGGTTGGGACACCTATGAAGTGAAAATGTATCATTGGGTATCACAATTATACTTCCCTGATATTTGCAGTTATCTGAGTGAAATGCACTTTCTAAATGTGTTGTGTTCCATCTTCAGTAAGCTTTTCCTCAATTTTGTTGTTGATGTTCCGCTTACAGAAACATTTGGACATACCCGTTGTAAAGCAGCATCCAAACAGCCTTCCCAGAGCGGGGGTAGGCCACACAGAAGTTCACCAGCAGCACCAAACTGGGATCCGGGGCGTTGAGAAGCCGCACTTCCAGGTAGAGGGGTTTCCCCAGCAGCATTTGCAGGGGCTGGTGATACTGAGGGTGGTAGCTGCTGTACTGCGCGTCTGGGATGAGGGTTGTTGGGTTAGAAGGAGGTTATTTGTGAAGCACATTCCACACACACACTCAATGCTATTTCTCATACAGCTGATCAGGAGATGTTTGAAGCAAATTAGAACATTTTATTTGTTATTCCTGTGTCGAGAGACAGGAATAAAACAGCACAATATTACAAGTTCTTATCTGTACAAAGCAGTAGTAAGTATTGAAATAAAGACACCTACCTTTGGCAATCCTGAGCTGCACTCCAAACATCCCCTGTGTCTGAACTTCAGATCCAAGAGTGGGAGTTTTAACCAAGTAGCTCACACTCAGAACGGTGCCTGGCAGAAACCTGCACTCCACCAACAACCTAATAATGAGACAGAGAACTTCATATACAGCATGCTTCTGTTTTTGGCATTTTTCCTTAGCAGGAATTAAACCAGAAACATTACGATTAAATGGCAAACCATTGGACTGGCTGGTAAACTTAGTGGAGCATTTAGCAGCTCAAGAACATTTCTCTTAGGGGTTGGAAGAGGGATAAATACTGGGCTATGATTCCTCAGGTGGACACAAGCACGACTCTAAATTAAGGAAAATGTTTCTCCATAATTGCTGGATGAGTATATGAGAAACAAGTTTGCTCCATTAACCTAAGAGATTATATGTCATATATTCACAACTTTTGTTTGTTATTGTAAGTGTAACTAATCTTAATGTGGAGCTTAATAAAACTGACAATAGATCAACTAAAAAGTTAAATCTAGTTTATGCCTTTGGTCAAAAGAAAATGCAAAAGTAAAAAGCAACATGCTCCAACCTGACAGGAGAATCCCTTGTGATGGTGCCGTAGTTGAGGCTGAGAGCCTGAACCTTGTTTATGATCTCCAACATGTAGATCACCGTTTTTCCCGCCATCTGTCAGGACACAATCGGACATGTCACTTATTATGCGGACATTAATCGTTTTTAAATAGTCCATGATCAGTAAGGTAACACAGGAAAACGTAGTTTGATTATTTTAACCTCTGCCAAAAAAAGTTATATTTTTGGTTCTGTTTTTTTGTCAGCAGGATTAATGCAAAGCTACTCGCCCAATTTTAAAGAAACTTGAAAGGGTGTACTGTGGGCCAAGTAAAGGCACGTTAAGCTTGGGAGCGCTCTTCTCGTAACTAGTTAATATGGGTATAAATAAAGTAATAATAATATCACCAGACAAGTTCTTTAAATCATTATTATATTTAGTAAAACCAATGGTCCAGACATACATTTACTACTCAGGTTCTATCTCAACTTTAAAACAAATATTTTCATTCATAAAAGCATACTAATCTGCGTGTCCCACAGCCATCCATCGGGATCTTGAACAAGGCGTAGTCGGAAGTCACTCTCTCAGGTTTGCAGGTGGAGTTGCCAGCAGCGACAAGCATGGCGGGGGAAAGAGGGGGGTCCGTGAGGGAGGCCGGCACGGAGAAGACAAAGTGGCGGTCAATAGTGCATTCTGGAGGAGGACACAAACATGCAGTCATGTAAAGTTCAGATGAACAAAAGGTCAGTAATCTCAGGAGGCAGCTGATAATGAGACCCAAGGTATCTTATACCCTTTCCTCCTTCTGTGCCTCTTCCAGCTTGAATGATGCTAAGCTGGCCCTAAATATGCCACTTTACATATTCACCAGCTGTATTGCTAATAATTACACACACAAAAAGCTAAACTGTACTCAGCTAAGTGGCTGGAAAAGCCAGCGGGACACAAACTACTCACCATCCATGGGGTAGTAGCAGGCAGGGGGGAGCTTGCTGAAGCAGCAGCCAACGGAGCGGCACTGTCCCTGGGATATAGAGCGGGGTCCACAGGGGAGACGCTGTTCGATGGGAAGGTTGCACTCTGAGGGACAGCACGACAAATGTCAGCTGCATCAGTTAAAATAACTCTGAATGGCCGGGCGAAAACACCCTTTGGCAAATTGAATAGCCTTTCAGAGGTGTAAACATAAAATCAATTTACCTTGTCCAGACCTTGGGATGACAACTGGACAGGAAAGCCGAGCCTTCCGTCGCCCATTTAGCGTCACGTAGACGACAGTGATGATGTACAATTTACCCTTTTAGTGAAAAATATTCATACAAGAGTTAATGGGCACAGCAAATGGTCAATTAAACAAAAGGTCATGTGCTGAGTGTGAAAGCTGAGTCAATACTTGCCTGCACACTCATGTGGCAGCGCGAGTGCAACTCCAGACTCAAAAGGTTTTTGCCATCTTTGCCTTTTCTTGCAGAATACCCACAGTCCTTTGGGGTATCCTGGAGGATCATCTGGTTCCCTTTGATGTCTGAAGAAGTACATTTGCAAACATACAATTTTGTTTTTGTGTAGACCTCAAAATGGCACAATTATAGCCCTCAGCATGGCAAGGCAGCAAGTTTTAAATGCATCCCAGTCAAAACAAAAACCAAGACCTACCTTTTCCTCCTTGAACTGTACACCAGAGAGCCCCCCCTGAATCAATTAAAATCATGCAGACCTGATGGCAACCATATGCAACGCCAATATACACATGCACACACCTTTAACAAGAATTTCTGAGATGGGACCGGGGGCGAGCTCCACAGCCATCTGATAGGAGGAGCAGAATACTTTAGGCTTTGGGACAACAAGGGTCGGGCTGACCTTGGCCGTGGGGGTGGGGGTGCTGGCTGGTGTAGGAAACACTGATGGGGTAACTACTGCAGGAGGGGCAGTTTGATACGGGCATTGCAGGTCCAGAGTCCTATACTGCCCCATGGAAAGGTCCCAAAACCGCAGTGGTAAGGAAATATTCGTGGGAGTCTAAAGAAAAAGAGATCAATAAAGTCAGTATGAGCCACCACGCATGTTTTCCTTTCCAACTACATTTAAAAATAGAGCCTGCAAGCTGAGATCAACTCACAAAAATCACTGAATTCGTACCAGTTTTGCTGCACAGAACATAAAAAAACTCCACAACGTACACAAGCATGCAGAGCTAATGCTGCATATGGGATTAATCGTAAAAAAAATGAGCTGCTGACTGGGAAAAACCCAAGAGAAACCAACCTCCAGCGTCAGCATTCTAATTTTGTACTTTGTGGTGTCATTGTTTTGGACTTTGTTTAGGCAAATTAAACACTTCACAATATAATGTAGTGTAATAAAATCACCACCAAAAACTACACACTCAAAAAGGAAAGCTCATGACCTCAATTACATCTAGTTTGTCTCAGTCTTATTAGTCTTTATTACAGTTATTGAGAGTCTATTGGTATTTTATATGGACCAAAAACACCTTCACCAGAGGGAAGAGCAGGACTTTCTCTTTTCATTGCGAGTTAAAAGATGTTGATCCTACTCACCTGTCACTAAGACTTGATGGTGTCCAAAAACTTAAATTGAACCCATGAGCTTCTCAAATACCAACGTTTATCTTAAAGTATCCTGATTTCATAAAGGCAGATATAAAGCCATTTCAAGGGGACTTCTAAAAAGATACAAATAATTCCTACAAAATGGTTATATTGTCATTAGACCTCTAAACTACATTACGAAATCATTTATTTAAAAAGGATCTGAATACAATATTCAGACTCAGAGCATATCTATGATTAAAGGGATGGCCTCCACAAGGCTGTCAACATGGCAACGCACAGCCGTACTCGCTATGCAAGCAAAGAACAGAGAAGCTCCAATTACAAACACACAGGGGAGAGCGACTTCATTCTCTGCTCAGGTAGACATCTCCCCATAATATAGCTTCACAGCAAATAGTTGACTTTTAAAAAAGGCACTGAATATATTGAGATCCTTTAAAATAAAGACAGGGACATAGTTAAACTAAAGTAATTATATAAAAGAGGACCTTTTCAGGCATTATGGAAGATCTCACCCATTGCTGGCTGTGGCAGGCAGGCAGAGGAGAGTGAAGGAATACCCCAGAGCCCTCTGCTCTCTGCAGCCTGTACCTACACACCGGAGACACACTGGAGACTAACAGCCACGTCATCCTTTTGTCTGTTAGAAACAAGGAGTTTGTTAGATAGATGATATGACACGCAATTCATGTAATTTAATTTTAGCAGTAAAAGCTGATCTATGCACACTGATGCAGTGGAGTGTTTCTGACATGAAAAGCCACAAGTCCTTCCAATATGGAGAGCCTCTTTGTTTACACACACTGACCTCTGACCTGGATGGATTCTGGGTGAGCAAAAGGCAGGAAGACAACTATCGCCCCCATCAGACACTGGAAATGGGGGTGCTGTGGTGTGGGTGCAGCTGTAGGGGAAACTGGATCACTTGTGTAGGTAGGAGTAGTAGGGATCGTAGTGGTACTGGTGGTGGTGGTGGTGGTTGGAGGATGTGTCACTGGATGATGGGGGTACGATGGAAGGTTGTGTGATGGGTAGAGAGGATGGGAGTTGGGATAATGGGGATGCGGGGGGTGGACACACATGGTGTGAGTGTTGGGTTGAGTGGTTGGTGTATGAGTTTCCTGAGTAACTGTCTGAGCCATCTCTTTGGCATGTGGCGGAGCTGTGATATGTGGAAAATGAATTGTTTGTTTAGGATAAGACTGGTGGAAGGGATAGCTGGGAAGGTCGGGCTGTTTGGGAACCGTTGTCCTAGTGATTGTAGGTGGAACAGGGGAAGGTGTAGTGATGGCAGGATGTGAAGTAGGAGCAGGCTGCACCTCAACACCAGGGTTGGAAAACAGTCCATGATTGTACAAATTAAAATAAGTGGGATGATAGAATGGATAGACGGGGTACTGTGGACCAGCAGGTTGTTTCGGTGACAGCGGGCTGGGTGTGAGAGGAGCTGGTGCCTGGGTCACTGGTGCCGCAGTGGGTTCAGGATAATAGGGCATCTGAAGATAATACTCAGGGTAATAAAGACTTGCTGGATGTTTGGGTGGGTGGGTAGCTGGAGGGGATGTGGGATGAGGGGTGTGGGCAGGTTGTGGTCCAGAAGGGAAGACCTGGGGAAACTGTAGGTACTGGAATCCAGGATAGGGATAATTGGGGAAGTGAGGAAGCTGAGCAAAATGCTCCTGGGTTGTAGGCTGAGGAGGAGTAGTAGTAGTAGTAGAAGGAGGGGTGGAGGGTGCAGGGCTAACGGTATCTGGGTTGTAGGGAAACTGAGGATTAACTGGGCAGGAGAGGATGTATGTCTGATCATCTAATACAAACTGGAGATGAAGACCACCCTGAAAAACAGCATCACATAAAAATATAATCAGTACAAGCCAGCAGCCTACCACAGTACTCCATTCAAGTTAAATAACTTACTGAATGTGTTATACAAGCAGCACTGTAGGAGATGAAGAAGGCGAGATTCCCAGGACTGGAGGAGACACGGTACGCGCACTCTTGAGATACAAACGGACCCCAACCTCCATTGACTGTAAAACATTTAACACGTGTTTTTCGCGAGGGCATATTGGCAATATAGGATATTTAATAACCTTACTGGCTAACTATATTTAAAATGTGGCTCTTTTTAGAATAACATAATGAATAATAAAACAAAGATCAGTATATCTCCACTATATTGGTAGAAATGCTGAGATGGCTTTGAGACAGCATAGAGATCTTTATGCAAGAATATGAACCAGTCACTCTTATTTTTTTCTTCTTCTTAATCTTAATTAAACATGTCTGTTTTTCTTTAATTCTTATGCGTTTATTTTACATGTTGTTCATTTCTAATCACGTAATCTCTAGCTAAATAACTATCTCAGAGTTTAGCCTGTTTTACCTTGACATATCAGATTATATTATTTATTATTTTTCAGTAAAATGTCAGAAATTGTGGACCCATAACATTTAAAGAAAATGTATGACCATTTTATTTCCCAAAGTGCAAACAATTGATAATGTTTCAAAGCCATCTCCATGCTGACAAGAATATTATCTTGTTGTATTCATGATTTATTTTGGCCTAAAAGTATACACATTTAAATACTGTGAATCCAAAACCATTATGTCTGAAGAAACTGCATTTAGCCTGAAAAAACCATAGCATGTAAACACGGCTAAATGTAGATCCGTCCCTTGTCAGATTTAAATCTAAACCTCAATTATTCTTCAGATAAAATGAATTTTTACAATAAACAGTGAACAAATTCATTAAAAAGCGCTAGTTTGTTATCTATGTAGATTATCTTATACTAAGATCTATAGTACTAGGCAAACAAATCAAAAGACACTTTACAATTCAAGTTGTTGTAATAAAAAGTACTTTGTCAAACAACTCAGTATTAAATCACAGATTACCCCAACGTACCTAGGACTCCCAGTAACTGTATATCCTGCTCCTGCCCCTGCATCTGCAATGCCATGCCGTAGGGGGAGCAGAACATCTGGGGGGCCGAGTGGGAGGACGAGGGGAGAGGAGCGGACGCTTGCGCGGGACAGGAGAGCTTCAGTGGGCTGCCCCACCACAACATGGGCAGCACATAACTGCCATTCTGACAGAGAGAAACATACAGGGGGTGATGAACACAGGACAAGGGAATCACTGGTGGAGATATAATGCAGGTGCTACTGCTGGTACCTCCTGTGTAATGTAACATGCATCATAAGGCACCATCATCTCGAGATCACTCCATGACGTCTTCACCAAGTAACCACAGTATGGAGGTAACTGGGACAGGGAGATTGGAGAAGCTGTTCCTGTAAGAGAAAATTAATTTAAATGTGGATTGGACGGTTTGGGCATTAATCAAGCTAAAATACCAAACATCTGCTAGCTCCTTAAATGTAAAAATGTTTTCAGATTCTTTGATTATGTTTGTAATTGATTTGTTGCACATAACTAGCAATTTGAGGACTCTGGGAAATTGTAATGGGCTTTTCTAATTAGTTTCAGGCAATTAACAGAACAAACAAATTATAAATGTAATTCAAAAACAGCAGAGAGCAAGACAATTAAAATAGGGGTTACTTGAAGTCATGGTACATTTTAAAAAACATCAATAGTACTGTATTGATTCTCACCACAAAGACTAGCAATTCATGTAGATATTCGATTACCTGTAAAATATGTTCTGCTGTTCTAAAAAAAAGGTCCTTCATAACATTTCCATGTTCCACCCAAGCTGATAAAAACATTCAAACAGCAGTGCACCACCTTCATACATCTTACCTCTGTCTACTAACAGGTGTGTGAATTCTTCTCCAGTGGCAGTGAAGGTCATGACACCATCATCACACTTCACTAAGGGGCTCATAGCTAGCCACGTTGAGAAATATGGACTGGAGGTGGGGCCAGACACCTTCCCCTGCACATGAAAACCTAAAAGGATATACAACCGCATGTTAACAAACTGTAGAATAGTTTACACTTTACAGCTCCCCGTCTGAGCACTCCTTGACAATGGTAAAAGAAGATCTTTAGTAGTAGTAAAGTATAATAGTATCAGATTACATAGTGTATTTCTTTCCAGAAAAAAATCGTAAAAAGAAAATATATTCAAGATCTAAATTATCTTTCAAACACTGCTTTCAGTATTTCAAATGTTTGTTTATTCATTCATTTGGTTGGCCTTAAACTAGAAAAATCAAAATACAGTGACTTCAAAACTAGTTTTTTACAATAAGAATGAACGATAAATTGAAGCCAATACAGCCATGGTGATATGCAAGTCTATACTTCAATTATTATTAAGATACAAGTGGGTCTCAACTTATCAGAAGCAGGGATGTCGTTTTTTTTTTAATTCAAGGCTTTTATTGTCATTCGTATATAGCTACAGTGTAGTTATGTCGATGAAAATCTTAGGGTCCCAGGCTCCTCCAACAGTGCAACACAATAAAACGGATAAAATAGTGCAAGTAGATACAATAGAGGTAGTGCCATAAGAGTCTATACAAGTGATACATAATTTGTCATTTGTAAATTGCAAACAGGTAAATGTTATGGTCAAAAACGCGGGCCTACATTACACACAAAGCAACTCCACTACTGTAATGAGCATCAGGTGTTTTTGCAGTAGCGGCTAATTTAGCCCCAAGCTGCTAACCTCCAACGGACTGGAGATGGTGAGCAAAAGAGTTCTTATCAACTCACTTACAGTATTTCTCGTCCACAGACTCTGAGTTTTGACTTTCAAGTCTCCAAACCTAGCCGACGCTGACTCAAGTGACGTACCTTGAGGTCAGTTCTTCACGCCACTGCCTCTGGAGCCACATTTATACAACTTAGTTTCATGTAGTACATGTGCAGCTGTAGGCTCAACCTGAAACACTCGCAAATTAAATTAAAGTGCTAAAGTATGGGTTGTTTTTTACCTGTAAAATCAGCTTGATATTCATTTTTAGAGACAGAAGTCGAAGTCCTTTCAACCGGTCGGATGTGTCCGATAGTCCTAAACAGGTGATCATGACGCGTCGGTGCGCTGACATGTGGGTCCGGTTCTCCGAGGGAAATCACAGATTCAGGCCGAAGCTCGGTGAGATCCGGCGGGTTGGACATGGGCAAACCTGGGCCCTGCTGCTGGTCGTTGTCATGAACTTGGTAAGCAGGTAAACCTTCCTTTGTTTGTCCTAAACTTACCGAATGACTTACTTGAAACGTGAACAAACAAAACGTTGCAATAAATGAAAACAAAGTAATATGATCTCTTCTCTGTTTGCAAGACATGCTGTATTGTTGATGCTTGTTGGCCACATGCGCACTCCGCCGTTACCTGAACAAGAGGGCGATTTAATTAAGAGTCATCAACTTTCTCATTGGTCCGTTGTTGATGACTCTTAATTGATCGCCCTCTTGCAGGTGACGCCGGAGTGCCCATGTGACCAACAAACATCAACAATACATGTCTTGCAAACAGAGAAGAGATCATATTACTTTGTATTTTTTTTAACAGTGTGGTATAACTACCTTTACTTAAGTAAATCATTTGAATACTTCTTGCTCAAGTTGTACAAAATACAAAAAAAGGTTACATGTACGATGATGTTCAATTCTATTTGCACATCTTCACACAGAAAAATGTGTTGATATTTTGCATGTGATTTCTAAAACGACCAAAAACATGATGTCCTTGACTCCTGGATTAGATATCACAGAATGAAATTGGGTAAAAGGTTTTGAAGAGTCTTATTATGGAAGAACCTAATAATTATTAAATTACCTTCTAGGTGGCAAATGTTCCCTTTAACAAACAACTGTAGGAGAAGGGAGCCTTCTTTGTGCCAAACCACAAAGAATAACCATTCCCCTTTCTGTTTTACTTCAATCACAGCATCTGTACGCTGTACTTTCTCTGCTTTCTGCATTGAGCCATTTAAACTGCTTATTTAATTCTTGCTTCTGTATTATTTTACCGGCCACAGATGACCAGAGTGGGAAAGTGTCAGGATAATTCCTAATCCTGATATGTTTCCAGGTTACTGAGTGAATCTCATGTCAACAAATGAGGGAATGCTCTGTAAAAGAGCAAAGGGAAGCAATTATGGTATCCATCCTCATCCCACCTTCAGGGGATAAAGCAGCCATTGTAGTATGGTGATCAGGACTTCCTCAGTCCATGTGGTCTTCGTCACACAGGCCTGATGGGAGATAAGACACAGGCCTATTAGGAGAAATATAATACCTTGAAATGTTCTTTTTACTGTTTTGTGTGTACTGCTTCTTTGTAGAAGTTAGAAAACCCATAACTGCACAAGCTTTCTTTCATCTGAGACTGATGATAAAAGGCTTTATGTGCACTGCTGAAAGTAATCCCCTGATAACATAGTGTTATTTGACTGCAGCCAATATTAATAACAACCTGACAGTATCTATTTAACATATGACAGTTAGTCTATCAGAAGAGTCAAATCACCTTTTACTGTTTCTGCTGGCCACCATTGATAATGTAAATGAGTATTTCTATTCATGCCACCCTTTTGTGTTCTCGAGTCCGATGTCCAGAGGAAAAACTAAATGTCGTATAGTCAACTTGTGAGTTTCTAAATGTCAGAAAAAGCTTCCTACGGGTATTATATGGATGACATTTCCAATGCAATGAAAGCTCAACCCACTGCCCTTGTAAAAAAAAAACTTGGTTGGAAACACCAAGGATTTGAATGTCAGCACATATATATATATATATATAGATCTTTCCACCAAAAGTGTTTCAGAATGTGATTATTAAGAGCTCATGTAAGGGCATGATGAGTTGATTTACTTTGGTTTATACGTGTACATGTAGGAAATAACACCAGTGTGGGGAAAGATTAGCCATTTTATGACAAATGTATAAAACAAGGTTTAACTGAACATTTACATGTGATTCACCACTTTGTTTGACTCAAAGTAATTGATATTTGTTAAAATATATTTTAGGTCATCGTACAGTATGTTTTGGATGTTTTATGAAAACTTTGGGAATATCATCTTAATCTGCAAATTTGAGCTGGAAAATAAAGTAGGTTTATTTCATGCTGAGAATCTGTTTTTTTGCCAAGTAGGATTTGACATACAAGGGTTTTGTTGTGGTGTATAGCGGTGCATACATTAACACTGTCTTCTCTCTACACTCACTAAACATGCTCCACAGAAGCATATCTCTGTCTTTGTTTTCCTCCCGCTCTGTCCAGACTAAAATAGAATTGTTTTTCATTGCAGAGCAGTACTTTTCCAAAATGATCTCCAGAGTCTGTTAATATTGAATTCCGTCAAGATCCGGGCAGTATTAATGGAGCTTTTAAAAAGATATGATGTCCTGTAGGCTGGCCAGGTGATGGTTGAGGTGCTGGCTGCCAGTAAAGTAGGACACCGTTTAGTCACCTCTATTTCATCTCAATGTTGTGAATAAATGATTGTCTAATGAATGTCGCTGATGTCTGGGGTGCTGCTGTTTGAATCACTTCCCAATGCCCCATCTTAAGAAATCATTTTCTGAGCCTAATGAATGGGCAATGTGTGAAAACACAGGTAAAGACACACTATTGTGTGCCCTAAATCATATTTCATATTCATAAAAAACACAGGACAGCTATTAAGATAAGAGAGATAAGAGTGTTGTGCCAGAGTAACAAAGACACAATAGCAACATAATAATAAAAGTAACAATTGTAAAAATAAAACTGTACACTAACAGTGCCGTACAAATATCAAATAAAAAACATAGATGGTCAAATGATGATTGTAAAAAACTATACAGTGATGAGCAGTCACCTATATAGTGCAAAACATAGTGGCTGATCATTTGCAAGTTATTATTGCACATTGTTATTAATATTGCTCATGATTTAAGCTGAAAGTGTTTGTAATGATGATCATAATAATTGTGGCCAGAATGTAACAAAGATGTGACACTCAGGTAAGAAATCTCCCGGAAAATAATTGAGCTTGAAGCAGTCTGTAAGGAAGGTAATTGAAGGAGAAAAAGAGGTGATACAAATCAATGGGACAATGAATGATTAGAAGACTCTGATCCTCTTTACGCACCGTTTGGAGATGAAGTGGAGATGAAGGGGTGGAGCACAACCTGAAGGTTTTTGGTTCGTCTGGACATTTCATTGAGGGGAGAAAAAAAGAAACTTTCTGGGTGGGGCTTGGTCCGAGGAAAGAGAGGGAATGGAGAGTGAAAACAGGATGATGTGTGTGCTGTGAATTCAAAACTGGGTGGGTCTACACTGTTTCACATTTCCCAAAAACTCCCGGCGCGTTAAAGTACAGGTAACGTTCACAGCAATGTGTTTTACTTTGTTAAGTTATTGTTTGTGTACAAGACGCTGTAGAACGCTCTTACGTATGGTGTGTGTGTTTTTGTCACTGTGTAGAAAAGTTAACTATAGATTTTCTTTGAAGAATGGTGCGGATGTGACTGAGCGCAAACAAGTTTTGTAAAGAACAAGCAACTTCAACTCTGTAGATGAATGCAACGTATCAGTAAAAAGTGTTTATAACGTATGTAAAAGTTAGGTGTGTTTTTATTTTGGTTTTCTGTCGTCGTATTCTCGCGCTCTTTTCAAAGTTGTTGACTAGGATCTGTGTGCGTGTGTGTGTGTGTGTGCGTGTGTGTGTGTGTGTGTGTGGCACCTATTTGGGAATGCCCTCACAGTCTAAACAAATGCGCCTTTCTTGTCGACGGAAACAGACTAAAGCAGTTAAGAAAGTCGTTAAACAAACGGATAAGTGTTTATTTTGGGGATTACAAATGACAGGCAACATACATGCGCTGTTATTCAAGAAATACATAAAATATGTGAAACTAGTGGTTGTGAAGTGTGTGGCAGCAGATGTGCGTTTTTCAAAAATGTGTCCTGGCTGGGGCGAGTTTGGGCTTGCATGCAGCGTCTCTCTCTCTGTCCGTTTTTTTTCGCTTTGTGACTTTACAGTTTTAATGTGACAGCTGTGAATGGTTGCTTCCTCACAAGCCTTTCTTATATAAGTCTGTGCTTGGAAAATACATAATGGTGTGCATCCTTCCTTTCCCCCCCCGATGTTATCAGTTTTCAGAAGGCCACGATGTTGATGCTAGCAGGAATCGTTCTTCTGCACATTACCACTATCATCCTGCTGCTGGTGGCCGCCATTGATAATGTAAGTGAATTAGCTTTATCTTTTGTTTTCTCATTTAACACACTCACAGTGCTCAGAGGAAGAATAGGAGGCTGATAATGGGCTAATAAATTCCTACCAAATGGCTCTTTCCAGTGCTGGAATGTAACAGTACATTTACCCAAGTAGGCCTTCTGCAATTAAATACATTTCAAGGTAATTGTATTTTAAATATCCTTTGTATTGTATGCTACTTTATACTTCGATTTAACTACATTGAAGAGGGAAGTATTGTAGTTTGATATCTCCACTACATTACGTTATTCCTCCCATTCCTGTCCAGTGAAAACCATGTATCAGAGGTGTTGCTTTTGAGTGTTTGTTATAAACAGAAGGATTCTCCCAATTTCTCCTACAAAAATAGTTTGTATCAAATTAAATTCTTAAAAAACCATTGCATCAGCTGAAATTGCTCTGTTGTAAGAGATACAATCTTACAGGGCTACAAATATATGAAGATATTGTGGAATATGAAGTGTTGCTGTAATTGAAACCGACCAAGAGGGTATAAAGGAGTTTAAATGAGCAGAACTACAAACTTCTACAGCCATAAAATACAACATTAATGCAGCAGTAATATTAATCAAAAGACGGAAAAGGAAATTGTACTTCTCATTGAGTCATTAGTTTTTATACTTTTTGTAAATGCGGCTGATACTTACTTTTACTTGAGTAAGATTTTAAATGTAGGAATTTTTTGTTTTTCGTAAATTATTTGTACAGTTTTACATTAGCACTTGAGCTTGAGTAAAGGACTTTAATACTTCTTCCACCACTGGCTCTTGAACAATTTTCCAAACTCCCAACATTATACAGTATATACATTTATGGTGGCAAAGGGCTGCACGTGTGTCATTAAACCACTTGGAAATACCCAGAAGTCAAATGTCAAAATATGTTTTTGGTATTTTGCCACACACAGTGTTGCAAAACATACAGACTTTCACCAGCTCTTACAGAATATGTAAAAAACAAACAGCCAACTCAATAAGAGCAGGAGGGGTCACTGAACAGGAAAATAATTGAATGACAAAATACTCAAACAAAGTATTTCTTTACATACGTGGTGAAACCATGTATGTGTCTTCATATTATGTTATGTATTCATTATTACCTTCCTGTGTATCTTCAGGCCTGGTGGGTCACTAACACAGTGTCCACTGACTTGTGGGGCAGGTGGGAGTTGGCAAACTCTGCATGGCATTACACCAACCTGAAAGACTATCCTGAGGGTAAAGTTCATATGTTGACTTGATCTGAAAGGAGATTCAATGTTTTAAGCTGTAGAAACAGAAAGAATGCTGATTAGAAAATGTGTATCTTCTACAGTATGTAAATATGTTTTCTTTAACTACTTTATGAATGTTAATGAGCAGACCAGTTATAGTGCTGAATGATGCAACATTTACACTGTGCTAGCCTCTGTCTTGTTGTGAGTCCTTCACTGACTGTTTTGTCATCCCGTTGTTGCAGAGTATCTCCAGGCGGTGCAGGCCACCACAGTGCTGGCCTGTATCTTTGCCATCCTGGCCTTGTTTGTGTTCGTAGCTCAGCTGTTCACCCTGGCCAAAGGCCAGAGGTTTACCTTCTCCGGCATTTTACAGCTAATCTCCTGTAAGTAACCCCGAGTCAAAAGTCTAAACTGCAGCTGAAAATGTTTATTTGCTTTTAGCTGAGATTTGTTTATTTCTATGGAGGATGTTGGGCAAATGCTTGACTTTTTAGACATGTATTTCTCTGAAAATATCAATAACTTCATTTAATAGGACATGACTGACCGTACAACATATTGAAATTCATTAACTTTCTTCAAGGACATTAGGAATATCAGCATGTATAGTGGTAAAACAGACATGGATGCAGATACAGATCCACATACAGAACATTGACTTGTTTTCCGTAGAATCTCAGGCTCTAGCTGCAATAATTAATCGTTTAAGTAATTTATCTTGCAAATATGGCATAAAATGCGGTTTTATTTAAAATCTTTGGGTTTCAGACTCACAAAACCAAACATTTAAACACATAACCTTAGATTTTGAGAAACCTTGATTAGCATTTTTCACATTTTATAGTCCAAAATATAGATTTGGAAAATAATCAGCAGTCTAATCAATAAAGAAAAAAATGGTTGGTTGTAGCCAGAAATTTGATTGAAAGTCGGTGCGGTTGAGATTGTACTGTCATCATGTCTTGATTATTTTCTCAAACTTCAGTCTTTCGATCTTAAATATAAAACTGAGATGGTATTTTCAGGAAATTTGAAGGTGCCAGAAACCAAAATAATTTATTTTGAGATGCAGAGATTTGCACAAGTGAAAGTTCAAAAATCTGTAAATCTATATTTTTTATAAAAGTATTTGATAATGTCTGCATCTAACAAATTATTTATTGATATCTCATAAAAGAAAAAATATATATATTGTAAGGACTGGGACAAGAAAGGCTTTCCTCCTTACTGATTGTCGGCAACATTAAAGTATTTCAAACTGAATGGTGAGAAAAAATCACATTCATACCACTGAATTATCGATATCACATTAAGATTTCATGCTGTGACAGTTGTCTGTAGAATTCAACATATGCATGGTTAAAAGAGCTTTGAACTACACTAATCTTTATGTCACAGTATAATAAAGTAAAGAGGGTTAATGATGGATTATATTTGACACTGCTGCTAGTACATCAAAATACTTGAAGTGTAAAAGTAATGGACTTTGAACATGTTTCTAATGACTATCTTTGGGAAATTAGAAAAGTGAAACTGCCATGTTTCTCATTTAGTTGTAATTGCACTGAAACTGTCCTTGTTCATGAGTGTTATCTCATAATGGGAAAAATAATGACTTCTTAATAGCCTGTCGTGTGTATTTGACAATACTCTCCTTCTCCCCTGCAGGCCTGTGTATAATGATAGCAGCCTCAATCTACACGGCCGAGCTTCACCCCAACGAGACGGAGGGGGGGTTCGGACACTCCTATGTCCTGGCCTGGATCTCTTTTGTCCTCACTTTTATCTTAGCCATCACCTACCTCATCTTGCGGAAGAAGAGCGAGTAAGAGGATGAAAGGAAGGAGGGCAGGCCAGAGATCATGTTCTCAGTTTGAGTTTGGGAAATGAAAGAAAAGGATTTGTTTAAAAAATTGGAGGAAAAAACGTAAGATCTTTGATCTACATCTGCAGCTAAGAAAATAGGAGGGAAGGGGGGGTTTATGTCCAATTGCTTACAAGAGCCATTTGTTTAGATTTAGATTTTTTTTTTATGGAAATAGAAGTCATGCTTGCATTACATGAAGGGCTGAACTTGACGATATTACTTCACTGATTTCTATTTGATGAAAGGGCAATATTTCACTGAGTAGAGCAGCGCAACACAAGGGATGGTGCAACCTTTAAAAGTGCTTATTTCATAACAGTGTAACCATAAAATAATTCATAAATCAATGTTCTTTTAGAAAGTAGTTACATACACATTTGGAGAACTGTCCATATCAGTTAGTAATGTAAAAGAGTAGTTTGAACTCTGGAGAAAGATGGTCTTTCTTGCAGAGAGGATGGATACCATTCTGACTAAGATAAAGATTGGAAACAGTTAGCCAACCACCAAGTGTGAAATGTATAATTGTTGGTTTTAGGACTGATATCAACTTGACTAACTTGACGTTTGGTAAAGCGCTCATAAAAAAAACAAGAAGCTAGACAGCGTTAGAGGTGCTGGTTTGTGGATTTGGTTACCGTTTGACTAGTTTCCATTTGCACACTTTTGCTAACATACAGTAATAAGACAGGTATCAAATATGTTCATCCAACTCTCTGCAAGAGAGGAAGAGAATAGCTTACCAGAGCAAAAACTATTTTTTAAAGAAAGCAAAGGCCCTTTTAAGATTTAGTAGTAGAAAGTACTTGTATCTGTGAAGGTATGGCAGGTGGGAGAAACTACGGGATTCCTATCTAACAATCAGGAAAGACGAGCCTTAATACACAGTACAAGTTTAATCATGTATCCTTATTTTACAACTGAAGGATAGTGTATCTTTTTGTTTTATGTACATTGTAACCATTATATTTTTGTAACATTTTGTATTGAGTGTTTTTGGTTGATTTCGTGTCTGTGGTTGGCTGCTATCATAAGAAAGGTACATGCAATTTGTACAAGTGAACAAGGGATGGAGGACAATGGTGTTTCATTTCACCATAATTCAAAACTATGCAATAGGTTCGTGTGTTTGTAATTACATTGGAATTTAAGCCATATCATTTATTAATAAAACAAATCATAACACAAAGCCTTCATGTTTCATTTTTTAACTGCTATTAATGCAACAAAGTCACTGTTACATAATAAATATGGATCAATTCAGTAGCCATAACTCACAAGACACAAGATTATATTAAAATTAATTTAAACTAACTGAAATTAGCATCCTAAATAAAAACACTTCTTGAAAATTCTATTGGATTTTCACAGACTGCTTAATAAGGTCAAAAGTTTTGCATTGCAATCATTTCTGCAAGTTACAACATTGAGGTTTTGAAAGCAAATCTTCCTCAGGCCTTACAACAGACCCAGTCAGAAACAGGAATGTTCCGTTATATAAAGTATCGCTCCCAGAGGAAGTGAGTAAAACCTTGACTGCACTAAATGCCTTGGCCAGACGGCGTGATGCGCTCCTGAACCACCAGATGGAGAAGATGGTTCTGCTCAGCACTCAGAAAGGGCCTGAGGAGAAGAAAACACATAATGAATATGGAAAATTAAGATTGAGAAGCAATAAAAACGCTGCTCAATCCCCCGCCACATGATGGAACTTTTCTGAATGCTCACCATAGCTCAGTCTGAAGAGACTTGAGGGACTCTGTGTCTTTCTCCTGACACGCCATCTGCAAAACAGATTCACTGTTATGCACTGCACAAATAAAACCATAACTGCAAAATCAGATGACCTTGAAAAATTCCCAGGATTTTGTTAAGGTTTAAGCTAATTTTTAACATTTTTCAATACTGTGTATAGAGTCTGTTGTGAATAAACATCAATCTGGAACCTTGAATATTTTATAATTGCGTCATATTGAAAGACACATCAAAGTCTGAACACTGACATTGAATGCTGCAAATAGAAAATGATAATTTCATTGTCAAAGGAAGGCAAACTTGAGCACAACTCTGTGGTGACTGATTTTCCTGTATGAGACAGGAAGGATCAGGAAATCCTGTGAACCGTCCCAAGAATGTGAATGATGAAACTCACCACCACAGACTGCAGGAGCAGGAAAACATTCTCAGGCAGGAAGGTCACTGGAGGAGAGGAAAAGAGCCACGTTTACACCACTTCAAATACATGGCACTCAATAAAAGACAATGGTTAGAAATCACACCCTGTTGCTCTAATATCTTGAATGAATAGTGCGCTGCATTCACCTTGGCTGTGAGGGTCGAAGGACTCCCACGCGTACCTCTCCAGGGTCTGGGCATGTTCTGGTAACAGCTTCTGAGGCGGAGGCTGGACAGGAAGACAGCAATGTTGGACTGTTAAAGTGTTTCTGCACCAGTAAATACAAATGCAACAAATAGCAATTTTCTAAAATTCTGATTTGCCGTTAGCACTATAATTGACATTATTGACAAACATTTTTGTACCCAACATGTATATGTTTGGAAAATGTTAATGTATTTGTACTGTATTTATAATAAAACGTTAGACCAGGGGTGGCCAACCAGTCAGAGGTTAAGAGCCACATTTTTTCTATGTTACTTCAAAGAGCCACATCAAACACACAGTCACTGATACTGCTTGTTTCAGTTTTTTGTTTTCTGGAGACAAGATTTCAACCACGTCACTGATGCATTTTTGTGGCATTGGGATATATTTTTTAAATCCTCTGGAGCAGAGAGAGGAGCTGTGGATTATTGTTATTGATTAATGCATCAGTGTTTCTTAGTGTCAAAAACACTAAACTCACAACTTAAAATGAAAGCGTTTAGTTTATTTAATAAAAGAGCACATGTTCAATGTGAAAAGTGACAGTAGTTATAGATTATTTGCAATTTGGTGCTATATATATTTTTAAAAAAAATTATATATATATATTTTTTAAACACCTTGAATTTCAGGGGGGGTGTGGGGCTCCGTTTGTGGGGCGCAGCGCCCCTCCAAGACAATGGTAGGGGAAACACTGGATAATGTTTAATCAACGATAGGTTTCCCCCCCTCAAAGGTGATTGGTTCACTGCATCGCAGGTATTATTGTGATTGGCTCTTGGGCCACATTAAAATTATACGCGCTGTCATCCTCTCATACTGACACCACACACAACATACATAACACGGGACGAAAGTAACGGAGTGATTTTATCCGAGCCCAAACAACTTTGACCGGCCAAATTACGTCAGAATTATCAGCATTCAATACTTAACAGACCTACTAAATATCAGGTTTAACTGTCAGGAGTAGCTAGTGTTGTCACGGTACCAACATTTTGGTTTTGATACCAAGTCAAGAATTGCGATTCCGATTATTTTTCGATATTTTCTTAAAAAAAAGGGAAACGGTCTTAAATGTAATTATTGTGCTTTATTTCACACCAGAACCATAACACAAACTTTTAAACAATGAGAACAATAAATAAAATAAATGACAAGAATTCGTATTAAATAAAATTAATAAATGTCTTACAGACAGGCCTCGTGGTGTCCGTAGGCTTGCCCTCACTGTCAGAGATATAGCTAAAATACTTCCAAATGTCGCTTCTGGCGTCTTTTTTGTCAACAAGCCGAGGCGCAGCGGCAGTTGCACTCCCACTTGCAGCCATGCTTCTCGTTTTCTCACATGCTCTGGCAGCTAGCGCGTGCACGAGAGAGGGGAGGCACTTAGAGCGTGCTTGAGAGGGGAGGGAATTAGAACGTGCTTGAGAGGGGCGGGACTGCAGGCACGGCTGCAGTGCAGGGAGTGGAAGCAGAGCGCTGAACACACACGGCTCTTATTAAAACGGCGCTTTCTCACCGGAGTACTTTTCCCCGTCATTCTTAAAGTACCGATACTAATGAAACGGAGGAATCGTAACGTTTTTAACGGCAGGGTATCGTGGTACCTTTCAAGTATCGGTACACCGTGCAACACTAGTCAGGAGTCAGTGTCTCTCCCCCAAACTCACACATAAAATTCGATATGAACTGAAGAGCCGCATGAAACTAGGCAAAGAGCCGCATGCGGCTCGAGAGCCGCGGGTTGGCCACCCCTGCGTTAGACAAACAAGTTCTCCTGAAAACCTTGATGTTAAGATGTTTTCTACTCCACTCATTTTAGCCTTGCAGGTGTTACAAATTATAATATAATTATTGAAATATAAAAAAATCAACAAGCTTACCTCAAGCAACATCAGCAGCAGTACTCTGGAGACCTCACATTTTGCCACAATGTCCAAAAAAGCACCTTTTTTCAAGGAAAATTAAGATACAGAAGAGAAATGTATTCATTTTCTTATCAGATCCAGCTTTAGATGTTTGTAATTAAAACGTTCTTAGCGCTACATTTGTTCTGATGACATTGAAGCCTACATTTAACCTGCATCATTGGCAATCCATTTATATTTAAGATTATTTTATGCAGGTAGAGCCTAAGATTATTATTTTGTATATAAATTCAGAGCCTCACCAACGGGGGTGCTGATGCCTGGAAGCTGCAGTCCTCTCTCCTGGCACGTCAGCTGCATCTCTGTGAACACTGACAGAGCACCGTCGTAGTCACCTGCAAAACACAAGAGACATGAAGGCTCAAACTGCAGAAAATCAAGAAGAATCTCACATAAAACACACATCAACTACATATCAGAAGACAAACTGAACTCACGTGTTAGTATTTTACACGTAGCCATTTCTCCCATTGACAGCAGCGCTTCAATGGGCGTCTGTGTCTGCAGCTCTGCAGCCCTCTGGTAATGGACGATAGCCTCCCCGGGTCTGTTCATCTCCTGTTGAAACCACAGAGGGGGAGAGGTTAACAGGTCAGTTTAACAACAGTATATACAGTTGCAATCAAAGCAAAGATAATTTATCGTTTTTACATCTCTGATCCAAAGTTTTACCTTCAGTGCGTTGCCCAGTTCTAGACTCAGGCTGGCTGCCATCACAGGCTGGTTCATCTCAATGTGCACCTGTAACCCATTCATACGTCAGCATTATCTTACAGTCTATATGTATAGAAATGTGGAAACAATCGGGAATGGACTTTGTAATTTATTCTGCAAACCATAAATATGTAGTCCACGAGAATTGAACACAGTATATACAACTATATATGAATACCACATTATCCACATCAAATGTAAAACGAATTGAATTACTACTGTTCAAAGATTCTCTCCCCACCTCCCTCTTGTTGTTTTTTTAGTGTAAATATTTTGTAAAAAAAGGTAACAAAATGCTAAATAAACAAAGCTGGAATCCAAAACGTTCTATAGATATTGCAATTTTGTTATCGTGAATTCTTGCAATAATAAATGTGTAGTGACTAAATGATAACAAGGCAGCCTTACTTCAAGCATTATAAAAATAGGAATCACCTTGATGGCAAAACTGTAGCAGTTGAGAGCAGCCTGGAGATGCTCGTCGAAGCCCGGGGCCTGCAGCGCCCGGTTCTCTTTCTCAGACGTGAGGAACAGGCGTGCAGCGTCGGTGAGAGCCAGCGCCTCTCCAGGAGCGTTAAAGAGAGTCTGCTCACACCTGCAGTGAGACGTTCAGGATGGGTAACAACAACAGATGAACATGACACCCATATGTGACTGTTGAACATTCTATACCAAAGCCATGCACATTTAGAAGTCTACTCTTCTGGGTCAGCTTTACACAAAATATGGAGCTTGGCTTGAGGGATTTGATCCCTTGCTGCCACAGGAAAGATAATGTAAGCCACTGTTGGGTGATGCGATCTAGATTAGAGTCAACAGTGTCTCAAAGATGTTGGATGTTGTTGATGTCAGAGTGTGTTTAGGGAAGTAGACCTATTCAACACCAAACTGGGAAAACCCATGCTTTATGGGCCTTGCTTTGTGAAAGAGGTCCCACGCAGAAAAGGGCCAAACTGTTGCTAATGTAAAGTAGGAACCAGGCCACATTATGTAACATTATGTATGTTGTACCATATACTTTTCTCTCGATTACAAATGGGTGGACAACACTAAAATAATCTGCAATACACAATGAACACATACGTTGGGCTTTAGAATGTATCTTTTATTCTGTTAAACACTGACCTGGTTTAGATCAATATGGTGCAACATTTATGAGTTTACACTTGTCCACTCACCGAGCCATGGCCAGGTTACAGAAAGCCGCATACTGAAGGCAGTCCTGCTGCTTCAGCTCCTTTGCTAACTGACCTGAACTCAAGTGAAAACAGGGAAATGCAAATTGAGAAGAAACTGATGATATATATTATAGATGATATGAAGGAGAACAAGGAGAAGGCCGGTGTTGGTGTCATGTCGTGCATAATGAACGCATACTGTAATGTTGACACCATAGGTTGACACACAGTACAAGGTAGCGTGGGGTTGTTCAGAGATACTGTCACTTACCAAACTGCTCACTCGCCTCCGCTACATTGGGTTTCCGGAGAAAACGTCTGCGACAAGGAAACAAAAGCCTTTCAATTTTCTAAAAATATTACACTAAGAAAGCTCAACCAAATACACTTAATCTAATATTTGAGGTGCTTAACATTTGAATGAATGATGCCTCGGTAGTAGGGCAGTGGCGGAGCTGGGGGGTGGCTGGGAGTGGCCACGGCCACCCCCCAGCTGAATCCTGGCCACCCTATTGGCCACCCCAAACACCCTCACCACGGGGGCCCAAACTATTTTAGAACATTAAGAAAAAAAATTGTAAAAAAGTAACCTTTCATCATTCATCAAGAATTAACATTAATAGGACGTTATATCGATAATGTACTCACTAAACTTACAATTCATTTAACTTATTTTCTTACAAAAGTTAATTATCCAAAACCTCTGTACACCCCCCTCTATTTACATGTAATGGTTTGGTCCTGCCTCCAAACGCGGTGCAGCACCGCAAGCACTTTCTAGCAGAGTGAGAGCATGTTAGGAGCAGGGATGCTACTGTAGTACTTACGTGTGAACCATGTCTCAACGACTAACAAAGTCAGGCTTTCAAAAGAGAAAAGAAAGGAGAGAAAGACAAGAGAGAGGGACTAAAGAGCGACAGTATGTCACCCAGTTTTTCAAAGCAAAGGTGGGTGTGGTCTATGAGTGGTGGAAATGTGTCTGTTAGCTACGCATAGTCCATTGTAAATAATAATTGTTATGTTTTTTTTTACTAAGCTGACATTAAGTACTGTTAATATCTATACAGGTTTTTAATTTCACTGCTCTTTTAGCTGACATTTAGTAAATGCAGGTACATTTTTAGCAGCTATTCATACTAAATCAGTTGTCCCTCCCCCTGGTGCCAGGACCAACAGATCCATTTCTAGACTCAGCAGCCCTGTCCCCCCATAAGTGTTATATTTTCACAGCTCAGTGTCAGTAAATATTGTGCGGTTAGTATTGGACTACAAGATAGATGCAAGCCTGTACAGGTAGTAGGAGTTGTTTAAAGCATAAATTAGTCGGTTGGGTTCTGGAGGTGTGGTGACAGCAATTGTGCTTGGTTGGCGTGGCCTGAGCCTGGTGGTGGGGCCCAATGTGATATCTTTATTCTTAACCTATCATTTAATTTAAAAACTCTTATTTAAATGATGTGTGTGTGTGTCTCTGTATTCCTGATGATACACTGAGAGAATGAGCTCATAGGGCTGCTGATCATCATAAGCTAAACAGTCTGTATATTGCATTACATTTGTATAATGTAAGCTTTGTTGATACTTTGCCTGCGGGAATACGGAAAAATAGTTAGATATACTGAATATTATTTGATCTATTCCACCACTTAATCCCAAATAATGTAGAGGTGTGTTGTAGGTGCCTTAAATAACCCCTTATTTTCTAGTGAAATGTATTTTTATTTTCATATAATAGTGATTTCAATGCCACCCCAAAATGATCACTGGTTCCATCCTGGCCACCCCACTGAAAATGTCCTGGATCCGCCACTGTAGTAGGGTTAGCTAGCACGGATGTAACTATTAGCTGTCGAATAACGCCATAATTAATCAGTTACTATCATTCATGAACTTAGCACTTTACATATTGACATGATATCTGCATTAAAAACTACAATCATGCACACAAAGCTAGGTTAAATAGCGTAATGTGACGTTAGCCTAACATAGCTTCTTAGCGTCTGCAGCATTATTGTCTCGTAACGTTAGGCTATTCCTAATATTCTGTCATCAATCCATATGAAATGATGAAACTCAAAGCCTTACTTCTTTAGTTTATTCGACACAGCACGGTATCTCGCCAGAAAATCGCCCTCTGCAGCCATGATTAACCCAGAAAAACACAACAAACCGAATCAGGAAGTGCAGCTGAATGGAGCGTTGCCACTGGTTCGTAGAATCGACACCAAACAATGTGATTGGTCCGCATAGCCCATATCAAAGATTGAAATGCCACAATTGTAATAAAAAAACTTTATTACAGCCTCAGGTTACAGACAAAATACAATACACTACTTGGAATAAAATACATACGAAGCATGTTTAAAAATAAATTGCATGGGTTAAAAAAGAAATAACTTAACTTTACCTAATATACTTATCCGTATGCACAGTATATAATCATTATAAGCCCAAAATGATTTTAGTCATTAATCTTGAAAATACATTCATAAATTAGACTTCTGAAAACACGTAGCTTGTAGATTACTCCTCATTCAGCCACAACACATATAAATGAGAAGATACGTTGCAGGAATCAGACTCTGTAGCACACGTCTGTACAGTTCTGAGGAATTTATGCTATTTTTTAATTGTGCTCCAGTGCATTTGAAAGAGAAACATATTATAACATGATAATTTAATTTCAAACATTTGCACTCACTCTGGCCCTGATGGTCAAACACAAAGCAACAATTCACATGGTTATTTATGATTCAAAAATTCTCATAGACACACTCAAATGTGCCTTCATTCTGTTCTTGTGGGGTTTGTGGCATCTGTGGAGAAAGTACAAGACACGTGATCAACTACAACAAAAGCTTGGTTTTTCTTTTATAACAGCAAAAGTGACGAAGAAACTGAAGTCCACACTGACCTTTTCTTGTGGTTCCTTTTTCTTGGGTTTAGCTTTTCTTTGGTTTGGCTCTTTCTTAGCAGCTGAGTGGTCCAGCACATCATAAATGGACCTGGTCGAGTCTCTAGACTCTGAAAGAAGTTTTGTAATACATTGTCAACAAATGGGAAAAAAGGAACGTGAATGCAGTGAAGATGGTCGACAGAAAAGTATTGTGTTAGTTGAATTCAAATGAAAAGCGTCTGTCTCTATTCTCTTGAGAAACAACGTTCTTACTGCATAGAAAGACGTAGAAGGAGCTGTTATTGCATCCATGTTGTCTTCCTCCACCTCTCTCTGCTGCATTCTTCTCTGTTCTGTTTTCGTTTTCTGCCGCTGTCACCACGTTCTTTCTACAAAAAGGTAATTTTATGCATCAAGAGAAAAATGAATATCAAAACTGGATTACATGCAAATTAGACTAAAGCACATGATTCAGTTTTTGTTATGTCGCAGTTACCTCTTTAGGTTTGTGTCATGTGAATGGAGTAAATTCAATGCTTGAATATAATAATTTGCACAAAATAATCTGGCTTTATAGGACAGACCTGCCTTTAGACTTGAGCTATGGAAACACCAGTCATAGGAAGAGGTAACAATGAGGTTTTGATAAAGGACTCAACTTCATCTGGAGCTTTAAAAACTAAACAACAAAACTGCCTGTCACACAGCAATATTCTCACATTGCAACACGTTGTTTCTTACCCCATGTCCTCTGAAGACATACACTGAGCCGACCACACTGAAAACCAGCAGCACCCCCGTGAAGACGGCGACCACGATGATCCCTGGGTTATCCATAAAGACCTGCTGCCTGTAGCCCTCATCTGGAAAAATACCATTTAACATTTGATGTCAGTATGTGAAGCAATATTTCATTAATTGGCTGATTTGGGCTTTTTTGTATGTAAACTGAACACTTTCATTCAGCATCAGTACTAGCACTTGTGGCTTTGCACTTTACTGAACAGTACTTTCCAACCTGAAGGGTCCCAACATAAATCTCAATGGTCACTTAAAGGACAACAAAAACATTTATTCTGTCCCACAAAAACAAATCTGTTCATTTAGAAAATACGAAATTGAGTTTTTCCTGTAAAATATACAAAAAAGGTTTTGAGGGGCTCTAAATATCCACATCAAAATGCATGTCCACTCAATGAAAAAAAAACGAATCCAACAATATTACATTTGTTGGAAGCTAGCTTTAGCAAACATTGTGTAAAAAAAACGTTCTCTAGCAAAGCCAAGCAGAACTCTGTTTATGCCTCAATCTGTTGACACTGGCATGTATCCATCTGATAAAGACTGCACTTCCTTTCCCACAACTACATCACCTTTTCTTCACTACACATTTATGCTCATTTAATCTAAATCACTGTTTTCATCTGGTCAGTCTTGAAATTGATAGTCATCCTATGCTATCCTAGTGCTTTGAAAATGAAAATGAAGAGGATCAGTATACAATCTGGTATTACCGCAAATCTTAACTCCTATAAAAAAATCTATATAAATAAAATTTTTCATTCACATTCTCTTCTTTTAGTAGGCCTACTCACCTCTCAGACGAAGAAACCAATTCACTTTGGCTGTTTTATATTGGCAGCTGTATTCTCCTGAAATGCTCAGGGTTTTCAGCTCCACTGGTAACCTGAGCTTCTCTGCCAGGCTATTCTCAAGGATTTCATAATCATATATCTTGTTTTGGAGCGGATTGGAGCATGAGAAGGAGTCACGGCTTTGGTTTGCTGGCATTGTCAACCAACAGATAATGTGGAGATCTTCGCCTTTTATTCCCACAAACACTGAGCGGTCCATGCTGAGTTCTGTCAGGAGACATGACATAGAGTACAAAGAGGAAATGTAATCGTTTAATCGTTTAATGAGGTAGTGGTTGAACAAAATATCTATTATTAAACAAAAGCACCAACATGCTTTGGTTTGAGTTTCATAAATGTGATGATTTTCAGTTTTTCTCTCTTTTGTTTCAGTAGAGACTAAGTATTTTGTCGTCTTGGCTGGACAAAATAAGTAATCTGAACACTTCACCCTGGTTTTTTTTAATAAACAATTACACATTTATAGATGAAACGATAACAATAAAAACTAAACATAAGTTGATAATAAGAATAATCATTACTTTTTACTTGATTTGAAGCTTAAGAAACACATATCTTAACTTATTTGGCAGCAAACAATAAAATAGATACATTAGTAATTTCCAAAGGTTCCATTTCAGTCAGAGAACAGTTTGAATGGCTTACCTGGTGTGCCCATTCCTGTGCATTCAGAAAGGAACAAACAGACAAATATCCAGGTCCACAAGAAAGAAAGATGCCAAACTTGTTGAGCTCCCATGTTCTTATCTTTGGGTTTTTGTAGAGATGTTTATAGTCTTCTATGTTGAGGTTGTTCCAGAAATCTATTGAGTGTTTCAGTTTGTCTTGGTTAATAAACTGCAGCGTTGGGTTTCCTGTTTCTGGCAAAACCACTTCCTCAATTTGTTCAAAAAAGAAAAGAGCATTAACAACTCTGTTTCATACAAGAGACATTTAACATTAAAGCTTGAAATCAATGAACAGCATAATGTTACATCCACATCATTATAAAATATAATATTACTACTTGCTTTGTATTGTGTTGAATGGGATTATTTCTTGTTGCAGTTCTTCTGTGACATCAGCTCCTGGAAAAGTGAAGTGCAATGTTGGCCTTCCACCACAATGAGACAGTGTTGTTGGGGAAATAAAAGTGAGCCATGTGCCCACACCATTATCATGTGTGTGTGCAGGGCCGGCCCTGACCAATTTGCTGCCCTAGGCAAGATTTTAGCTGGAGCCCCCCCCCCCCTCATTTATAACTATAATGATCAGTATAAAGGTGTGCCTTTACCTCACTGAGCTGAGGTTATCAGAGCCGGTCAGTCTTTCAGGAGAGAGCTCTCTAAAGCTCCCCCCCCCCCCGCGGCCGTTTACACAGTAAATTCCAATGTTAATAAAAGCACACATAAGCTGTATACGTTTTTTGGAAGTTTGATTTATTTTAAATGAACACAAATACAAAATGAAAACCTATAATTGCACACTAAAACCATTATTTAAAAAAAAGAACAATTTCACATAAACCTCTGGTTTTTACTGGGGCTGGGACAGTTCAACTTGATTTTGGGGGGGGGGGGGGGGTGTGCCATAGTTTATGGGCGCTGTACGCAATATAGGCGTAGTTCTGTGAGTATAAGATAATAAGATGTACTTTGTTGATCCACAATTGGGAAATTGTGTTGTTATGAAATACATTTTTTATTTTTTTTTCATTTCTAACTTTTTTTCTTCTTTTTTCTCCCCAATTTTCGGCGCCCCCGATGGGTTGATGCAGGTTAGCATTCGCCTATACTGCCTATGCCAAGGGCGGGCCCTGTGTGTGTGTGTGTGTGTGTGTGTGTGTGTCTACTATAAGTAGTTTGTTTGAATGTAATAATTATGTTGTTTCATTTATCATTTATTGAAAAATTAATCTGAACTTTTTTATCTGTTACGATTATAAACTGAAGCAATATAAAAATGACTCCCATTAACTGAGTTTTAAACATCAGCATATCCGGTCATAGTCCGGTAATTACCTGCTAACGGAAACTCTGCTACACAATTCTTATTATTAGGGCCCGAGCACGGAGCGCTAGGACCCAACGGCGTCCTAGCACGAAGTGCGAGGCACCTATTGTTATTGGTGGAATTTTTTTTTTTTCTGCTGGCGTTTCCTGTTTTTGAGGCTTTTAGGACGCTGACAAAGTTGTATAATTTTGCACGGACGCAATACCGGTGAAAAATACAATATTCTGGAGTCAATGGGTTAAATATTCCAACGTGCTAGCGCCACCTATGAAAAACCCATTTCGGAATAAATGTACAAAGTCGCACCGTAACTCCAAATGACCTGAAATTTTGCACACATATCCGGGTGGACCTGCTCTACAAATAATCCTCCTGGAACCCTAAGCTCCGCCTACATTTTATTTTATTAAAATTAGCATAATGTTCAAAACAGTTAAATATTCACTTACATTTCAATTTTCAGTTTTTCAACACCAAACTTCGTATACAGCATCGGTGGAGGGTCAGACACATTACCCTAGGAGATGAGCATGTTCAAACGATAAATATTTCCGCCATGAATTAAAACGTACTCGCAAAAAGGTGGGGCTTAGAAAGAAATGCTCATAACTCATCAATAATGTATCCAAACATCACAGATTTAAGTAAATAGGTTCAGTCTGTCTTGGGGAATAGGCTTACCAAATAATTGTCATTTAGGACTATAGGGGGCGCCAAAAAACACCACCAATTTATAACTCAAGAGCGGATGGACAAATTATTATTTTATTTTTTTACACATACTCTCGGGGTGACTACGAACTCAGATTTAAAGTGCCGCAACAAATGCAGAATGTGGGCGTGGCCTATACATTTTTATTTTATTGCGATAGCATAAAATGAGCTTCAGACGCAAAACTTGGGACACACGTCAGAGCCCACGACCTTTTCAAGAATGTAAAAAAAACCCGTAAATTTTCAAAAACAATGCTCAGCGCCCCCTATTGTGTGGTAGTCACATATAGTTTCTTAGAACTTCGCGAATTTTGGCACAGACATTCCTCATGGAATTGCGGACATATTTGTAAATACATTTTATTAGCCCCGCCCCCCAGGAAGTACGCCATTTTGAAATATTTGCGTTTTTCAGCCATTTTAAGCACATTCTAGCGAACTCCTCCTAGGGGAATGATCAGACAAATTCCAATGCAGGACAGGTTTAGCCCCTATCCAATATGATACTTAATTGAGGAGCACATGTTTGAAAAATTACTCGTGGAGGTCGTAAGCTAACAGCGAATACACCATTTTTGACGATTCACATGGCACAAATTGCTCCAAACTGCTCGCATATAATTTTTCCGATATTCACGAAACACTGTATACATATTGCTATTATGATTGCACACATATTTCAAATTGCCTTCCATTAGCCCCGCCCCCCAGGAAGTCGGCCATTTTGAAAAATGTGCGTTTTTCATGCATTTTAAGCACATTCTTGCAAATTCCTCCTAGGGGAATGATCGGAAAAATTCAATTCCAGGACCAATTCAACCCCTATCCAATATGTTGCTAAATTACGAAGAAAATAGTTGCTAGCTCAAACGGGGAGCTCGTAAGCTAACGGAGAATGTACCATTTTTGACGATTTACATGTCACAAATTCTTCCAAACTACTACATTTCCATTTTTGGAAACCTTTACAAAGTGGCACCGTAACTCCGAATGACCTGAAATTTTGCCCACTTATTCGGGTGGACCTACTCTACATATTATGTCCTTGAACCCCAAAGCTCCACCTACTTCATTTTTTTTAAATTACCATAATGTTAAAAACAGTGAAATATTACCTTAAATTTCCATGTTTTCTTTTTCAACGCCAAACTTAGTATACAGCATCGGTGGAGGGTCAGATACATTACTGTAGAAAATGAGCATGTTCAGTCGATAAATATGGCCGTCATTAATCTAAACCTGTTTGCAAAAAGGCGGGGCTTACAAAGAAATGCTCATAACTGGTTAGGGTTTAGGGTTAGTCACCCCTAACCTACACACACACACACACACACGCACGCACGCACGCACACACACACACACACACACACACACACACACACACACACACACACACACCACACACACACACACACACACACACACACACACCCGGCTCTGCTGGCGGCAAAATCAATTACAACAGACACCTATACACTCCACAACAGACACTTACTGACTGTACAACACACACATACAGCTCCTAAAGCATATAATGTAGATCAGGCTACAGCCCTTGTATATTTTATTATGTGAAGCACTATATGGTTTCATGAAAAATATCTACTGTTTACTTGTAGATATCTACTAAAGCATACAAATAAAGTGTGTAATAGGCCTGTTACATATATTATTGATGTTCTCACTGTAAACATCGCGTCACAATGAAAGCGGTTGTATTAAAAATAAATAGCCTAACATCCAGGGGAGATGTGATTAGTGAGTAAACAAACGGTAAAGGGCGGAAAGTCTGATTTACATTTCATCATCTTGAATAACTTATAATCACAACGGGAACAGTTTGCAGAGCTGTGCTTCGTTGACAAAAGTCCAGCCATGCGTCACGCCTCTTTTAAACATCACTGCTCTGGAGAATACTTCAGTGTACCCTCGGTTATAGCTCCTCCAGAGACACTCCTCTCTCCTCTACATCTTTGTACCCTCGGCTATAGCTCCTCCAGAGAGACTCCTCTCTCCTCTGCATCAGTGTGCCCTCGGTTATAGCTCCTCCAGAGAGACTCCTCTCTCCTCTAAATCAGTGTATCCTCCGTTACGGCTCCTCCAGACAGCCTCCTCGATAATCGATCCTCGACGACCCTTTAGAGAAATTTGTTTTCCTTCGAGACGGCGCGGCGACATCCGTTTCCGGGTCGCTGCCGGAGGACCTCGGAGTCTGGGACGCGAAAATTATAGAAATGAGAAACGAATCATTTCCCAGGACTCGCGCGCGTCTGCTTGACGCCGGGACGACCGGCTGCCCTCCCCGACAGGCGCACGGACGCGAGGGCCCGCTCATCACTGTGCGCACAAGTGCGACCGCACTTTTAATTCTTATTATTATTGAAACATGACCGGTAAGTTTCAAATTTGTCCGGTAAAATAAATTCTTTCCGGAAATTTGACCGGCAAGAAAAAATCCTAGCAGAAACCCTGGTGTGTGTGTGTGTGTGCAGGGCCGCCCCTCCCTACAGGCCAATCACGCAGGCTGCATGGGGCCCCGCCTTGCGCAGGGGGCCCCGCCCAGAGGGCCTCAGCTGCTGTGCGCAGTTCTCCGCTCAGTTCTCCGTGCACCCCCGCGAGAGTGAGAGGTGACAAGGGGAGCACGTCTGTAACCCGACACCGTTGCAATGAATCCACATCTGACCAATCACGGCTTTGATACGGCCACTAGTGCAGGTGAAGAGATGTCGGTGAAAAGACAGTTTCAGTCCGGCGCACAAAACATGAAGAAACTAGAGCATCACTCGAAGGTGGGTTATTGTATGAGTCAAATGTACAACTTACGAATGTTGTATAAGTCAAATTGCCAATTGCCATATTAAAACATCAGCTGCAATTCACGACATGAAGAAGGCAGTCTCTGCAGAGCATAGGCTATAACAGGCATCCTCAAACTACGGACTCCGGTCCGGATCCGGACCGAACCACCACTGTCTCCGGACTCTGAGCAAATTATACTTTTCATATGTATTATCTCTCTGTATTATATGTGAGACATCGCCACAACGCATTCGCAACGAGTCAAAATTCTCCGCTATGTCCACTGCAAACAGCGCTCTGCATGTCTGACTGTTCCACTGTGTTCCACCTGTGTGTGTCAACGCTTTGGTCCAATCACATTCAGCATCCAGTCAGCGTTTTTTTCCCCCAAACAATCTGCGAATCAGAGGCACAGTAGGCGGGTCTTCGCGGAATGCGGGTGGGAACAATTTGTGTGTCTCTTTCAACCTGTCTAAGTCAGAGCGAGAATTAAAAAAAAAAAAATTCAGAGCGAGAGTTAACAGCTCATCTAGTTCCATCTGTACTGTAGCTAGTAGCCTAGTTTCACCTACCGGGGTGACAACTGACACCCTAAAAATTGGCCTTGCCACCCCAGTTGGCAGCTTTGTTTTGAAAGAAAAGTTGTGGCTCATCGGACATTTATGAGAGAAAGTCTCTTATGTCCGAGTGCAAGTGAATGCAGCACAAGATGCACGTCATGCACGTCCCCCGGTCCTGGCGCGAGCGTGGACATACGATTGGCGGCGATTTCATTTTGAACTGGACGGCGCAAAACGAGAAGCATTCGGACCCAAGCACTGAAGGAATGAGGTATTTGCGGTCTACAATGACAGAGAAGAGACTGTCAGTTTGGCTGTACTCAGCATTGAATCAAAACGCACTAAAGCTGTTGATCTTAATACGTTTGTGAGGCGTTTTGCTGAACAAAATGGTAATCGCCGCATTCAGCTGTAATAGACATGTCAACTTGATGCTCTGCTCACGGATGAGCATACACAACTATTAAGATGATGACCTTACGTGTGTAAATATATATTTTTCTTTGAGGGGGTCTGCCCCCAAAAAACAGTTTTAAGTCCTGAGAAAGTCAAATAAGACGGTGTGTAAAACTACACTGCCCAGCCAAAAAAAAGTAACCACTTTGATTGAACTAGGCCAGTAGGTAAGGACTTTCCACTGGATAATAACTGCAGTATAAAAGAATGCATGACTGAAGTGATGGAGACCATGTTGAAGGCAAACAAAAAGAGGAAATAACAGGTCAAATCAAGCAAATCCCCCTCTCAGATTCCACAGCAACCAGAAGAACATAAATACTGGCTGGTGATTTGATTCATCAGCTTTGTGATGGAATAACAAATGCACAGTGCCTTTCCTTAGCTGTGGGTGAGTCCACTGACACCACTGACAATGCTCAGTTGCTGGTGTTTGTGAGTTTTTATGATGAGGCAAAGGGGGAGTTTGTTGAAGATGTGTTGGGCCTGACGAACCTCAGTGGACACACAAGGGGGAATACATTTATAAAGCACTAATGGGAATGCTGAATGAAAGAGGGTGCAGCTGCCTTTATTCATAACTGTGCAGCTCTTACACTGCGACTCTGAGGGGTCAAGCACAGACACAATAACAATGAAAATTGCTGCATACAGATTATTTTAGTTTTTGCAACCTCGTGTTAAGAATCTTGTTGCAATTATTTAAAAGTTTGAATGACCGTAATAAACGGACCTTTGTCTTATTGAAACATTTATTTTGGACCTTTAAGATTTGTATTTGAGTACCCCTGGGCTATAGGCTAATGGAGATGCAGTTATTTCCAGCATTCTTTATTTACCATTCATTCAAGTATGTTATGCCTTTTATCTGCTAATGTACAGGAGGAAGAGTGATACACTGTCTGTCTAGTTGGCTTACATAACAGTTAAAGTTTACAGCCTAAAAAACATGGAGAATTTGTTCCCGTTTTATTCATTTTTATGTCAATTTGCACATTTAATGGTGATGCTCAGCCTCTCCCCTTAACTGCTAACAGTCATCATCATGTCAACCACAACACAGAGAAATACTGATAGAAATGTGTGTGTAGTTGTTGATACATTGCTGACAGAGAGAACTAGAATACAGATTTAAGAAATATCAGTTTTGAGCATGTCATAAGCATGTTTTATCTTGACTATATTACAACTATATTATAATAAAATAATATAGTATTTATATTATTGAATTGATTATGATTATTAGTAAAAGTAATTTATTTGCATTAATTATATTTTAATCTTTCTGAGGCTAGTATTTGGCAGGAAATGCAGACGTAGTCACCTGTAAACGAATACTGAACGATATACATGCACATTTACCATTTACCTCACTGTATAAAAAAGTAACTGTGTTGATAATAATAATAAACAGGATTTTTTTCCCCACTCCTGTCGGTTGGGGGGGGCCTCATCTCACAATGTCGCTTGGGGCCCCAAGTTGACCAGGGGCGTCCCTGTGTGTGTGTGTGTGTGTGTGTGTGTGTGTGTGTGTGTGTGTGTGTGTGTGTGTGTGTGTGTGTGTGTGTGTGTGTGTGTGTGTGTGTGTGTGTGTGTGTGTGTGTGTGTAAGAGGAATTCAGCTGAAGATGTCAAACTGCCTGTTGTTAATGTGAACCATGTGGCGGCTGGTGGAGACTTCTTCACAGCAGTAACTCTCGGAGGCTGCCAGGAGAGGCGTGCACATGTGGAACTGCAGTGGTAATCATTATATTTGAACTCTGATTGTTTGTCTGTTTTTCTCACCCCAACTACCTCATTTATGCCTCCTTCTTTCTTCACTCGTAACTAGATTTTATTACCATTTTCTTTCTTGGCTGCATTAGTGGCCAACTCTGACCTCACCACAGCCGCAGCATGAAAACAGACACAGAGAGCTGGAATAACATCTGGATGCCAGTCAATAGAGAATAATTTGTTCCATTTCATATCCCGTCTGCTGCACGCCTATCTCCTCTCTTTCTTGGGGCTTATAAAAGATCATTTAAGCAAAACAAACATCTATGCACCTGCAGATCTTAAAACAAAACATATGTACATATCAAAGACTGTGAGTGTTGCATTGGAAAGAACATTTGAAATGATTGTACATTAAATGTCTGATATTCCCTGATGTTTACATGGTGGTAAATCAATTATTTACCACCATTATTATAATTAAATAAAAAGGAACGTTACCTGCAGTTTTGAGAAGCTGACACAGTATACTCGGATCCACCACAATTCAGAGGGAAAGTTTTACTTTTTACGTTTATTTTTCAACAGTAGTTTCTTATAGGTTAAACTCCAAATTATATAGTATTTGAAAAGAAACGCCACCTAAACTTGCCATAACTTCAAATGTCTTGTTTGTCCAACCAAACGTTTGAAACTTAAAAGTAGTTTTAAAATGTCTTGTAAATACTTGTTTTTCTAGTTATATAATATTTTTGTAATGTGTAACAGCTACCTAAGGGATCTACATTTTTCTTACAGTAAGAAGCCCTTCTCAGATACACTGTATATTATATTTCGATAATTGTCAATGATTTAAGCAGCATTTTATTGGAGCTGATGGAAGAGGAGCTGGACGACAGGAAGCAGAGAATAGATGGAAAAGATCTATAACTCAAATTTGAGGAGAAACTGGATCCTGCAGCGGAGTGAGATCACGGCTTGGACACATATCCCTGTCTGTTCCACAGAGGGCTGAAGAGAAAAGAGAAAACGAGGTCAATTATGAGACTTATCTGAAAGAAGAGGAAGTGCCACACATCTGGCAGCAGCTGGTGTCCAAGTTTCAGAGTGTAGGAGTTGTGCGTGTGTAGCAGTTTAAAGAAAAGACAGCTCTCTACAAATGAGGAGTTTTTAACCTGTGCGTTGGACCTGCCACACTCTACTTATTATATCACAGCTGGGAGGCGAGGGGGGAAAGAGCCGAGGTGAAAATAGGCGAGAGAGAAAGACAAGGGAAGACATAAGAAGAAAAGACCGGAGCATTGTCAGAGTGGAGAGGCGACAGAAGCATATGGTATTCAAAATACTTTGGAGAAGGACTTCCTGCTGAGAGTTGAAGCATCATCATCATTTCAAAGTCGTGAGTATCGGCTCATTTGCTCTCCAGCTTGTGATGCTTTTCAAGTGAACTGTTAGTTTGTAAAGTTACTATTTTTCAGCACATCACACTCATCATAGTGAAGGGACACATGTTATCGGCTTGATTTTCAGTTATGTGTTTGTCCAGATGTGAAAAGTGAGATTATAGCCTGGCTGATTTTCTCAGCGCCTTTCATCAGCCCCCAAATTCATATTCTCTGAAAACATTTATAATACCTCAACAATGAGTCATCAACGTATTATTGTCCAGTGTGATTCAAAGACTGTCATATGGATGCAATCCTGCTTTTCCTTTTAAAAAAAAATCTTTTCTGGGTCGCATGAGGAGGTCGACCTCCTCTCTTGTTTTTCCTCTCACACACCTGGAGTTGTTGAATGGAGTAAAAACACTCTCTTTGTTTTTCAGATCAGACTGTGTTCATCCTCTAACAGACGCACAGGACTGACTGTCACAGGATTAAAGGACTTCAGAGTAAGTGCAATCTTTTGAGGGATTTCTTTGTTATTCGTTAAAAGCACAGGGTATCTGTAATTGATTTATGGATGGTTTTGAATGTTTAAATAAATAAAGACACCTAGCTGTACAAGTTGAGGGAGAAGTATCAAACCCTTTTCTTAAAAGAGAAGAATACCACAGTGTCAAATATGCTATGAAGGTAGTTTGTAGAAGTAAGCAGCAAAAACTATAAATTATGAAGTGTTGTTAAAATATTCTGTTAATGTTAATGTATATTCATTAGCTGCAAGAAAGCGGGAAAAAAAATGCCTTTAGCCATCAAATGCATGCCATTTCATAAACTGACCATATGTTTCCCATTTTATATGTTAAATCTTAATCTACAAAGTCAACAATGTGGTCAGAAAAAAATATATGAAAGATAAAAAGTATAAAGTAGCATAAAATGAAAAAGTAGAAGTACTTGCAAATATGGTTTGCCCCCAAAATAATTGCAGCAAAAGGTTTCTTAATGTATTATTGTATTTTGTTGCAATTTGTTGGGGGTAATGTGTTTTTTCTCCATATATGCAGCTGCCTTTTATTCTATTATGTCACTCTCCACCACGGGTTACAATGTGTGTGCACACCTGCTAGCTGCCGATATTTTTCTGGCTGTACAGCACAAGTAGTGTGTCTGCGTTTCATCACTTCTATTATTTATTTCTGTGTGTGTTTTGTATTAGAAGAGAAAAAAAAATGTCAAGAAGTGTATCTGTTCAACAGACGACCTGTAGGTTTGTTTTTCTCTCTTTCTTATCAAAGGGGGAAGTTTCTCATCATGGCCCCTCCCTCTGTGTTGATGCTGCTCATGGTGGTTGCTTTGGTAACTGGGGCCCGTGCAGCCAGCGAGGAGAACGAACTGGATTATGGGTACTGGAACTACAGAGAGGGCGGTAAATCATGAGCCTCGTTTGATTACCTCACATTGTAGTGATACAAGGCCTGTAGAATAATTGAAGATGTGAATTATGAAAATGTTGGGGTATTTGGATCTTTAAATGATTTCTCAGCACATGTGCCTATGATACTCATGATTCAGCCATGCTGTTTGGACTGTAAATTGAAGCCTGATGATGGGGTGTGATGGTTTGGTTCCAGCCGACAGTGTGAATGTGGCCTCAGTGCGCAGTGTGACCAGAGTTTTGGACGCATGGGGAAAACGCATCTTCCGTGAGATCAAGACTCTTCTGCACTCTCAGCCCAGCACACTGCTGCCAGACTACTCCAGGTAACTCCAGGTCAAACACACACAATGTGACACTTTCGGCCTCTAGGGGTCACTTTAGTTAAAAAATTAAGCAAAGTAGTTGGTGCTGTTGTAAAGGAGAGTGGGATCATGGGAGTCTTCTCCCTCATTACTGTCATTGCTGTTTATTTCCACTTCATTGTATATTCCAGGGAAGATTCAGGACCCCGTGACTTAAAACAGTAAAAACACTGAATAAATCAGTTTCACAAGGGAGCTGCTAATGTTTGCTCAGCTGGTTTATCTAATATCTAAAGATCAAGGCATTCAATGACTAAAATCCTTCATCTTAAGTAGGCTATAATGGCTAAAAAAGACTGAGATCCAGAAAGTAGCACTTTGGTGCGATTCAAGAGACTGGCAGGCGCGTTCACACCGGAGTACTTTTCCCGTTAGTTCCGTTAGTACCCCTTATGTTGCGTTCACACCAAAAAGAGTACTTAGTGCCGGGAACGTTTACCGCAATTTTTAGTGCCTGCTGAGAGGGGGTACACTCCTGGGGGGGGGAAAGTGCCCCAGTTCTGATTGGCTGGGCGAATTGCAAACCACGCCCCGTAAAACTCTGAAATGTTTTGTCAAGCCGCCATTTTATTATCCTCGCATTAGCATTATTAGCATTATAATTCGCCCAGCGCACAAACGCAGAGAGACTAACTTATGGCAACACAAAAGAAAACATGGGAGCGGTGGAGATGAGGAGGTGTCGGCGTTCTGGCGATTTACTCGGAAGGCTTTAGTAGACTACTGAAGCCAGTCCCCAACTCCGGGGACTTCCGGCCGGGGACTTCGGGTGGCAGTACGCCGTGAAGTTGTTTGCGGCCTGCCAGTACAAAGCAGAAGAAGACGAAGTGACGTCAGCGGCTCATTTGCGTAATCTTCCCTCAGGGAACTTATTCCGGTGTGAACGCGATCGGCTCTTAGTTCCATAGGGGAACTAAGTGCTGGGAACTAAGTACGGCAAAGTACTTGTTGTGAATGCGGCTACTGTGTTGGCCACTCATCTGCATGATTTTGAGAAAAAATGTGTGTGATGTTGAGAAAAAATGTGCGTGATGTTGAGATGCCCCTGGAAACTCCTAATAAACTTTACGCTAACCATTGTCTAAGGGAAAAGTAATGACAAACGTAGAAACACATTTTATTGAGCTTTTTACATAATATAAAAAGGAAAAGTTTAAAAACAAGTCACCATGTGAGTTCAGTAGTCCAATCAGGTGCCAAGTGTCACACTCATTAATCCTATGATGAAAAGCCATACCCCTTGAATCCAAAAACTGCCTTTGAAGACGTCGCCTACCATTAGCTATAACATCCACACACTGTGCATTAGTATATGTTTCTTAGAGGAGTGGCTTTGGAAGGCCTTAACGGTCGGACTGTGAATTTTTCAGATGGATAAACATACTATAAAAATCTAGCTACTCTGGTTTCTCCATACCCAGTTTAAACCCTCTTCAGCCAGGCTAATGTTATGAGTGATACTGAAGAAAATAATCAGAGTTAGTAATGTATTGTAATGCTTTGATAATCCTCCCAAGATATTTTAATCACCCACCCTGTCACGACACACTGGTATCAAGATATTTAAGTATAATATATCATATCACCTCCCCTGTTCGTCCTGTAGGGTGCGCCCTCTGTCCGAGTCCGTCAACGACCTGTTCAGAGAAGTCTCCCTACTGCGCAGGCGCATTACAGAGCTCTCGAATCGCCTAGCAACCCTGGAACCGTTCCTCCGTCGCCACGGCTACTGGGAGGAGGGGGAGGAGAGGGCGCGAGGCGACCGGGCGCATGCAACTCAGATCCTGAGAGGAGAGGTCGCGAGCCTGGCCCAGTACACCCCGAGGACCCCACCGAGGGGGAGTCGGGTGGTGAGCAGGAGACGGGTGAGAGTGAAGAGCGGGGGAGTGAAGCTGATCCAGAGAGAGATAGACACACTGACACACTGAGAACTCCTGCATATATATACTGAGATCTTTTTATATACAATACGACATAAACATATTCACTGCTTGTCTTATAAGATCATACTTTTTTTCTGGTTTGCATTTGTCAATAAATAACTGTAGCATAATGATTGGCACACTAACACAGAGAACAACTCCTGCATATATTGTATAATATAGATTATTTTATATAAAATACTTTAAAAAAAAAGATTGCATGGTCAATTACGGTAACTTTTGTGATTATGGAAATTCAAATGTAGAAAATATTTTAAAATACTGTTTTTACCGTCAAGTTTTTACCGGAAGTCACCAAAAACTGCTTAGGTAGCAAAAGGCAATATGATGATATGATTGATTGATTGAAGGCATTTTCGGCAACAGGCTAAATTAACAACAGAACTCACCTTATTCCTGTTGTTACCTGTTCAGGTACACATTTTGGCGAGACGAGACGCTTAAAACCAGTGAGAATTGTTATTTTATATTTACCCCCATCTTGTCTGTAAGGGTGTCGGGAGGGACAAGTGAGTGTGATTCCATTCCATTCTTCATAGTTTGGGAGGGGAGAGGGAGACTCTTCTTTTATGATTTAAAATCTGATTTTAGTGAGCCCGAAAACCTAGACGTGTACTAAACTGATAACAGCACCCTTTTAACTCTAATGCCTAATGCATCATACTCTTAAGCTACAGTGACATACTGACAGGACTTGTTGTAGTCCTAAACCCTAACTTTGAATAAGACTTTCCAGAAGCATCTCTCACCACTGTGCTTTGACTAAAAGGGAAACTGAATATAAAAAACAGTTAATGACTTACATTAAGACACGTTTTTTGGGGCATTTCAAGTTTTTTCAGAAATGTTATTTATAAATGTGCAAATGAAGCAAGTAATTGTTGAATGTCGGAGAAGTTTACAGGAATAAATAGAAAAAGTTATTAAAATACACATTTAAAAATGTCTTTTTTTTTGCCTGTGAGTGTCTATCCTTGAGTTTACACAATATGTTCCAGTTGCATCTCTCACCCCTGAGCTTACTTTATCTCTGCCTTGAACTGCACTTATAAATGCAATGTACCGGTGCACCGTGTCCTCATCAACATGCTGGAACCAGAGGATGCCATGTTGTTGCCACAGGGTGTCAGTGCTCTCCTGCTGCCATAACATGGAATTACAGCTGATTATCGGAGGCTTGATCTTTTGTTTTTTCTCTCAGGAGTCAGGAGCGGTCCTCACGGGCCCAGCAGGGGGTGCCTATTATCTGCTAACATAATTATACTGTTTGTTTGTGTATGGTGATCTTGTGTGTGTGTGTGTGTGTTGTGGGCACAGGCATCAAACTTTATGCCTTCATTAAAACTTTGCAGTGTGTTTCTGCAGCAACCAGTTTCTTTCCTCCTCTTGTCTTCTCCACCACAGACTGCAGCATGTTTCTCACGTTTTTAACTTGCATCTGTTGCACATTTGCTGTCGGTCTGTTCCTCTACATGGGTTTCATCTACCCCTACCAAACTCTAATCTGTACATCTATCCCCCTCCCGTCCCTCCGCCTCTACTTCTCTCCTCTGCTACTGTGTGTGGGCGTTATAAGCTCAGGCTGTACTTTCCATTTTGGTATTGTTTTGTCGATGCATTGTTGCATCCAATCCAGTTAAGATGCTGTGGGAATACTGTATAAATCTATCTCGCCGTCTCTCTTTCCCCCCCCTGCCCATCTCTGGAAAAAGAGCCAGTTGCTAGGTAACAGTTAATTGTCAAGAAGTAGTTACATGTGTTGCAATGCACGCTGAGGTTGTTGGGGCGGTGTAAGGAGTAAAGCAGGAATATGGAGAAAATAGTACAGATTTTTATTTTTTAAGAAGCAGATTACAAACTGATTAAAGGATATTTTCTACCGCCTCACCTTGTTTTGATTCAGCCTCCCGGACCGCAGATGTTAAAACTCTCCCACCAAATCTATAAACACACAAGGCATCAGTACATTTTGAATCCTGCAGCTTTCTTTAAATAACTCCTGTTGCTGGACAAGGCTTTCAGAGTAAAGAGAGTCTGAGGAGGGAGTTTTTTTGGGGGGCTTTGATCTCTGCTGCTGGTTCAGTTTGCATCACTTCTTCCTCCCTCAATATCTCTCTCTTTCTTCTTCTGCCTCTCGCTCCACCTTTTTATTCTCAGGACTCTTCATTTATTTTCTCTTTGGTCTACAAAGCACTTATCCAACATGAGAACGACACTCAGCTGCAGCCATTATCTCCTCTGTCAACCTACAGCATGGAACATAATAAGAACATGTAAACAGTACATTTAAATGTCAAATATAAGACACACATGAAAGATATAACTGTTGCTTGCTGCCAACCTGTGGACTATCACAATTTCAGTGAATTCTAATTAAGGGAAATGGGAATTGAACATAGATTATTGCAATACATAATTCGAAAGACATAATAGTGGTATCGGTCAATACAATTACAATAAATGTGTTTTTTGTGGTTCATGTTTTAGGGAGATGGAGAGATAAGTATAAATACATTTATCCAAGAGGTGGGTTGATATCATTTAAAAAAACGTCACGGTCAATACCGGTATATTGTATTCTTATAACGCAACAAATGATAAAACCAAGACAAATCAATTTGAGATTTCTTATTTTTTATTAATACTCAACACTTTTATTCCAAAGAGACAAAAGAATAATATTTCTCAGCACTTATTTTCACATTGACTGCGTTTAATCTCATTTTCAATATTACTAAATATTCAATCAAATTTGAAATACTCTCTTCACACAAGTAATTTCTCTCCATACAAAAAAATGTGAATTCGAACTAGATTTTTGTCCTATGTACATTTTTCACAATCTGTACAGTTCAGGGGTGGAGTTGTTCGATTCTTCTGTGGCACAGAAACACAAAAACAGAAGATTAGCCAAAGAGGAAAGAAAAAAGAACACCTCAGTAAAAATGCAATACATTTTCGATTGTGCTTTCTGTGGGACACTTAGTAATGGTGCGTTGAGAAAACAACCTTCTTAGCTGGTCTTTGACCAAACCAAATCAGAAATAAAATCACATTAACAAACCATGACGCATTAAATGTGCACAATAAACGATTGCACGTATCCTGGCCTGAAGTCATTACAAAAGCAGTTTTGCGTGGGGACCGACGAATCAAAGATTTATCCCAAATAGATCTATTCATTGCCATTTTTGTACAGTTTTTATCAAAAGTCCATGAGCGTGAGGTAAAGTATTTACATATAGTTTTACATGTACAATAATGAACAGTTATCTCTCACACACACTCTGTCTCTCTCCCATATGAGCACACACAGAGGTCATTAAGCGTATGTATTCAGGCACATACAACAACGGAATTTATGATATTCAAAGGAAAATACCAGGAAAGTAGTTGAAATGATGAAAAGGCTTCTTCAGTGACGATGGATTAATCAAGACCTCAACCTTGTTAAAAGCATTTACACCAACTAGCAAGAAAATCGATCCTTGTAGAAGATTTATAAATATAATTTCTAGTGTAATCTTGACTTAATTTAGCAATTTGTATTAAAGTATAACTAAAAACTTTGACTGTTGAGATTGGTGTCTTATCTTGCACAAACACGCACGCACACACACCTACAGTACTACATGGATCATCAGTACCAATGAAATTGATAACAATTCCAAATATTGTTCAAAAACACCCATTTTTCTGGGCTAAAAGTTAAGATTAAAAAATAGAAATAAAGAAAAGTGTATACATGCAAGTCCTCACAAACACTAGAGACCCCCCTAGTATCATACATACTGACTTGTCAACCTAGAGAAGGAAAGTCTTCTAAAGTTTAGACTGGGATGTTCAACAAACAATATATCCAGTCAGATTGTGCTTAGGTTTCTAAATTTGGGTGACTAAATGTCTGGTTTATCCGACAATAAATAACTGAGAGTGGGGAATAGAAGTTTAAAATTGTGATTGATAATATTTAATGGTGGAGAAAGGCTTAAACCAAATCTTACTATTTGTCAGTTTCAAAGCAGAGATGACCTTTGATGTTGTGAATTTGGGAGCCGCCATTTGATCATGAAACAACATCAGTTAGAAAGGTGATGCTTTACTAAATGTGCCACCTGCTTCACTTTCTGCTGCCTTCCTCTTTCTTTTTTTCTCCTCGCGTCTGCATCTGACACAATTCACACAGGATCCCAGAGGACTTGAGGGCAAATGATTTCCTTCATTAAAATCTCAGCATGTGAAACAGATTATGGTCCGGCGGGGGGAGAAATCAGTGTTACAGAACATTGTGAAATTATTCTTTATGTTCTGTTGAATGTGAGTTTCAGCTACACGCTGGGAGAAATGATGAAAGGGATAATATGATGAAAGTCTTATATTATCCAGGTTATCTTTTCGAAATGTAAGAAAAAGTCAATACAGTGTATTTCTTTGTTGAGATAGCTGAGATCGATATCACTCATCAAATATTAGTTTTTAAAATAATAATTCAGGAGCAGTGGCCTGTTAGCGTAGCTTCTTAGAATCAAATCAAATCAAGTTTTATTTATATAGCACATTTATAAACGATTTTTGGTCGAGCCAAAGTGCTGTATATAATAAAAATAGCCTACAGTAGAGACACTTTACAGCTACAGTGTAATACAATAGCACAGATTGTTCAGAATATCAGTATGAGAAAAAACGACACCCTCTATCCTTAGACCCTCACATCGTACAAGGAAAAACTTCCGGAGAAAAACCCACAGTTTTCCAGAAAGACTGGAAACAGGGGGAACACATCACACCTTCCCAATTATACACTAGCTCTTTATATCTCCTATGTTTAATCTGTAAATAACTCAAACAAAAGCATCAAACAAGTTGTGGTTTTGTGGACTATTCCTTTACCGGTAACTTTGAGGAAGTCCCACAGCCTCCGACATAATGGACCAAGAGTCTCTTTAAATAAAGCTGATGATGATGATATCATCGTTACACTTCAGTTTTTGTATGGATTAAAGCAAAAAGATATATCCAGTTAAAAGACCAGAGAGAAAAGTAATATATAATGTTTATACCTACCTATGTTTAATTAGTGTAAAAGGACCTGAAACTAAGAATAGTTGTGTCTTCGTTACTTTTTAATGAGCCCTTGGTATCTAGGTAGCTGAGCTGTTTCAGCATCTGCCATGTTTCAAAAAAGCTTGAACGGACAAACTAAACTGTAGAGAGGGCCTTTTACCTTTTTGATATTACCTGAAGGCCACTGTGCTTCTCCGAAGCTCTTTATCTGCTAGATGCCACCAAAACCTACACACTGGACCTTAAATAATAACCTTTAAGGCAATGGTTGGTGGATGCTGTTTTGTGGGAAAGAGCTAGGCTAGCTGTTTCCCTCTGTTTCCAGTCCTTATGCTAAGATAAGCTTACTGACTGCTGGGTGTTGCATTATAAGAGATTGGTTTAGATTTTCTCATTAAAAGCTTGGCAATCAAACAGATCAGTGCATTCCCCAAAATGTCAAATTATCAGGGGAAAACTATTAAGTAGCATCATAGGGAGCACAGTTGCATGTACCAAAACCCCCCATTTTAAAAGGTAGAATTACTTATTTATGAGTAATTGCAAGAATAAATCAAGAGATCATTTGGGATTAGGTACCAGTTTCCTGTGGTCTTTTACACCAGCAGAGTGGACTTGTTCCCACCTCATTATTCAGATGGGACCATCTAATACAGCAGGCAGGGCTTAGAGCTGTAATCGTGAAATAATTAACATTACTGCAGCTCATCGCAGCAACAGAGGCCTCGCTCTGAGTCCATTATGTGCCTGTCCTGAGCAGCAAACTGTCACGGCCGATTGAGTTGGACCAAGTCAGACGTGATGAGAGCAACAAGAGGATATTAAATGTGATTTACATGTTTTTAATGGACAGTTGGATCCTGGGTCCCAGTTGTGAACTGAGGAGATGAGGAGTGATGAAGCTAGTTGAACTTCTTTGTAATTCAAGGACTTAGTTGAATGGTGGAGATAATAGAAAAAGAAGCCCCCTTTATTTTCAACTCGTATTTTTTCTCATGCAGCGGCTCTGTCGTAGCTGACTTTTGGGGAAAACAGGAATGTTTTGTTTATTATGGCACTGTGGTTTTAACCCTTGTAATCCTGCTATTGTTTGGGATAAATGCAGGAATTTAAGCTTCCTCTACGGCGGCAAATGCTGCTTTATTACATCTGTCAAATGCCTAAAAGTCTGTTATGCTTATGAAACCCTCATCAGACTTCTTCAGGTGTATTTTCACACTTAAATTAATTTGACTAATTGTTTGCAGGTGGATCTGTCTACCAACAGAACAGACCTTGTGTGTACAAAATCAGTAGTTATCCTTTAAGGCACGTCCAGCTCAAAATGTGAGACCCATTTGGTACTGCCGAGCAGAAAAAAGGAGAGGAAACGGCAAATCAGTATGATGATGTTGCTTCTGCAGCTGAAAAAAAGACCTTCTTTGCAAATGTATAAGTACATAGAATGTACTCAGCAAGTCATGCCTTTCACATACACTTCACAGCACTCAAGAGTAAGAAAAGTAAAAAAGAAAATCAAACATGAAGAATAAATAGCAAAGAAGAGTCCAAATTACAGGAACCCAAAAAAGGTCTACCAATGCCGTAACATTGGTAAGCTAAGAAATAATTAACATCATACAAATATGTAACATGAACTATTTAAATCAATAAAATTGAAAAAACAATCCAAACCGATCATCATTAAACACTGGAATAATATTCAATAATATTATCAACATTATCAATACAATTATTATTAGTTTACCCTGTTACTTCAACAGAAGCGCTGATTTCTCATTCATGATTGTATTTCTGTCAAACAAAATGTTTGTTTTGGCGTTAAGGAACTGCAGGAAGGAGGGAAAGACAATGAGCACGTGAAGAGAGCAGAGACTGGAGATTTGATTTCACTTTTCCCCCTCCCTCCCAACCGTTCTGAGCGTTGGAGCAGCACCAGAATCCTCTCTTCTCATTAAAAACTTGTCTCCCGCCGGACTTCACAGCTTAGCCTGCAGCGGCCTCTGTGCATCGTCCAAATTACATTCCCATTTATCGGAGAACAACACACACAGTATAGTGTCTCCTCATCCTCACACAGAGAGGTCATCAGCATCTGTGTGTTTCTCCCCCTCTTTTCTTCACCCACTTCATCTTCTCCCTCTCTTTCTGCCTCACCCTCAGACGTCTGACTCAATGCTGGAGAGCTTTTCATAAACGTGTCCATTGCTGGCACCGTTGAAGGGTCTATGCCCCGGCCCCAAACCCAAAGTGTCCCTGGCCACAGGCATTAGCTTGCTGGCCCCGTGGTGGTTCCCCATGGGCCCCCCTACCCCGCCCAGACACAAATCGTTGGGGAACCTGGGGGCCACATTGGACATCACCCCAGCTGTGGCGGACGCGGGCAAATAGGAAGTCGTTCCCATGGAGCCGCGGAAGTCCCCTCCTCCCCGGCTGTTGTTGAGAAGTTGCTGCTGCTGTTGCTGCGTCTGTGGCTTTTTGATGTAGTACGGTTTGCCGCCGTGTAATAGACACTGGTCGTCGTCGAAGGTTGGGATGAAGGGGTTCTGGTTCACCTTATCTGGGTAGAGAGATTTAGACAAGGAGTAAGTCCCGGCCCCTCTGCTGCCACCACCACCACCTCCTGAAATAGCTCTATCTCTGTCCCTCAGGTCTCTCTCCCCCACCGACCGCTGATGCAACCCACCTTCTCGGAACAAGCTGAAGGAGGAGCCTCCCTTCGCCCTATCTCCGCCTATTCCTCCGAACATGGAGGACTCCCTCTCCCCTGCATGCCTCTCAAACATGTGAGCGTAAGGGCTGGGGCCCTCCATGGAGCGATCTTTGTCTTTTAAGCTCACACTCCGGGGCTGGGCATAAGGCCCCCCAACGCCTTTGCCAACCCCTCCCATGCGACCCGCCCCCTCCCTCTGCAGGTCCACAAATGTGTCATACGAGTGCTGCCTCCGTAACACCCTCCCCCCTGGCCCTAGCTTCCTGCGCTGCGCCTGAGTTTGAGGTTGGGCCGGTCCCACACTACTCTTCCCTGCAGCGAACACCATGTTGTTGTCCTCGCTGATGTTGTAAAGGTTTCCCGGCGGGACCTTACAGGAGTCGCCGCGTTTGCAGCTAGCGGAGCTGGGGCGACTGCTGCTCCCCCCAACCCCGTTAGCCGGGCAAGCGCCACCCCCTCCGTGGTGACACACATTGTGGCTATTACGACACTCCCAGTCACCCCCTGCTATGCCCCCCCCTCCTAGCCCAGAGACCCCCTTCTCCCAGCAGGTGTGGGCCTGCTGCCCTGCCGACACTGTGCCGAGCCCACCTTTACACTCCGGCTTCTTGCCTTTACCTTTGAGGAAGTCTTCTACAGGAACTAAGCTCTTACAGATACCACCACCACTACCACCGCCCACACCGCTTCCTCCACTTCCACCCTCGTGCTCCCACTGGGCCTTGCCCTCCTTGGAGCGGAACTGGTCCGCATAGAAATCCCTCAGGTCCTCCTTTTCTTTGCGGAATACGAAAGGTGAAGAATTACCCCCTCCTCCTCCCCTCTTCCGCTCCAGGGGAGGTGAGACCGTGCGGTGTGCCTGAGGCCCGTGGGGGAAGTGGTGGTGGACGGTGTGGTGGTGGGCTCTCCTCCTGAGGCCGCTCAGCTCTATCTCGTCCTGCTCCCGTCTGCACTTGGCCGAAGCTGGCCTCTTTTTCAGGCTGTCCCTGTACTGCTTACGCCGCTTGTTGTTGCCCTCCAGGTTGCCGTAGGTGACAGTGTGCGTTGAGATATCCGAAACGTCTGAGCGAATGTTCCCATCATCCCCCCCTGAGCCTGCCCCACCCCCACCACAGTACCGGTCATGACCCCCGATGAGCCCCGTGCTGGATGCGCCTCCTTTGAAAGAAAACCTCCCGTACACATTGTTCCCCTTGAACCCACCCTGGTCGGAGTCTGCAGGGGCGTGGCCGGCAATCAGGTCAAACTTATTGGTATTCCTGTGAGTCATGGAGGGGCGGGGCTGGGTGGTGAAGATGGGCGCTACCCCTCCCCCTAAACTGTCGCAATCAAACATGCCACCTTCCAACGAGCTAGTGCTGCCTAAGCTACGCGGCCTGTTGGGCACGGGGCCGGACATACCCAGAGCCGAGGCCGGGTGGTGGTGCAGGTAATGGTCCTGGTACAGGTTGCTGTCCTTCAGGGGCAAGTTCCCAAAAGTCCTCTCCACCTCGCTGATGTAGTCACTGAACATGTTGTCCTCTGGCAGGTAGGGAGGCGCTGTCTTGCAGTCGGCAGGGTGACCTACCAAGCTGCGCCGGTGCTCCTGGATATCATAGATAGTCGATTCACGCGCGCTGTGGCTGTACTCCAGCGCCGGGTGCGGAGAGCCGTTAACGCCCGGGACGGCAGTCATGTCCTTAGCCGTGCGGAGCAGCCGCAGGATGTTGGAGTGGGTGTTGTTCATGTTCTTCTTCATGGTGGCCGAGGGCGAGTCAATGGTTGACTTGTTTTCCTCAATTTGTACCCCATGGATGCAGCTCCAGATACCCTGGAGGGGGGAAATTATAAGAAAAGGGAAGCAGAGAGAGAAAGACAGGGTGAGACAGGTCATGGGAGGAAGTAAGAAGCACAAAGCCCAATAAAGAAGAAAACTACAGTAAAATGTGTCAAATGGAATCAGGTAACAAAGGGGGTTAAAAGTAAGAGAGAGGGAGTCAAACAGCAGATGCATATTGAGAGGGAGAGAGAAAGAAAACAAGAGAGAGGGAAACAGAGAGAGCGAGAGGTAGAGAGAGGTTAATGCATTGCCATGTTCTCCCTGACCACCCTCTTGTTTACACACTATTAAACAGTAATAGGGGCTGAGTTAATAAATGACTTTTCTCCAGAGAGCAGTGTGGACCCTCAGACACAGAGAAGGGAGGGAGCCGATCAAAGCTGAGGCGTTTGACTGCCAATCAATAGTTTTAATCAATGTCATTTAAATGCAGTTGTGCTACAGGCTCTCTGCCGCAGTATTGTTTTACTCTTTTTCCTTTTACACTGTCAAGGAAATAATCATTTTGTAAAGGTTTTGTTAAATGTCCTATAAATGTCAAGCCATCTAGAAAAGTAACTATGAATAGTAATTTCCTAAGTACATTCGGTACGTTGATGTATTTCCAAATATCGATTTTCTCTCTTGACTTCTCACATGGTTTCATTTCAAGTGATCGATTATCTCACAAAAGATTCCTCTCCCATCAATCATCTCCTTTTTAATACTTTACCTAGATTTTGCTGGTAATATTTATGTACTTTTACTTGTAATGGAGTGATTTGACATTGCTGTATTTTTTTGGTTTATTGGTAAGTAGGATTTTCGAGAGAGGGGAAAGCCTTTTGCGGGTGAAGTCAAACAAGCGTGCTTAAAATGTGGCTGAGGGAATCTGTGGTTGATGCGACAGCCAAATCCGAAAGGTCGAGGACATGCTACCCACCAGCCAGCATGCGGGCCAACGCTCCTCAAAGGCGTCAACTTGTCAGAAACTGTTTCTGTCTGTCTCTTAGTCACTTTCCCTGTCACTAAGCCACATTCATGAATCTGAATCTTCAACCCTCTTTTCTCTCATGCCTCCTTTCTCTCTTTGTGTCTGTTTTATCTCCGTTTCCGGGTGCTCGGGTGAGCGGCAGCCACTCCAATGGGATTGTCTGTCTTTATCTCTCTGCATCTATAGCTACTACAGCTCCTGGGAAAGGTACCAGAACTGTGTCTGTTCTTTTCTATACTCTGCCTTTGTCCTGGCACCCGTTTTAGTCTTTATCATGACCCTCGCTAACTGATCTCTCTTTCTTCCTCTGTGTTTTATTAGCCCTTTGTACTTTCATCACATGTCCATCCTTACACTTTCAATAAACTGTATATGATGAAAAAGATGTTTAAATCCCACACCGTGTGTTTAACCAGGCATGGAAATTTATAAAATGCAGAAGCACCTTCTGAAAGGTGTATGCACTTAAAATGGATGTTGTAATGCAACAAGCGAAATCAGCCTCCTGCAAGTAAGAGCTACTGTAAGAGTAAACTGTCGCGGATCAACGCAAGAAGTAGTGCTTTTGATTTGCATAAAAATAGAGTTTCTGAAGGAAACACAAAGACATTTGTCCAATTCAACAAAGACAGACAAATGATTGTGTGTTTGTGAAGTGCTCGAGGCCACATCTGTGTTTTAAATTGCCTCAGGTTAGTTTGAGTTGGTGTAAACCAAATTACATTACAATTACAAACACCAAACACATAAAACTGGTTGCCCTTTTCTCAGGCAAACAATAACTGAGACAATTTTAATTTGACAACAAACACACCACCCCTCTCCCTCTTTCTTAAAAGGTAGCATTATGCAAATTAATTACACCTCAAGTGGTTATTTATATGGCCCTAAGCAGCCTGCATCAATAACACTGAGACGCGTTGTTTAGTGACCCATCTGAGCAGAGTCGTAACCATGCCGAGAGGAGATCTTCGACATCCACAAACACAGCTTCAGGTCACCGGCTGAGAATGAGCAGCATAGTAAGTAGCTTTTATTTCAGCAACATTAAGTCAATTAATTATGGACTCTTCACAAAGACTGCACGATTTTTTAACCCTGTCAAAGACTGGAGTCTAAGTGATTGTTGCATAATAATGCTGGTTGGTCTCACTGTCAATCAGCATATCAGTAGGCAATGTCTTTAAGAGCAATGATGCTTTTTGTATCTGCTTCTTATTGTAATAGGATGCTCCTCTGACTTGTAGTGTGTTTAAAAAAATGTAAAATGTCAGGTTGCGTTAGCACAGTTAGCTGTTGACTTGTGTTCTGTTGTTTAACAACTGCCTGCCTGGGCTAAAAAAGCCACAGGTTAAGTCAGGTGAGTCATTGTATCCTGCTGACTGACTCAATACACCTCAACCACAGCCAGTGGTTTGAAAACAACCACTGCTGTGATCTTTCTGTGAGGAGGACAAAGGTCAAACCCAAAATAAAACACACTCACTCTGCTAATGGTGAAGGTGGCCGCGGGCTGTCCCGTGCACACGCCCATGAAGCAGAAACGCAGCTGCCAGTAGAACCAATGTTCACAGATGAAAGTGAGTAATGACAGAATCATGGCAGCCCCGAGCATGTAGAAGACGCCCGCCATGTTGTCCACGTCCAGCTGGCTGCTCATCACCTCGTTCTTCTCATTGTGGCAGATGCCCGTCAGCCACAGAGCCTCGAACTCCTCCATGTCACCTGGAAGAAGGAGACACACACATACGCAAGTTACTGTAACAATGAGTGTGTTCCCATGTTGGTTTGACCTGTGCACTCGGATGAGTCTGCCTCTGGGTGTCGGAATATGTAAGTGTGAGAACAAAAAGAGGGGTCACATCTTTTGGATGGGAGTTGAAGCCAAAAACAGCTCAGGTCTCATACGTGCAACAAATGTCATGTTGCATTATTTTCACTGAACATCCCCCTGAGGATCATCCTCATTAAGAATTGCTTCTGCAAGGCTATCCCTTACTTGTTGTGGGAAAATAAACAACTGCCTGCTGGGACTTAACAGTCCTTGGGGAGGAAGTGTGTGTGTGGTCATGGGACGAGAGTTTCCGCCCTTATATTCCTCCCCGTCAGTTCCACATCCCCGGGGGGACTGCTATGGGGGGAGGACACGTCCAGAGAGATTTGTTTGATCTGCACTGATGGTCTGTTTTTTGTTGCGTTTGTGTGGGATCAAGGGGGTTTATATTTTCCCAATTCTTGTATAAAACCACTTTGTCTGTGAGGCGTGTGTTAGTCTCTGACTAACTGTTAGTTTTCACTTTAAACTCAGTGTAGAGCCATTATTGTAGAACAACTATCTGTAAATGTGTGTAGATAATTGTGATACTGTATTTTGATCTGTGTAGGCGTAATCAGATTTGTAAATGTTTGATATAAATCTCCATATCTGTTTTTAGATTTGCTAGAGAAGGGGAAGTAGTCTCCTAGCGGCGGGACGTTAGGCTGAGTGACCTCAGGATGCTCCAGCTAGCTTACATTTTTCTCATTTCTGGTCTGATAAATAGTAAATAAACCAAATTCAGTGCCCCTACTGAATTTGTAATTCATTTTCTCATCTAATCGAGATCTCTAATAGGAACATTTTATAGTGTTCTGCTATGAAAAGTCAAAATGCTTGTTATGAAAATATGCCTATTCGATATTTTATGTCTTCTTAATAAGTAGCAATAAAGTGGTTAAAAAACCATGGACATTTCAAACACAAAAGTGTCTTCTTGGGGGCGACCCTATCATCTTCAGATCAGGGTTGGAAACAATTGGTTCCCATTGACCTCTTACACTATTGATCCTTCTTCAATCTGCAGATGTTATGACAATGACTTAAAGGCAGGATACATGTTCCATTCCTTCTTCCTACTTCTCCATCTTCAACCTTTTTCTTCCACTTCCTTCCTGGTCATGTTTTTGTTCAGATAAAGGGGCCCTCATTTTCTCCTGATAGTAGATCTTCTTCCTCTGCACATATGATTTTCATCATGTTCATATCTCTAACAGGACACGTCAGATATGAGCAAACATCAAAGAGTCTGAACTATTAACCTGGACCAATGTCTGAGTGCCGACAGCTGAGTCGGACTGCATGAGGTAAGAAGTAATGTCTGACATTATGACTTCCATTAGGGAACATTAGTGCAGACATGATGCCTGGTGTTTGGTGAACATACAGCCAAGCATGCACAGTCACATCTCATATACACACACACACACACACACACACACACACACACACACACACACACACACACACACACACACACACACACACACACACACACACACACACACACACACACACACACACACAGACAGAAAGACTGGTACTTCAGGGTACATCACTCAGCAGCGTATGTCGAGGTTTGAGTCGATTTGGCTCATAAAGATCTGATCTGAGGTGAATGTTCTCGCTGCACTGACCCTTTCATCCATCACACACACTGTGATGGAAAGTGATAACACATCAAAGTCGACCATGTGTGAGTGGGTGAGTATGTGTGTGTGTGTCAACTTGCTGTAAAATATATGTTCTGGCAGGTGGTGAGCAGTATGCAGCACATACTGCTCACCAAAAGGCATGGGACTCATTAAAGGAGTTTCCCTATCAGACATAGAAATGTCCCTGGAAGATGATGTACCTGATCCCTGTTTCAAACCCTTTATTTCCAAGGGCTTTGTTTCTTTAACAGGGGATCCTAAAGACCAGCTGCCAGTACAGGTACTTAGGGACACAGGAGGTTCTCAGTCCATTATTAGAGAAGGCATCTTACCTTTAACCTCCAGATCATCATGTGGATCAAGTGCTGTTGTTCAAGGGGTAGGCATGACACTAGTTGCGGCTCCTTTGCACAATGTTTATATTCACTCATCTCTTGTAAAAGGATTCTTTAAAGTAGCTGTCCTCCCTGCCTTGCCCATCAAAGGTGTTGATTTCATCCTCAGTAATGACTTGGCTGGGGGCAAAGTTGAGCCAGTACCTGAGGTCATTGATTCTCCTGATCTAAGTTTAGACGCAGAGAAATCAGCTGAAGTATCTCCCGAAATCTTTCTTGCTTGTGTTGTTACAAGGGCCCAGTCAAAGAAATACAGAGAGGACTTGTCTGATTCTTTTCTTGCTACAGGGCAGTTTCTTGAAGACGTGACTGTGTCGGACCGACTGCCAGAGGAGGTCCGGTCTGCTGGTGCTGGATCACCCAGTAACAGCTCAGAGCTTGTACAACTGCCTGCCACTCGGGAAGAATGAAACAATTTCTAAATGTCTCTCTTCTGTTATCAGTCAGGAAGAGGCCAAGTCAAAGAAGATGGCCTACATTATGGAAGATGGCCTATTAATGCGTCGCTGGATTAGTGATGCCTGTGAGGAGTCAGACTCCTTTGCACTTTATCAGGTTGTTGTGCCAACAGCCTATCGTTCTCAGGTGATGTCCTTGGCTTATGATCATCCGTGGTCAGGTCACATGGGGGTAACAAAAACGTATGAAAGAGTTTTAAAACACTTCTTTTGGCCAGGACTTAAGTCTGATGTAGTTATTTATTGTCGAACATGTCATGTGTGCCAAGTTGTTGGTAAACCGAATCAGGTGATTCACCCTGCTCCTCTCATTCCTATTCCAGTAATGGGAGAGCCATTTGAAAGGGTGATTGTGGATTGTGTGGTACCCTTGCCTAAAACTAAAAAGAAGAAGTACTGCACCAGGGATGACCAAAGTGAGTCTTCTAAAGCTCACCAGGTGGAGACAACCGTCTCTCCTATGGCTTCAGTTTCAAAGGTGAGCTCAAATGAGGATGAGGATGAGTTGGTGATGCGCAGTGCAACACCACAGGGGGCAAGACTAAGCAATACTGAGGTATTGCCTGATTTGCCCAATTACTTGTCTCATCTTCCTGATAACCAGGAAATTATTTGCTTTGTAAATGTTTATTGTCAGGTCCAAACATACTGTTTGGATTTATATGTGTGGGGGTGTTACGTGCCAGGCAGGCTGTACTTGTGTGGTTTTCCTTCCCTCCTGTGTTTCTCTCTTCTCCCTGTCTTCTGCACAGCTAATCAGCAGCTGATCGGTATCTGCCTGTGCACCTGAGTCTGATGGCTGATTGGATCCTCTCACCCTCAGCTGGCCTATCAGCAGCCAGGGCCGACCATAAAGGAGGCACCCAGGAAGTCTTCTCGCTCTCTCACTCTGGGCCTGTTGCTGATTGAGGAGCCTGCAATTGACTGCAGTGTTTAGCAACTCATGCTCCTTGTATTGTCTGACCTTTTTGTTTAGACACACTAGGTTAGCGGATTGTTGCCACCCCTGTATATTGTTTTGTCAACTTCTTCGTAGTTTAGTTAGTGAGGGTTTTTGTTTGAGTTTTGGTTTCAAAGGATAGATGTAGAGATAGGCCTGGTTTTGTTATGCTTGTTTCTTTTGTTTGGCGCAATCCTTTGACTCCTCCTCCTCCTCACCAACTAAGGTTTCAGTTATATGTCTGTTCGGTTCTGGGTTTACAAAATAAACCTTTTGTAAACTGTTACGCTGACTCCCTCATTTTGTATTGGTTGTATGTTATTGTCTCCAGGTCCCCTAGACCTTAGGTGTACTCTCCAAAGGAACAATCATTTATTTAACATGAAGCTGAAACTCCTGAAACACAAAATAAAAAATAGCTGGTGATGCATACTCAAATCTTTTATCGCACTTCGCTGTTGCCCACAAAACCTTAGCCCTTTCCAGCAGGTAGGAAGTACGAGAAATACTGTAATACAATAGGATATTTGATGCCTTTGAGTTATCTTACTTGTCAGATAACAAGAAATATGCGATTCACCATCTTCTCTCACTCTCTAGCACCAGGGTCCTTTTGGACATGGGACAAGCAGAGGAGCAGAGACATCATTTTCTAACCAAATCCCTTAAGTTATTCTTCTTCTATTCTGATAAATTGACTAATTTATTGCAAATTTATGAAAAATGGCCCCTAAGCCTGAGCTTTTTTTGAGAACTTTTTTTTTTAAACATATCTTTTGCTACATTGGTACTTTGGTAAACCTACAGTATAGTAACAAACATAATTAAAAGAATCAATATTATAAAAGTTTGACAGACAACTTGTTTTGTTTTTTTCTAAAACACATCATGCTGCGTTCACAAACAGATGGGGGTGCTTAGTTGTCATGGAAACAATTAATATCTAGACACATAGAAGGTGTCATATATGGAGTAAATACTGTTTTTTTTAATCCTGAGGAAACAGCCTTAAAAAAATAAATATGTTTGTTGATCCACAAACACCTACTGTAACTCAGACAGTTCTACCTAAAAGGCTTGAGGAAAACATTACTGCCAGCTACAATGAACAACAAATAGAAAAATGGTGAAAACAAATGTATGAATCGACAAATAGCAGACAAGCAGTTGGTAGACTTAAAGATGGAAAGCCAGCCTGACAATTCATCAAAACTTAAAATAATTTTTTTGAATCTCAGACAATCATGGAGGCGTGCAAGACAAATGTAGTTTCCTTCAAGAATTAAAGGTAGCACCGGTTGAATAATTGATAAACAAATGGTCAACTTGAGGTGAATCATTCCTTTAAGTAAGTGGACCTTTTTCTCTTACAGAATTTCCTGTACAACAATTTCAAATGTTTCAATAACCAGCTTTTAGATTGAAACCTTTATCACAGATAAACATTGACCTGCAATGTTCAGATCCTACTGTACTTTTTCTAATATGTGGAACAGCAGTTTCAGAAGTCTTTAAACAGGCTCCTTTAATCTCTAAAGTTCAGTTTAATGGTTACAAATGTAACCCACACAGCAGCAGCACTCTTAAGTCATGAGATGTTGTACGACAGGAGGAGGCCTGGGTCCATTGTCACATTATTAGTGCACACTGATGAGAAATGTGTGTGTCCTGCATCAGCCTCGACCTCGGTGTCATTTGTGGCCACAGCCTGTTCAAACAGAGGAGCCAAATGAGCATCCTGACAAACAGACACAAACCACCTCAACTGGCTCCATCGTCTCATAGTGAGAGCAGCAGCCTGATACTGAGGTCCTCGTGGATCATTGCACTCGTCTTTCTCTCCGACTGAGGCCAGACACCCTGCCGGCTTCTTTCGGTCACTAACCAAACACACAACAACAGCTGGGTCTCAAAATAAACACACAACCAAAAGTAATTCACCTGCTCACTAAGGCACACATCATGTGTGTTGCTTTCTGCAAACTGTGGATTTAATCTCACTACTTGTGTTTAATATTCACATGTTATGGCGCTTGTGTAGTCAAACATACATGTGTCACTATACTGATGAAACGATCAGCTGCTGTCACAGTTATACTGTATTCATTTTTACAAAAACATGTGCTGAACACTAAATAGCTTATTTCTTATCATACATTAGCCTTTGGAAGTGATAAAAGGGTTTCAATTATTTACGCACATTTCAAAATCTTTGGCTGAGCTTTTCTGCTTTTATGTCTGATTCTTCTAAGGTGGCTAACAAAGCATCAGGAAGTACGTTTAACAGTAATACTCTGGTCTAAATTTCACTTTTAATGAGCTGATACTGGGATTTATGGACAAAAGGGATTTTAAATATGAGCCTGCTGTTCATACCGGAAAGCTTTAAAAGAACCCAAATCTTGTCAATTTGGAAAAGCTTGTTGAGATGCTTTACTGTTTACTGAGCTGGAAAAAACTAAATATATTTAAGGTTCTTCCTGTTGAATGACTAAATCCACAACCTCAGCCTTGCCAGTTCAGTTTCTCTAAAGAAATATGTCACTTGCAACATCGTCCACAGAGCTCCTTCTAGTTAAGGTCAACATTTCCCGTCCCTGCCGAAACAGGCTTTGCAGTGTGCTGCCAGAACTTCCTGATTTCCCAAATAAACAACCTGCCACATTCCAGCTTTCACTTCAGCAGCGGCAGCTTCCCAGGCCTGTGGTTCCTGGGTTTTCACCAGTAAACTCTAAAATACCATTAAGAATACCAGCTAGGCTGCCCTATAGATCACTCTGTTGGGCTGGCGGCTCAGTCCTTGCTGGGGAGGACCCGGGACCATTAACGTGTCCTCTTTTTAGCTTTGTCCCTCCAATGAAGGCACTGACATTTTTTTTCTTAAAAACAACACAAAAAGTATTAAAAAAATACAAACTTTGTTGTCATTTTTGGACAAAATCCGAGTGTTAATGTAAGGACACAACACCCATGAGATACCAGACCTAAACATCTAGAGTATTGGATTTAATTGGAGATTTAATCCATTATTTACAAAATCATATGAATATGATACTAATTTTGCAACTTCTACACTAAAATCAAAAACAAACCTCTGCTTAACCTGATTATCTGTTTTATTAAAAGAAACAGAGAAAAGCCATTCTCATTCTCAAGCTTTAAAATGATGACCTTTATGAGGCCTCTTATTTAAAATAAAAGATGCTGTTAAAGTTCCTCACCGTCTCCAAACAGCATGAGGATGGCCAGATCCACGGCTCGTTTCCAGCCGGAGTCTTTCTGGATGGCGATGCCGTAGCCGGTGGAGGCGAACACCTTGCCGCTGCCGATGGTGACCAGCTTACAGCCTTCGTCTCGGCCCGCCATGTAGTTCAGCACTGCAGCGTCGTAGATGAAGGCATCAAGTTTGCTACAGAGCGCCATGAAAGGAATAGCTGTTAGAAGACACTTTTAAAGTCTGTGTCCATTTTGGACTTGTGAATGAGTCTGAAATCCCTCACTTCCTCATCACTATTCACATTAAATTAGCATTGATTAAACTAAACATCTATTAACACAATGTATAACTCTTCACACCAACATTCTATGGGTTTGTTATTTACTTTGAAACTTCTGAAGATTTTTCTTGAAAGTCTCATGGTACTTATTATGAATCTAATTCAGACAGTTGTATCAGCTAAGTTTGTTTGGTTTAAAAAGAGTTATTGGATTCATTTCCATGCATGATCCTCTCCATGTTTACCCCCCAAAAATATTCAACTCAACTCAAATAATTTATTTATAGAGCCCCTTTCCTACCAACATGCAACCCAAAGAGCCTTACAGAGAGGAACAAAAAGTGAAATGAATAAATAACATTTAGCATGGCTTTAAATGGCAAAAATACAACAATAACATTTAAAAAATATTTAAAAACTAAAAGCCAATAGAACATAATTAAATAAACACCAGGGATAATAGCATACTGTTTGTTAAAGCCAATGAGCTTAAAAAGTAAGGTTATTACATCACTTGAAATTAAATTAATGAATTCGTCATTCATTATTTTTGGAGTGCTCTCCATTAATTTGAATTGAATGCTTGCATGTGCACATTTCTGCACGTTCAGACGACCTGCTGTGCACCGAGTCAAACACTCGAGGAAACGCTGGCTTAGCAGTTAATTGGAATGAATTAATTGAAAGTATAACAATTGAACTTTCTCTGTTTCAGCAATAATTAATAACAAATTGCATAGTTATTTCACGGAAACTTACAAGGGAATTATAAGAAATGTATGAGACCATGAATAATTAAGGGATAATAGGCAAAACATTGCATTGAGGCGGTGTGCATGCTAAAGTTGTTGGGAGGTGAAATGTTTACAGTGTAGTCAGTGTGCAATCGATTCTGGATACAATGACTGATCATGTTATTCTATTCTCTTCTGTTCCTGAGTTTCCTGGAGTATTCCCTCAAATAAAACTGAAAAAATGCTCTGTTGCAAACAAATGTTTATGATGATTACATCTTTCATTCAGCAAGAAAGTTTTCACACCACTAATTTTATTTTTGAAGCATAAATGCAATCCGGAGGAGTGATTTGCTCAGTAAGCCACTTTGCCAGTTTGCAACCTTTTTAAGGACACGTTAAAGATTCAAAATGCACAAGTTGGGTATTTACTGACGAATAGAAGTCCATAAAGCAAAAAGGTGAATATTATATTGTGTGTTTATATATAAAGTGTATAATTAAGCTTGTGTTAACCACAGACCCTTTTTCAAGCTTCAACAAAAAAACTCTCCTAAAATCTGAGTGGCTTAGGGACGAGGTAATTGTTGCAAAAATGCTATCTCTTTTCTTGATTTAAGGTCTCACTCCTGCAGCAGTGAATTCGTATCTTTTCTTTTCAGATCAACCCCGTCTGATTTTAAAGGTAAATTGATATGACAGTCTGCAGCTTAGTGACAAACTTCAATGAAACTGTTCCTCTGAGCTCTGAAGGCCTCTGTGGTCATTCAGAGGTGCATCCCTGCTTTGCATTCCTAATCTTTAAGCAGCTGGTTTGTGAAAAACGTTTTTTCAACGACAGGGAGAGAGAAACAGTAAGATATCCGCCTGAGTTTCCACGGCAGAGAGGGAGAATATGAGCTAGCTTTCATAGTAACCACAAGCTCCGCTGCTATTCTGGGTGCTGATGCACAGCTCTACTGGCTGCCCACCCACATTGCCCTGAATGCTCCCTCTTCCTCTGTCTCCCTCTCTTATTCCTTCATCATCTTTCCTCTGTGTTGCATCAGTACAGGACCTCACAGCTCCATCACACTGTCTCTCTTCTCCCTGCTGAGATGCTTTCAACTCCCTCCCCCCCCCACCCCCATCTGTCTCTCCGTCCTCCCCCTTTATCTCTCTCCTCCTCACCCGCTCTTCAGACTGTAGAGCGCTTCGTCTACGTTCTTCTGGTGGAAGCTGGTCATGTAAGTGTGCATGTCCCGGTAGTTGTTGCGGATGTTGCGCTCTGTGCTCCCGTTGGGCACCGTGCCGAACCGGAACGGCGGTGAGAATTCGTTTGGATTCTGGAACTGTGGCAGGGGGTTTTCCGGAAACGAAACCACACAGAGAAAATGAGAGAGGACACCTCGTTAGCGTTGAAAAAGGCGCTGAGCCGCATCAAACAGCCGTTAATGCACCGTTGAGCAGCATCACAGTGCTAAGTAGACCCACACACCTGGGAGACTCTAAACACATTTAGACAAACATGTACAGTACAACAGATCAAGTTAAAAAATAATCACCACCATTCAGGTCATACAAGTGAGAAAAGATTATTTGAGAGCTGCAACTGATGATTACCTTCATTACTGATACATTGAATTTATCGACTAATCGTTTGGGCTGTAAAGTGAAAAAGTGTCCAAAACTAATTTAGTTTAACATAATATAAGACAAAAAAAAAGTAAGATATAAAAGAAGAGAAGCAGGTCCTCACTGTAAGTACTTTTTGACATTTCTACGTGAAAATAAATCGAAATTGATGAATATATTGAGGCAACAGGTAGCTTCACTGATAGAATGAGTGCCTCATAGAGTAAGAGTTAAGCAATCATCCACGGATTAATCAATAATTGTTATAACTTTTATATGTTACTAAGAGTGTTAGATTTAATTTAGATACATTTAAATGATCACATTTGAAACTTTATGGGTGGTGTTACTTATAGGACGCTCATATAATAATGGGGAACCCCTGAACTAGACGATTCATCTCAATTTATATAAATACTTTTAGTTTTTTCAATAAAATGATGACTCACACTCTGTTTAAATGAAAGTTAACTGAAATACATAATAGAAAAAGGAGAAATCATCTCTATGGCAGCCCTAAATTGTAAACCTAATTATATATTGACTTACTTAGAATGCTTTAGAAAACTAAAAGCCATCCACGCTCACATCACCCCACATTACACACTTCACACACCTGCTCCTCCGCCCCTCAGCCCCACACATTCCTTCAATTCACACCTTTTTATCTGACAGGCCCGACACCTGGTCCACATACTCCTCTTGGATCATGAAGGCGGCCAGGTTGGCAGTGTAGGAGGCCAGGAAGATGACAGCGAAGAAGGCCCACACTGACACCATGATCTTACTGGTGGTACCTTTGGGGTTCTGCACAGGGACGGAGTTGTTGAAAACCAGACCCCATAGCAACCAGATGGCCTTTCCGATGGTGAAGGAGGGACCGCCGGGCTCTGGGACAGAAACAAAAGAGGAGGGGTGCAAAGAAAGACGACAGAGGGAAGAGAGTGAAAGAAATCAGTCCCAGGTGCTGCTTCACTTTATCTGCATTTACTCATGAGCGCCGTGGTGGTATGCACTTGATGGATGGCGCCGACAAAGACAGGATTTCTTCCCATCCTTTAGTCTTGTCAGCAATCGCAGGATGTGCTGTACGGTCCACGCCCGCTCCTCCAGACGCTGCTGTGACAACCCACTGTTACATACTACCTCTGTTCCACCTACCTCTCCGGCGGCATGACAGGAAATACTACCTACTGTAGCTCTGAGGCGGCGGACACAGGGAGGAAGAGAGAAGGGGGGGGCGTCGATGATGAGCAAACAGCAGGCTGCAATTATGCTACAGCTGGAGCAGGCTTTACATAACCCAGCGATTAAACCACACACAGCATACACTGTCATTCAGAAAACACTAACATAACTCCCAACAAAACACCATTACTCTCCCCCTCTCTGCTGCTTGATAAAAAGACTGGGAGCAGCAGATATAACACATCTCTGGTTTTATCCTGAGCGGCTGTTTCAGGATAATGCAATCCTGAGTCAAACAGAGCTAGGTGTATACAAAATAGATTGAATCTGAACCATTGATTTTGATGGGTAAATTGATTTGAACGTCCTGCTGGAGCTGAATTCAACAGGGTAGCGTTGCTCCATACTGTCAGACACCATTGAACCTGACACATATTTTTCAATGTATGGTAATAGATCTACTTAAGTGTACTCATCGGTTTAACAACCCCGAGTGTGGCGGTCTAACGACGTTGTGTAGTGTTTGAGAATGGTGGAAAAAAAGAGGTTGGAACAGAGCAGTCTTTGTTCTCACGGTGAGGGTAAGAACACTTAAGATCATCCATCTACTGGCTCTTGTCAATGAGCCTTTTCATTAGTGAAAGGGCTTAAGTGACTGTAGATGGAGATAAGTACTCCCAGACCCAGCTACACTCATTCAGAAGGGATTTTCAGAGTCATTTTGCACAAAAAGGTGCTTTCAAGGTAACTAAAATACCTTATATCTTTTCCACCAAATTTAGCTCCGTTTGAAAAGGTTATAGGAGAAGAACATGTTTTTGTCTTTTTCCAATGTGTCATGTTGGGCATCAAGCATGCACTGAAGGGACGATTGGTATACAATGGAAAGCAGATATTATTATTACATGTCATTTGTTAGACGCTTTTATCCAAAGCGACTTACATACATTCAGTACTGTGGACAATCCCCACAGGAGCAATTTGGGGTGAAGTGTCTTGCCCAGGGACACAACGACTAGCTGACTGCAGTGGGACTCAAACTTGCTATCCCCTGATTCAAAGTCCAGCACTCTATCCACAGACCTATTCAGTCCCTCTGTCAAACTCTGAGACAGAGTTAGTTATGGATGAAGCATTGGAAGACGAACCAAGTCAGGTTGATACGTTTTCAAATGGTTTCTGTTGAGTTTAAATGAAGTGTGTTCATCTGCGAATAATATTACTATCATCTATTACCATAACAGTGTGACTGTAGTCTTGTGGCTACGGAAAGGGAATATAAATGATATGCTTTAATTATAATAAATGTCCAAACGATTTGCATTTATTCTATATTCACGTCAACATGCGTCACATAGCATTGTTCAGGAAAAGGTGTGAAAATGACCTTGATGACCCAGGTGTCATTCAGATAAATACCTGTGACTGTGGCAGAGTAATTTGTTAGCAGATTGAATGCAGATTGTAACCTTGTGGATGATGAGATCGCCCGGTAACTGAACTTCAATGTTATCTTTTTGGAGCATCCATTGACCTGGTTTGATATTGTGTTTGTATATGTGTGCGTTTGTGCATCAGTGTGTGTGTGTGTGTGTGTGTGTGTGTGTGTGTGTGTGTGTGTGTGTGTGTGTGTGTGTGTGTGCAATCCTCTCACCTCGCCCATCTGCCAGGCAGCGATTGTAACCCACTGGGCTGAAATATTCAAACACAAACACAGCCACGGCCGACACCAACAGCAACATCACAAACATCATCACCCAGACATCAGCACTGAAGGGCTCTGGAACACAGAGAGGGAGGGGGGAGGACAGGGTGCAGAGGAAGTAGAAAAGGGGAGGTGGGGAGGGTTGTGGGAAGACAGAGAGAGGAAGTTCATTAAACCAAATTAAAGAATATTACAAAATCCCCCCCTGGTGTCAACATGATTATTTGCATTCAGACGTTATGTACCGCGTATCTGCATTGTTGCAGATTGATGGATTTTGTCTGCTTTTGTGTGAAGCACTTATCAACAGAGCAACTGAGAGGATTGGTGTGAATGGACCGAATGGACACATGTACTCATTGAAATGGGCACATTTTCCACCACTTGCACTCTGCTTTGCAATGTTCACAAACATGGCAGTCTTGGACAAATACCATAGCAGTCTATTTAGCAAAACATCTCATTACAAGCTCCATTTAGTGGCTGCTCTGGAGCTTTCTACTGTATCATCTTCATCAGCAGTGTTTATCGACAATTAAAGTTAATTGTATCAAAGCCCACTTTTCCTACTATTTATTACAGAAGCCCTGAGACGCAATTTTAAAAAACATTTCCAAATTGGATCAATATTGTTTTCTCTTCTGTCTGTATGTCTTTTAAAACATGTGAAAAATAAGTTTCTCTGTGATACAAAATGTGTTGTAAGGTTATTTGTAGGAAACATTTCTGTTGTTGTAATACCCATTTCAGCCCACTAGAGGCCTGGCGAAGTCCCTCCCTTTCCGGTGGACCTCCATGGGACCTTATTTCGAAAAAATTATGTATTGAAGTCAATGGAGAGAGAAAGATTATCTTTCGATCCCGTTTGAATTGTGCCACGAATTACACATATGATGTTTGTCAATTGAAAAGATAATTTTGAAGGTCAAAAAAAAAAAAAAGTGTAAAACTGTGAAGTAACACATTTGTTTGTGTGAAATGCTCCATAGAGAGGCGAAGTCACGCCCATCTACTTCCGGTCCATGGGACCTTATTTCGGAAAAATAATGTATTGAAGTCAAAGGAGAGAGAAAACTTATCTTTCGATCCCGTTTGAATTGTGCCACGAATTACACATATGATGTTTGTCAATCTTAAAAAATAATTTAATCTTCATTCCCCACGCCCCAAAATAAATAAATATATCAATTTTAGGAAAAGTAAGAAAGTTTGAGCAGTGTGGGTTTTATATTAACAGAGTTACACATATTTCAAAACGCGAAGTGTAATAACTGCAGTTGCCTCCCTGTCAGAATGACAAAGATCCTCAGTGAAGCTCAAGCCCATGTTTCTCACTACATTGTAAGTATAATTTATTAAAAAGATCAGTTCAATGCAACTAATGTCGTCTGAGTGTTATTGCATGATGTTAAAATTGGTTTGCCATGAATTTAGTGATGGATTGTAAACATTTGAAATGTAGCATTTAAGTGTTTCTCAGTTACAATGTTGTTGTTTTAATAAATCAGACACTGATGGTGCAAGGCTGTACTGTACCTCTTTATATAGGCTTTTTTTCCTTAACAAATTGTTTTTGCGCTGATCAGGGGGTACGTGGCTGAGTTTTTTTTTCAAAGGGGGTACATTATTGAAAAAAGTTTGAGAACCACTGCTCTATAGGACTAAAAGCAGCAGATTAGTGCTGATTTCTAGCCAAAAGAGAAACATGACATTGAGGTTAGATTACTTTCTCTGAATTAATTTAACACAGAAGAGAACATTTTTTAGATAAGTCTTAAAAAATAGCTAACAACAATGTTCTCTTTTACTTTATTAACAATTACCTCTCTCTATACTGTACTGTTTTCAGATTGGATGTTCCATAATAACCACTAAATGGACCCTGAGGCGGGATTCATTAATGAACTACACTTTATAAAGATTAAGAATGACATTTAAATCTCAGCCACAGCACTTTCACAACATAATGTTGACGCACAGTTTGTACAGATCATGTTTTTGGTGATATTCACAGAAAAATATAAACTTTTCAACCGCATATTATATCACCACATGACCAAACTTGTTGTTTTGTGCTGCTGAAAAACACAATGAAACAGTGTCCTTATTTGTGAACAACCTGCTTGTTATCGGTCTGTGATAGGCATTTATTATTCAATATGAGTGTGTGTGTGTAATTGTTCTCTCAATTGTGTGGTTCATCTGCCAAAAGTACCAGGTGTGTTTTTTTTCCTCACCGAGAAAGGCGGAGGGGGACACGGTGCCGTTGCTACGGGAGACCATGACACTGATGCCCGTCTCAATGAAAGGCACAGAGAAGTCGATGACCTGTGACCTCTCCTCGTTAATAGTGAGCGAACCCACTGCCATGTGAGCATTCTTCAACACCACCTGAAGGTCAGCCACAGACACACAGAGACAGACGGGGGGAAACGTAGAAGGTCAGTGCTCAATTTCCCTAGAATCGCGGTTAAAACAGAGGGAGATGTGAAAGTCATTCAGTGCTGCAGTCCATAAACAATCCATATAGCAGCCATACATATATAGTAGAGGGGCCAGGGGGAAGGGGGTTCTATTTAGAGGATAAAAACCACATTTCTTAGTTTAAAGTCACAAATCGTAGCGAAACAGTGCAACAGTATGAAACATGGCGTTAATCAACTTTCTAGACCAGTACATTATTATCTTCTGGATAGGCTCAAATCACGACAATGTCTCAAGATGTGTTGATTCTGGGCTGAAATAACAATAATTTCCTCATTGCTATATATAATTGCAAAGTATAATTTTATCATCCACGCATAAAACACACAGATTTGTGCCTTTGTGCCACAGTTCTGATAATCTTTTACGCAAATGTATGACTTTATCATCTCGGGAAGGTTTTAAACTTGTGAAGATGTAAGTATTCTTCTCCTGAATATACCACTTTAAATGATCAAATATCACAGTTGTAATTTTTTCTCTGAATGCTCCCCATTACCTCATCTCCTTTTCATTTATGTTCACCCACAACGACCCTAATAGGCTGTGGTACAAGCCACCGACTTTGCCAAGTATTTAATATGCTATTTTGGTATAATGGGAGCAGCAGGAGAAGGGGATCATTACTACACTAGGTCGGTCTTTGACTCCCAACCAACCCCAGCTTCCATCTGAGTGTGTTTAAGGTATATTTAGCCATAGGTAGCTGGAGCCTCGAGCCATTTATTACAGGGAGCACAAAAGACTGTGTTAATAAGGGATATATTCAGTATGTACAGTATGCCAGAGTGAGCAGACATTCTACGCTCAGTTTTTTCTTTCTATGTTTGTCACACTTCTTCATGAAGGCTTTCTTTATGTTCTCACTTTCGGTTTCCTGCGCTTACCCCCCCCCCCCCCCCCCCACCTCCAAACACAATAGTTAGCTGTTTGCTTAGGCATTTCAGGACATGGACTAATGCACCAATGCATGCAGGCACTGCACATTTGCTATCAAAACAAAAATATATATATGCAGTTTGTAAAGTTATTATATTGCCCTGCACATATTAACTTGAATACGTTCCTAAGATGATAATAGTAAAGTTGCTTGTTTTATGCCATTATCAATTCAAATGGACATCACATTGATTTGTGAAGACTGCATTGTGCTGATGTGTTCAAGAGAGCAGGGTTTTTCCCTGAGGCTGTTTCCTCTCTCTCCTTCTCTCTTCCAATCTCTTCCTCAACGTCTCTTTCTTTCTCCATCTCTGATTAGGAGCCTCATTGCTCTCCTCCTCAGGATTTGCAGAGCTGATCACAGCCCCCCCCCCCCCCTCAGGCCAACATATGGGGAACAAGTGCAGCCTGATGGCGGAAAGAGACATTGAGGAGGAGACATTCAGACAGTATATAATTAGACCTATCATCAAAATAAATTCCTCGGGGCTCCAAAACCCAGTTGCAGTAGAGTTAGCATTATTATTAAACGATATAGTTACTTGCTTTTTTATTTTATTTTAAAAATAAATGGGTAATGTGTGCATTGATTTACACATTATAAAAATAATAGTGAATCACAAACTGCTATAAGAGCAGCGATGTTAAGAGGTAAGGCAAGGAGACGGAAAAAACATCAAACATACTACAAACATTAAATAAGTAAACATAAAGTTGAATGAATACATGTAAAAAATGTAATGATTTAAGAATGATTCATCTATAACTGCTGCATTTTTCATCCAGCATTAGATTCAGTGTTGGTGTGTTATGATGGGTTTATGAACAGAAAGGTAACACTGCATTTTAGTTTCAATGGCCACATTTTGTTTTGGTTCATATTTGTGAAGCCAGTATTCGAGTGGTCCAAATTGAGTTATTCATTTTACATTTCAGAGTTACAATTTTTAAAAGGACCTCCATCAGGGAATATTAACACATGCTAAGACAAAGCAAAGCTCGGTAACCAAATTCTCAGCTATACTCTGAAATCGCAACGGTTTCTTACACAAAAAAATAGCAGATGTTAAATTTGACCCCTACCATCCGAAGCGGACTAAGTTTTATAATTACTTGTTTCACTGTGTTATTATAAATACTGTTGCATGTCCTCAGGGAGGCATACTGAACGCACTAAGCTTCAAGAAAATGTGTACTCACAGTAAATGGTGGTAGGAATACTTAAACCACCCACGATGGTGAGTTCAATGTTTGCCAATGCTGAAAAAGACCTGCAGTCAAGGCAAATTTACAAAAATACTATGCTACTTACGATGGAAGTCAGTTAAAAATAATTTAATATAATTACAGTTTAGGTAAAGTGCTCTTGCAATTCAATTCATGCATAACATGTGTATGATTGTGAGTAAAATAAAGGCCTTACCTCCCCAACCATGCCATTCCATGTCCCATTAACCTTCTTGCCATGTTTGCCGTTGGTGACCAGGTAGAGGTCGTAGGTGAACTTGACCGCCTTGGCGATCTTCTTCAGGATGTCGATACAGAAACCTTTGCAGCAGCGCTTGATGTAAATCCCCGAATCCCCCGTCTGATTGCTGGAGGAAGAGGAAGGGAGGGAGTAAAGGTAGGGGAAGAGGAAGTACAGTTTATTTGGGTTCAAGTTAATCAAACTAGCAGATGTAAAAGAGAGAGGAAATAAGCAGGGATGAGATTAAATAAAAGTGAAATAAAACATGTGTCTGGATTGTGCAGGTTTTCCCTCCCACAAACTCCCCTCAGTTTCTTATTAATACCTCCATCAACTATTCCCTATCCATGTCTGTCCAAAATGTCATCCCTTGTACACATTTTGTGAATCCCGTTTATAAGCATATGAATTCTTGAGGCCCAAATTGTGCCGTGTGAGCTCACAATGACCTTTGACCAACAAAATCTAATCAGTTCAGCCTAGAGTGCAAGTTGACATTTGTTCCAAATTTAATAAATTCCCTTAAATGTTTTTGAGATATTTCATTCAAGAAAAAAATATGGACTAAAAGTAACCCGAGAACATGGGGTCTATGTTAAGGCATACAATAAAAACACCAGGTACTGCTCAATGAAAACATAAATGTTCAAAACATTTATTGGTTACTTTTCGTAGTTTTTTGCCACCAGGCCAAACATTTCCTGGTTGCAGCTTCTCAAATGTGAGTATATGCTGCTTCTCTTTGTCATATTTGAGGATAAACTTGGGAAGATCTTTGGGATTTGGTTTCATCCTGGGCTGTTGCATGTACATTTTTCAATGCATTGAGAAATCTTGTTTTAGATCAAATGATAAAGTTTGGTCTTCTAAATAAAAATCTGCAAAACCCTGTACATCTGGCTCATGGAGTATTTTTCATTGAGAGAAATCCTACATATTGACTGTGGCATATTTCTGTCTTTTCCTGAAATACTGTATGTCATGAAATGTCTGATGGAAGAGACGGACGGATTGAGAGAAGGCGAAAGGGGCAATAGGAGAAAGAACGGGGTGGAAGATCAGTCAATAAGAAAAGCACTGAGCCAGAAATGTAGGACAACCTCAGGAGGTTTCAGGTAGGCCAGTGATGGGAAAGGAGGCCATTGAAAAACAATCCATTATTGCACACCAAGGAGAAGTGGATAGCAAGATGGTGAAGAGGCAGGGAGGGAGGACATCACCGACAGAGACAAAGACAATGATCTAATTAGCAGAACTGAAGCAGGTAGAGGTAATCAAAGGACACCGGGAGATTGTGTGACGAGGAAAATGCTTCAATTGTTCTAAATCAAGGAAAGAAAATAAAGGAAAATCTCTACAGCATTCAGCAGTGACAGAAAATAATAAGCAAATAAACATAAGACACACAAAAAAAGGGAACATTCAAGAAAAATGTCAAATAAATCATGGATGTGAGCATTCACCTCCATCTTTACAGGCAAGTTTTATTATAACATTGTTTTATTTTTGTATTATCCTTTGGTTATATTAACAGTTTACATCATTATTATGTTAGAGTACTTAAGCAGCTTTTGTGTTTTTTGTGTTTTTTATACTAGTGATTTGCAACTTTAAAAATAAAACCGGGTATACCAGAAATTCATATTGCAGCCATTTTGATTATAATGTACTGTATATGTTTAACACTCTTAGTTTCATAAAGAAAAAGTGTTCAATTATTAGCACTTATGCAATGCATAAATATGCATAATGCATTCACATAGTAAAACAAATCCAGACACACAAACTGTATGTCTTTAGGAAGAAAAGGGGGAAAAAAACCAACACACTTTAGTTTATCATGTCTTAATTCTCACGTTAGTTTTAGCTGTTTTCGGCACGGCACAGTGTTCCTCATGCAGGTCCCACTGAGCGGGTCCACGTCCTCTACAATCACAAACGGCGCCTCCTCCAGAGTCACGATGGACAGGTGGTCCTCCCGCTCCTCCTCGAAGCGAGGCCACACATGGTACCTCATCGTCAGGGAGCCTCTCTCCCACTTGCCAACCTGCATGTGAGAGTGGGAGGGAGACACTGCGATTAATTACGGGCTACTGTAACAGGGACTTCAAGTGGCAGAGAGACACTTCAAGTGAAGAAGTGACAGACACAACACAGAGGGGCAAAATACCAAGCAGGGGGAAAAGAGAGGAGATAGTTTAGAGGAAGAGAGAAGGTGCAGGAGGAGGTTGACACTAGGAGAGAAGAAGAAGCAGAGAAGAGGACAAGAAGGCAAGTTAGGAAGAGAGGAGAATCAATCAATCAATGTTTATTTATATAGCCCAATATCACAAATGTTACATTTGTCTCAGTGGTCTTCACAGTGTGTACAGAATATCAGTATGACAATACGACACCCTCTGTCCTTAGACCCTCACAGTCGGACAAGAAAAAAACTTCCGGAGAAAAACCCACAGTTTTAAAGGGAAAAATGGGAGAAACCCTCAGGGGAGAGCAACAGAGGAGGGATCCCTCTCCCAGGACGGACATACGTGCAATAGATGCCGTGTGTAAATTGAAAAGATAATACATTTGCAACATAGGTAGAAGGAGAAGAAGAGGTGAGGAGAAGATGAGAAGGAGAAGAGAAGGAAATGAAACCAAAAAGAGAGAAGAAGAAGAAGAAGAAGAAGAAGAAGAAGAAGAAGAAGAAGAAGAAGAAGAAGAAGAAGAAGAAGAAGAAGAAGAAGAAGAAGAAGAAGAAGAAGAAGAAGGAAGAAGAAGAAGGGGGAAGAAGGAAGAAGAAGAAGAAGAAGAAGAAGAAGAAGAAGAAGAAGAAGAAGAAGAAGAAGAAGAAGAAGAAGAAGAAGAAGAAGAAAAGAAGAAGAGTTACTCACCCTGTCCCATTGTCTGTCCTTGTCGAGAAGAATGATGACCAGTTTGGGAAACATCTGGTGACCCTTTTCGCTAAATGACAGGTTTCTGCCTTCAAATGTCACATTCATGAGGTACCTGAGAACGACAATTGGAAAATATAAATATAACATTAGAATATACAAGTCAGAAATATGATGGAAGATGATCTGTCTTATGATCTGAAATCAAGTGGGTTGAGCCTCTTAACATTATTTATTACCCACAACATTACAAATAAATAATGGATAAGAAACATCATTGAAATCTCCCACAAATACTCAAAATTGTGGTGAAATATATAAATGTTCCCAACAGCAACGCAACAATCTGTAAACAACATATTATTGACATACTATCACTAATGTATTTGTTGTTAACAAACAGCTGCTTATTTACACACCCAGCAGAAACACTACCATTCATACTACTGTTTAAAAGTCAAATTATGACTTTGTTAGCTCCGATTTGTTCTGCTGACTGAAACTTTTGACTATTTATAATAATATAACTGCTAATGTTCCACTCGCCAATGTTCACCAGCTAGTTTCTAACTGTGTTTGCTGTTTGGTGCTGAGCAGGTAAAGTTTGTGCTTTTGTTTTTAGAGTTGTTCTGCTGCTGCTGCTGCTCCTGCATGGAAACCTGTCCCATAAAATGATGTTCCCAAACAACTAAAATTATAACCATTATGATTCAATTTAAACATTATTAAAGTTACAGACGTAATCCACAATAAGTCAACATTGACTATTGCTTTCACACCGAAAATAAACCAGCCATCACCTGGAAACGTTTCAAAATTAAATTGAAGTTTAGTTTATGGGAACTTTATTTTCAGCCGACCAGACTGGCTGCTGAGAACAGGGTTAAAGAGCGCTTCAACGCTAGACCAAACACATCTGTGATCACAGGATAAGATGCAGCTCCTTCAGCGACAGGCTGCTTCACCCGCTGTGTCTCGCAGAGAGATAACGCAGGTCCTTCCTTGCTGCAGCGGTCAGACTGCACCACCACCACGGCCCCTAGTAGACCCCCACACACATAGACTGGACTGGAAAACCCCTGTTGTGCAATAACACTGTCTGTAAGTATACAACTTTGTGCAATATAACCAACTGCAATTTCACCATTATTTTTATACATATTCTTTTTTCCTCTCAGTTTTTTTACAAATAAAGGATTTCTGATTCTGATTATTTTCTAAGACATGAGGCTAACAAGCTCACGGTTAAAACAGTCCCTCCCACTGAAGAGAAGAGGAAACAGACACATAAAATCAGGGACCCTATCTTATATATTCAAAAACACCATACACAGCTGGTCTTTTCAATGACTCATGTGCCAGGTCAAATATTCAGTTGTGAAAAACTAGTAATATTCTTTTATCAGATGTGGTTATATAAATAATATCTGCATATATGTATAATATCTGACTGGATTTATCTCTTTACATTTCATATATTTATATGTATTTTATTTTTGAGTGTTTTTTTATGTATCTTTGTGTGGAAATATAAATCTTGGTACTTTATTAGAACATTTACTTCCTTTTGTTCTTCACAACACTTTTCAGTTTCCTTGATTTTTAAATATGTTTTTCATTGTTTTATTATTTGTCTTTGTTTTGTGATGTATTTTGAGACACAATACGAGATCTGTATGTGGATCAATAGAGTGGAAAGCTGTTATATTTTATTAGTTTACATGTTGAAAATTATGTACTACTCCTACTATTATACTACTTTTAAAATGCCCTATTTTGCTTTTTTGGTTTTCCCTTTCCTGTAGTTTTGTGTGAATGCAAATGGTCTGCAAAGGCTGAACCCTGAGTTCCTTTCAAAGGGAGTTTCTCTCCCCCCCCCTAAGGCTAAGGGTTCTAAGCAGTTGACCAATCACAACAGAGCCCGACCAGCTAACCATCAGAGCAGACTGGGCTCTGGTTTCAGACAGAGGGTGAAAAGAGGAGCTGCAGCACAGGCAGTATGAAGAGAAATAAATACCTTTTTTTAAATTAAAGCATGTAAACTGAATTTCATACAAATATGAACCTGAAAATGAGAATACTAGGGCCTTCTTTAATACTAATATAAGTAGGCCGGACACGGCTTTGGATGTTGGTGTTCTCTGCATTGATCAAACTCCAACGTTGTAAAGGTTATTAAGTTGCTTAGTTAGCCTTTAGTACGGCACAAGATGCTTGGTCATCTTTGATAGGTGGCCAACAAAAAATTGTACCTGATAGACTCATAAACATAAAGAAGGAGCAGAGGGAGCTGTGTCAGTCAGAGAGAGAGAAGAGAGAGAGAGAGAGAGAGAGAAGGAGAGAGAGGAGATAGAGAGAGAGCGCGAGAGACAGCAGAGAGAGAGTAGAGAGAGAGAGAGAGCAGTGAGAGGTGTAGGAGAGAGTATTACCCGCCTGTATGAATACACAATCATATATGTGTGTCAACAAGTGTACAGCAGTGGCAGATAAGCTTAAATCATCTCGCTTTCTCGCTGCCGCCTCCTTCCCGCACTCTTCCCCGTCCTGATCTGTGGGCTGCAATCCCCATGGAGACGCTCTGCCTCTGAAACAATCCACCGGATAAATAAATATCTTGTCTGATTTCAGGAGTGAGGGGCTGCGTATGTCAGTGTGTCAAATGTACCCACCATCATCTCCAGCCAAGTCAACAGTGTGAAAAAAAGACAATTAAACTATTCAGATGAGCAGCCGACCTGAAACGTACCCAAGATTTTATCGCAAGTACCTCCTACTAGGACATTCAGTAACTCTATCTGGAGTGTCTTTGACTATATTTATATCTCGCCTCACACACGCTTTGAGAAAGTCAATAATGTGCCTCAAGCTTCCATGAAATGCCTATTGCTGCACACTGGCTGGCACACTGTAAGTGCTATAATGTGTGTGTAACATGGGATTAGCCTCCCAAACATAATCTCGGTGTGAATAGGAAACCGAACAGATCAAGGCGGTGTGTGTGGTGTGTGTGTGTGTGTGTGTGGTGTGTGTGTGTGTGTGTGTGTGTGTGTGTGTGTGTGTGTGTGTGTGTGTGTGTGTGTGTGTGTGTGGAGGCTCAGGAGGTCCAACTTGTTGTCGACATGGAGACTTCTGTGACCAGTAGCGGCCTCTACGGAGTTGACATGTGTAAGCATTACGCAAAACGGCAACATAGGGACACATGCAAGGAGGGTCTTAACACCAGCATAATGTAATGTGTTGCCATGGCACCCACAACCACAGCAATTTTTCCTGCAATCAGCTGTGTTGCCATGGGAACAGTAATGTCACCCTCAGAGGGGCTGGTTGACAGAGAGGAGTATTTTTTTTCTGTCCAAACCTGAGTGTTTACCCACTTCCCCTCATGCTGTCTTTCACTCTCAGATCAATCTCTCCATCTCACCTCTGAGTAGCGCATCAAATCACACATCAATAGGATTCGTTTGCCCGCACATTAACCTGTGCCGGCACAAAGACTGGTGCATGCTGTGAATTTACAGCAGAGGAGGCTGCTCTTTTTTCTCTTTTTGTGTCCCTGTTCTATTGATGTAGATTTTATGCGCCGTTTGATCCCTTCTCATGTCAGAATTTCTCTACTTAAAACTACTGTGATGAGCAGCTAGCAGAGCCTCGTGCTGCTTCATCACAGCCATATGCAGCATGGCTCACCAACTGTTCCCCAACTAATCACTGGCTGTGAGGGGAATTTATGTTGTAGTTACAGGGACACTGAATCATCAATGGCAGGGACACAATCCCGCTTCTTCCCTCTAATATCTCGTCATATGTGTTTGAGGACCACTTGATATGAATTTAATTTATCTCGGAGTGAAGCCGTACAGGGTCACACATTCTCTGTCACTGCATCACAGGGATGCAATTATATATATCCAGGATGTGCATTACTGCAAGTAAATCTGTGGATTGCACACACACACACACACACACACACACACACACACACACACACACACACACACACACACACACACACACACACACACCACAACAACACACCAACACACACACACACACACACCAACACACACACAACCACACACACACACACACACAACCACACAAACCACACACACACCACACTGTATTGGATGGGTGGATGACCATAATCTGGGATGACTGCAGAAGACCTCTGACTCTGAAGAGTTACCAACTCCTGATGAAATGTGTTCTGCACATTACATTTCCTGTAGGGGTACAGGGACGGTGTGAGGGAGACTGTAATATGAAAGAATTTAAAAAATATGTTTAAATTATGCTAAGAGTACGTACGGTGTTGTAAGAGCTGTGCCACCTCAGGGTTCACTTCCAGAACAAATTACATTCACACTGCAAGCCTCAGTGCTAGATCTTAGATGTATTGTTTTTTTAATTCTGCTTTTTTGTGAAGCAGCGCTGTTACTCCTTGTACCGAGGTGTGTGAGTCAGAGCCAGGCGTGGTGGGATCGTGAGCATGCCTTCACTAAAAACATCTGAAAAGTAAAGAATCTCCAGGGCTACTTTTAATTACCATCTAGTGATGTTGCAATGTACTGTTAGGAGGATAAACCGTGATATTTCAAGAATTAAATATTGTTTATTTGTTATCACGTTCACACATAAAATAATAGTTTGTGTTATAATAATGAAATAGGCAAGAACCATCAGCCTGATTGTGTATAGCATGACTCATCATCGTGTTCATTAAATAAAGTCCAATGACAGCCAGTTTGGTCAAAGTCAACTGTTTTACCAAGTGACTCAAAGTAGCCACCAACTAACATCTCTCCCAGATACATTGTTGGCTTTTACTTGAAAATCCCCCCAAAAATTATTGATTGGGGCTGAAACTGAATACAAAATAACCATACAAATAAAAGAATAAATGTGCTGTTTATTTATTGACTCATTTATGGCTGGTGGCTCCCCTCTGTCAGCATGAATAGAGAGTGATGTGGACAACTCATACTGTAGGAGAGATGTGAGGCTCTGAGTGTCTTTGAGCTGCAGCCTTTAATAAGTGAGTCCAGAGGAGCACCATGTGATCTGAGCCATGAGGCCCCCTGTGGAGCAGGAGACATCAGACAGTCTGTGGAGTCTGGAGAGAGAGAAGTGAATCAGAGACCCCCTTCTCTCATTTAAAATGTGAACAAGGAATTAACAGACAAGGACACTGACCTTCCACAGTCTGCAAAACTTACATTCAAATGTTTCTAGTGGTCGTCTCTTATATCAGGAAAATCATCAGATTTTGTTTCACGTAACATGGATTTTTCTTTAACAGCACTTTACTAAGATGTCTTTTTGGAGAGAAGGTATTTTTGGACAGGGTTAGACTGAAAAGCTTTTTAATAATTTACCTGATGATTTTATTGTAATTGTGACTTGCAAATGCCATACTTCACACGCTAAAGAGAAACTCAAACAACCCTTTTCCTGATTGACAATTGTAATTTGCTTGTTTAAAAAGACAAAATAAGTAACTTGTACCCAATACAAATACAAGGTCTAAAAAAAACTAGACCAATGTCAGTTTTACATAATTAAAATATAACAATTTTAAAATACACAATACAATACAATACACAATTTTAAAATACTGCAATATACACAACACACTGGTTGTTTTAGAGCAGTGGTCGCCAACCAGTCGATCGCTATCGACCGGTCGATCACGAGTGTGGTGCGGGTAGATCGCCGACCGTTAAAAAAAAAAGTAACAAAAGAAAGAAAAATAAAATAAAAAATAATAATGTTTAAAAAATACGTTTTTAGATTTAAACCTATCATCCACCACCCCGTTAGCTAGCGGGGACCGTGATGTTAGCATCTGGTTAGCTAGCTGCACTAACGGACATAAGGAGCTGTTTCCACAACAAGCTGGAGGAGAGTCCTCCCCTGTCAGACTGAGGGGCTCAGGTGAGCTAAAGGACTAAAGTGTTTAGAACGGATTTGTCACAAATTATTCAAAAGATTATTTCCGCGGCACACCTTCATATGATCATTATAGTTATACAAACAATAAGAGAATAAATGAAAAACAGGTATGAAAGACTATATGGCCGTAAAAACAAGAATTACAGTTAAAAAGGGGAGTGATTTGTAAATATCCCTAAAGAAAAAGAAAATCTGGTTACAGTTCTGTTTCATATGGATGTTGAGAGAGGTATCCATAGATCTCTTCATGTTGCTCTCAAAGTGCACCAGATTGATGCTTTTAACTTCAATATTTAAAAACAAATCTTCCCGGGGGAGGTGAGGACCTAGAGAAGGTGAGGACCCCCCTAGAGGAGGTGAGGTCCGCCCCCCACTTGTAAAAAATAGCACTTTACCCCTGCCTATATGCCGTGAGCTGATTATGGAGCCTTCATTGTAACAGTAATTCAGATGCAATTATATAAAAGGCCTCAAATTGGAAGCATTGTCTGGGCCGTCTTTTTCACTCAATTCTGCAATAGGTAGATCTCGCCTTTCAACTAGGCCGAGGTCGGTGATCTTGGGCTTAAAAAGGTTGGTGACCACTGTTTTAGAGTATATATATTATCAGAGAAATAAGCTGAGCAAACATTGGTTGCCTGCAGTCTTTCTCTCCATAAACTTTATCAGACGTTTGCACATGAAACTGTTTAAGTAATTGTTTTTAACAGTTTCAAGAACCATGTTAATTTATTTTGGAGACGAGGAGACATATAGGGATACTTTGGTTCTCTGTAAAACCCTCCTGAAGAATGAAAAATAAAGAAATCCTAACAGGGAGGAGCTGAGAGCAACGACAAACTCCCGTGATCCCACGCAACCAAATTCTGTCTTTGTTATTGTTTTGAATGACAGAAAAAAAAAAAGTATGTTCTGCCTCTGATGATCCACTTATAATATATTTTGTGAGTTTGTTGACATTGTTTCCTTTTACTGTTTGCTACACACACCTGACACCAAGTCTTTAGAAACCTGGATTCAACAGAGCCCTTTCCCTCGTGTTTATCAAAGTCCAACAAGAGCCAAATTATTTAAAACGACTGTATGTGTATTAAGTTACTACACTAAGAAAACTTAGTGGCTTAAAAAACTCAAACTCAAATACAAATTGATGGAAGTAAAACATAAAAAAGTACATTTATGTACTTGCGGTAACACTGAAACATGTTGTAATCTCGTCACAGCACTGAACTTTAAACAGATGTGCGATGTTGATCACAGATCCAATAACTAAAAGGCCATATGAAATATCGATTGGTTATAATATCAACGGCAATTAAATGTCCCTCACAGGAATAAGGTAAAGGACACAGATGAGTGAAATGAGGTAAATAAAAGTAACCCTGTCATTAAAAACAATAATCTTCCATCTTTACAATGTATATAGGAAATTAGGATTTGTGCCAACATTTCGTTCTGATTAAAGGTTCTAGCTTCATTTTATATAATTGAAAGTGCTTTACAGTGAGAATGGACTGCTGTAAGAGCATTGCAAAGCCAGAAAAGTGAAAGACAGGAGAACCAAGGAGGGGAAATCTGACAATACAGTAGTTCAGATAAGAGAGTCTGAGTGACATGGCGTGCAGGAGACACATGTACATTTCTGTCACACCTCCAGAGAAAGAAAGGGTCTATAAAAAATACATAATTTGTTCTCTCAATGTCCAAAAGCGCCATGAAATTGCCTTCTTGACTTCTAAAAAACTGTGCAAGGATTTATAAGACCAACACTTTTATTGAGCCCATTAAGAAATGTAATAACATCATCTACTTTAAAGGTGAGACAGAATGAGAACAACATGCGTGAGGCAGCACACGGGTCAGTTGGCCTGCAGACGAATATTACTCACTGAGCTCTAGTGTATGTCTCGGACTGCAGCCGGCCCAAAGACATGAAGACAAGCGTCAGATCACATGAAAGTAATCTCACTTCAAGTTATTAATCATCACTTGCATCATATCTACCCGTGCAGCATTTCAATCAGCACAGGGATTTGAGAGGCAATTTGAACGCAAGCGCACAGACAGATTAAAAAAAATAATAAGAAACATCTCTTCCCCTGCAACATACAACCCCTGAGTGCCTGAACCAAAACCACTTGGAGCACATTTTCTCATTACCCAAGCGTTCCTGTCCTCTCAGTCTGGCAGGAAATACAATGTATGGCCTCTAGAGCTATGCGTGTGTGTGTGTTTACTTATTTGTGTTGCGAGAGTTTTCTGTTCATGCATGTATTTATATATGCGTGTTTCTGTGTGTGTGGCCCATAAGGTCAAGCAGCCCCTAAACAAATTTGAGAGCGTGACTCACTGGGGCCTCCCATCTCTCCTGTCCATCAGCACTGACAGGATGGCATGCTTACCCAGCATGCATGCAGGCCACTGTGGCCCCCAGCGATACAGGACCACGCAGAGACATATGGCCTTATTATTGCTTTTGTCTCTGGGGGTGAGGGGATGGATTAGGTGGAATTGTGTGTGTGTGTGTGTGTGTGTGTGTGTGTGTGTGTGTGTGTGTGTGTTTCAGGTCTCTAGGGTTACCACCAAAAACCACCAATCCAGAGTCTCTACTTTTGCTCAGTCAAATGGAGAAAAAATTGGATGGTTTGTTGGAATGAACACAAACACACACACACACACACACACACACACACACACACACACACACACACACACACACACACCACACACACACACACACACACACACACACACACACACACACACACACACACACACACACACACACACCACACACCACACCACCGTCCCAGGGTGTGTGCCTGACGGATGATTGAGAGCTAACCCTGTGTCTGATAGCGCCCTTTGGGGACTGAAATATTCATGGCTGCGGTGTTATTGTTTTCTCAGGTGTGTTGGTGGCGGATTGCTACACAGCACGGATAAGTGCACCCTGATATTAAAAACAGAAACATGGGTAAATGAGACCCAAATCTACAGTAATACATCAACCTCAACCTGGAGATTAATGCAGCAGTGCCAGGGGAGGTTGCATAATATTTCCCTAGTTCTTTATATTCCTCAAATTCAAACTGACAGTGAGACAAACAAACAAAAGCAGAGAAAATGTTAAGTATAAGGAAAACAGAGGGATGAAAGGCAGGCAGGCACATAGTTGTGTAAGGCTGAACAACATCGAATAAGGAACGACATCAGTAATTCTAAGCCTTTATTAGATTAAACCCTGAAGAGTAGTACAATGTCATGCTATAACAACATGTGTGTTTGCATGTGTGCTTCTGTGGGCTCGCTATGACTCATACTCTTGTTCTTTGGCTCTTTTTTCATTAATCCAGATGTCCCCGAGCATTCAATTAACTGTGGAATCGCTGATCAATGTGCACTGTAAAAGCCTGCCCTATGAAGTTAAATGGGGATTAATTATTGAATACCAATGCTCCTGCTTGTTCTGTAATGTGCCAAAAAGCGAAAACAAGGAAGTTCAGAGGAAGAGGAAAAGATGGCTGTGGGTTAAGCTAAAGATAATACAAAGTGTTGTAATAAGTCTGAGGCCTAATGTCCCTGTTCATCTCATGTTTTTATTGGCTAATTAAACAGATAGTGGTTCTCCTTAGGGAACGTGTTGTCTTTTCTGTGTGTATCTCCAGTCTATGTTGTACTGCCCGTCTGCTGGACTTATCGTCATATTTTCTACTGTGTTTCAGCCACAGAAGACCAAACCACACATTTTCTTCCTGTGATTATACCAGCAGAATCCCTTAGCTCTGATTCATATAAATACATTCAGCCATTCTTGTTGTTTTGTACATGATCCCATTCTCATTTTTTGTAAAAATATATTACAAAGCAGATAACCATTAGGTTAACATGGTGTATTGCTTTTTCATTTGCCATGTTTTTTCCAGCAAAGTAGGAATGTCTTTCCTGTACCAGTAAACACTTAAAGTAGTATTTAATCAGAAGCAACAGCTTGTGTCATTTGAAGTGACAAACCCCAACAGACAAAAGATCTGTGCTGAAATTGTGAATTAAAACAAACATGTTCCAGTCATTCACAGTCATTCTCAACAATGGGGTCAATGTATTAAACAAAGCAGCTTCTCTGGTTTGACAAATGAAGCTTAGCGCAAGTTCAATGAGGAAGACCAATATCCTCTGGTGTTACACGTCATTTCAATACCCTCTCCTCTCCCAAATAAGTGATCAGGGGGGTTACTCCCCAGCTAGCCAATCATCGCACCTGCTAACCCCTTTAAATCTGCTCTTCCCTCTCTGTCAGTTGTCATTTCAGGTGTCAACGCACAACCCTCCTCCACCTCTTCGCCTCCGTCTCCTAATACAGGGCCAAGCTAAAACCTTCTCCCTTCACCACCACCGGTGTCTAGACCCCGGGGGGTTCATCGGAGCGGTTGTCCCCTCCCGAATGATCATCCTGCAAACCGGGGCTAATCGCCAAACATCAGTTCATTCATTTGTTTGTAATCTGTCAATCACCATTCTCTTATATCATGTGTCCCGGTAATAAACATGTATTTCATACATCATGTCTCTCCTGATTGAACTGTCACTAGCAGAGTTTATCAACTGGATGAAGCTAGTGTAAGCTAATACTTATTTATCATAAGTAGCATGTAACCTTACCAAATAAAATAAGTAAAACAATTTTTTTTTACTTAGGTCTAAAACTTACCTGAATCTATATAATACAATTAAATTGCTTGATTTTAGTTAAGCTTTTGCTTCTCAAGAAATCACAAAACGAAAGTGGGATCACAATTGAGAGTGGAAGGTCTAAGATATTGGTCATACAATACACTCTGGGTTTCACTCATTGCCAGGAAAAAGCAGAGGTAGAGTCTCTGCTCCTTTTCCTGTTGCAAATTCCAAAACAAGAGTGCAACGCTTCAGCATGTAGAGAAATCTAAAGATGTGACAGCCCTGTCATGGCTGGTAACAGTTGGACAGAAGCTATTCAGGTGTGTGATTTTACTTACACATGTTCAGTGTTCATCACTAATATTTGTATCTTTCTACCCCCGCCCCTCCTTCCCTCCGACCGCCCCTCCCCGCTGCATTGACTCACTTCAGTATTTCCTTGGAGTGGCCAGTGTTGGAGCCCTTTTTGTCCGGAGTCCCGAGGCAGCTGGACTTCTGCAGGGTGTGCGGCCCCCGGTCCAGCATCATGGTGGAGGTCGCCGTGGCGATGACAGCCACTGCATCACGTACCCTGGCCTCGATGTTGTAGTCCCATTCGTCATATGACACAGAGATAAGCCCTGGGATAGAGAGAGAGAGGGATGTAGAGAGAGGTGAGAGAAAAAGGATGAATGGAAAGTGGGAAAAGAAAGAAATATGGAGAAAGATGAAAAGGAGAGGGGGGGAGAGAAGAGAGTGAGGTTACAAAAAGGCAGACAGAGTGCGATAAAAAAATGCTGGAGGGGGAAAATAAATGAAAGCCTTTTATAAGAGGCTGAAAAGTGGCAAAACACTGGGACCAAATCATGAGGGCAGTCATACCTAAAATATCTTAATTTTACACAAGCCACAGTCAAAGTGTTACAGGTTGAAATGGCATGAAAACAAGCTGCTGAATGTGAGCGTCAGTGGAGACCACCAACATCCCTCAGCTCATTTAGTTATGCTTGGCTTTCCAAGCATGAGGAACTGCTGGCTATCACATGTCAGCATCCATTTCTTACACCCATGAACAACTGCGCTCTCAGGTCATTTTGTGTGGCTGGTTTGGATTATGTGTTCACATTTGAAACATTAAACAGTACATCTTTTGGAAAAAAGGCAAAGCTGCATGTTCAGACAGCCTTGGTGTTGTTACTGGTTTCACACACAAGTTAAAATGTGGAAATACAGGAGTCAAAATAAGCGCTTCAGACATGCTTGGTGAAGATGAAGGTGTGAGGGAAAGCTACAGTAAAATGACAAAGGGGTTTAGATATTTTCTGAATACTACCATTAAGACGCTCATAATGTTCTGGTAAGGCCGGCTCACAGCTGATGGCCACACTATAAAAATAAAGCTTTTCCGTCATTATTATCTCATATTTTTGTAAGAAATTGCACGATAAAACGATATAAAATGAACAGATATGACCCCCTAAAAGTCATTCACCTGAGGTTAACAGAAATCTGTATGCACCTTATCTCTGACTTGCCCAGTGTAGTGCAAATAAACAATGAGGACATTTGCATATATGCAAACCAGCCCATCTGTCACTTGTGCCCACATTTCAATATGAAGCTTTTGGAAATCTTACCACATAATATTATAATACAGATTGCAGTGTTTAGCTCAGCAATGAAGCAGAGGATAAACAGGAAGCATTTCAACCACTCCAAAAGTGTTTTACATCCTGTGCCCTGGGTAGGATGTTCACAGTTTAAAAAGGATGCTTAATGGCACAGAGCATCAAGAGGGCACCAGAGCTGCAGTTTGATTACATATATTCTGTATGACTTTCAGGGCATGTTTTAGGACAAACAAACCCTGGAAAAATCCCTCTGAGGATGTTCATCTTATCTAGTCAATTCGAGTGGTGTCAATTTTAAAAACTGCTAATAGCACCATTGATTGAGGAGAGAGAAAGAGAGAGGGAGAAAAAGAGAGAGCGAGAGTTAGTTGTTTTGGTGTTGTTTACGCTATAATTAATAAAGATGCATCATAATTAATTTGGCAATAGTTACTTAATGTTTCAACTTTGACATGAGGCACCTAATGAGCTCCTCTCTGCAAAAGCCTTAATTACCTGCATTTGTTATGTCAGCAACGGTAAGAGAGTATCTCTATTTAAACCATTACATGTTAAGAACACCTCTCACTGTTTCACAAGTATAGTATATGCTGGTCTTTTGTGTTAGGCTTGTTTTAACAATAATTCTTTGAGATTTGTTTTGTATTCCATAAGAGCATCCACCATGCCCCCAGGCTCACACGAGAGCCATGTCTCCAACGTAACAATAAGGGACACCTGATGACCAAAATATAAAATTATTTTTTATTTTTTTTATTTGACGTTTGCTAACAATGTGAGCACAAAGGAGGGAAATAGTTTCCAGAGTCTGCAGTATCCCCTTGGAAATAAACCTCACTAGCCTTAATGACTAGTAAGCAGAAGCCCTGCCCCGTCTCAGCTACGTCTGAAGTGTTTCAATAATGTCTTATGGTTTTAAATTGAAAGAGAATACAAAGAAAAGTACAGTCGTCCTACTAAAGATCAGGTAAGAAATAGACCACTTTGTGCAACAGTTTAATATCTGTTTTGATCTTTTTTTTCCTTTAAAAAACAATTTAGAGGGAAGCAATAATGCGCATGCAGATAACAGACTGAGAAGTAGAAGACATAACTTCGTGTTTTTAATGTTTCTGTTTCATAAGAGTTGTATGGTACTCATTTACATCATCTATATACTGTATGGATTATGATTAGTATTCTTCTTTACTCAATTGCATGTAAGGTGTTGACTGGCTTTGAATTGAATTTCAATTGTAATGATCACTTACATATTGACTATGGACCTCTGGAAGATTAGGTAACTGCCACAGCCTCAGTTGATGGGGTTTCTTTGAATAAACCATGTCATCTATCTAGGGTCTGATTCAGCAGGTGGATCAATGCCAGAGTCAGCGTCTATCTTCGTGAAGCGGGCCGCTGGTGTTTGTGTTTACCTGTGGGAAAGACGTTGGGGATGATATCTGCGTCTCCAGCCACCAGCGAGGGCACGATCCAGGTGAAGCCGTACCCTGTGAGGCCCACAGAGTGAGCCACCTCGAAGATGGTGCTGGCCTCCTCCTTGGTGCAGTAGAGTAGGATCACCGGACTCTGCAGTTTCTTCAGCTGGTTCTGGATCTTGGAGTCTCCGTCTTCCAATGACATGTCCAGCAAGAAGACTTCTTCCAGCTCCCAGCCCACAAAGCTGTTATCGATGGTGCTTCGGACCTAGATAGGAAAGGGAGATTTAGAAAAAGCGTGGGCTGCTCACATACAGTCAAGTTGTTAAGAGAGATACTGGAACAAAATTGACTGATATTTCTCCTCCTCCAGATCCCACATTGCAAAACTGTTCTGTCTTTACACATCTCCTGGGAGTAGGACAAGATGTGATGTTAGGTAGTGGAAGCTCTCATGAAAATCGTGTCTTTTTTATTCTCCCGAGCACGACACCACAGGGTTAATAGATTATATGCAGCAAGGAGTGATTTTAAGTATTAAGGAAGTTACATTTGGACATGGCATTAAGATGAAAGACTTGTTTTTGTTTCAGAAAGAGAGTAATAGCTGTTCCTTGAGGTAATCAATTGAAAGGGAGTCATAGAGGTTGAGTAACAGGCAGACCGAGAGCAGCCTTTCCCAGAAAAAAGAAAAAGGAACCTTGAATCTCTTAGCTGTGTCTGATTTTTGCTCGAGAGGAGAGATAGTAGGATAGAATGGGATTTTGGCACTGGAGCTTTTCTTGTTGCTCAATTCATTGGGGCTTTGAGTTGTTAAAACAATTGTTTTTCAAATATTGTTTTCAGATATACAATAAGAACAGTAAACTCTTAAAAAAAAGGCAATATGAGACTAAACATTATATACATTCAATGTAGTTCATAAACAATAGGCACTAAATATCCTGATTCATAACCTTCCTTTAGATTCATATATGCCATTTTCTCTCTTTAAAACCCTCTAAATGTGTTCAGAGAAGAGAAATATGATTAGCTGACTTTCCATAACTTTATTCTGTTCCGGTGTGTGTCTGATGTTCAAAGTTATTCAGGGTCTCATGCCGTCCCCTTTAAAGAGTCTGCTCAGAGCCCTGAAGATAAGGACTCCTCACTGAGGGGCCGCATTCAAAAAGACATGCTCGGCCAATCTGCCTTTCACATTAAAGCAATCAGAAAATGGAAGTCGCTACCCACTTACATCACACTCTGCCAAACCTTATCACTTTTAAAAGCTTGACATTATTTTGGCTAAAACCAGAAAATTATGTCCTTGGAAAAAGTAGCATTTGTAAGGATCGTTTCACCAGCACCAGTGCCTGGCTATTAATAATATAGTTATTATAATCAGATAAAATAACCCTTAAAGGAATTAGAACACAATTATATTTATAATCAGCATGTAACTGTCATATTATATAATTAAAACATGTGAATGTATATGTTAGCAGTACTACAGCATGTTCAATAAATTACTTAATTACATTTTCTTTAAATTAAAGCAAATGTAAACAGTCACTTTGCTTATAATACAGTATAAGTATAATATAACAACCCTACGCAATGTAAAATACAGCAATATTGCACTCTATTGATCGACTCTATTAACTATTGTTTTTTAGCTCATTGAAAAGGAGTACTAGTAAAGGTTTTAAATGGCAGTATCTATCTTTTTCTATTGGTGCCGCTTGTGTTCAGTCCAACGTTCAATTTGTTCAATAAAAGAAAGAAAAAGGTAGTTTCTTTTTTCATGAGCAATGAAAAACAGCAATTTGATGCATTTGAGCAGAATACTGAAAGCAGCAGGTCTCATGAAAGGATAAGAACACAATATGACAAACCGCAATATTTGTTTTATAATGGGTCCCGAAAGACAAAGGTAATAATACATAATGGGTCTGGTACTCAGTGCAAAAGTGAATTTCTCCTTTGAATCAATGGTTGAAAAAGTGTACTGTCACTAGCTTTATAATAAGACTCCTGCTGCTTCTGGAGTGCGCTTTCATGTGAGAGATACATTTATATCAACAGAAAGTATTCTTTCAACTTCATTGTTCTTTTAGTGGTATATTATATATAAAGGTAGTGCATACACACCTACTGCAATGAATGGCCATTAAGTATACGATACAACCAGACTGCCAAATGTCTTTTTTTACATTTAAAGCTTTTATTAAGCAGTTTTCAAATAAAAGTTCTATCTTCTTTATGACATCATTCGCCTAATTAAATAAAATGAAGTCCTTGAACAACATGCTTCATTTGAATAAAGGGATGCAATGGATTAAATCAGTCTTTTTTATTAAATGAACTATCTTCAACAAATATACCTCTCAGTTTTGTTAGATTGCTGACGGCCTGTTAATAAAGATGCCTGAACTCTTCGGTATAGTCCTGCTGTTTACAGAGCAAGCTGTATGCTACCTGTGTGTCTGTATCTGTGTTTATTTACCTTGTTGACAAAGTCCTGGTAGCCAGGGTAGTATGTGGTGACAATGGAGAAGATGTACCAGTCATACTCCTCCATGATGTTCAACATGACGGAGGCCTGCTGCTCGATGGACGGACCGAACTGGAAAAACATGGAGTTGTCGTCCTGGAAACCAAAGAAAAAGAGCCAATCAGCAAACGATGTCATGAGTCACTCAGCACGAGAGAGAAACTGGAAGGTAGGGCAGCGATTATTGTGGAGCGAGTCCAGCTTTCACACGCCTCACAAACAAATATATTCCTGTTTATAGCTGGGACTGCGCTGCAACTTCACTAAAGAAGGGGCAAAAGTATGATTTTTTATGTATTTATCCTCCTGTATTTATGATGTTTTTACTTTTCTGTGCAATGTCAAAGAGGATTTGTTTCCCCTAGTTATAAATATTCAAAACACAAACAAGGTGACTCATTCATTATCAAGGATCCCTATCAAAGCGTTGATTGCACATTTAGTATGCTGCGGAGAGCATGACAGGTAAGATGGCCACCTGGTTCAATGATATTTAATGAAAGCATCAAATGTGTGGACAGACGTCTTTGTCCTAACATGTTTCTCCAAGGAGAGAGGAAGAAGTCAAAAGAGCTCTTGGCGCTCCAGGAGTCTGGTGCGATTGGCCAAGGGCAGGTCGGTCAAACCGTGTAAAACTCATCAGGACACAGGAGTCAAGACAGATTATTCACGAGTGTTAGGGACTGGAGGGGCCATGGCAGAGGGGCTGTAATAAGAACAGCATCATGTCTGGGGTCCTCTGTGTGGGAAAAAGGGAGTTGAGCAGTGACTGAGACGACTGGAGGTGGTGAGTCATGCTTCAAAGTGGATTCCTCTCACTCTTTAGTAAAGTATATGTTGACATCAAATAAATAGTTCTCTGGATAACTGGACACACTGTACAATTCACATTTATATTTAATTTAACACACTTAATGTAAATAATATCCTATTGTGTCTAAAACTCTTCAATAGTGTTTTATTGTCGGAGCTTATAGATGTTTTATCTTCACAGTCTACTGTATATTTTCTACTTTTTAATGCTGTTTTAATTCTATTTTGAGATGTTTAATTTCTAGAATTGTTTATTTCTACTTTTGTGCAATGCCTTGTTTTGTTTTGGATGCTGCTGCAACGCAAAAATGTCCCAATTTGGGATCAATAAAGCACCTCTTATCTTATCTTAGTTCAGTAATAATCAATATATATTGAATTGTATCAGCACTGTGTAACAAATGCTAAAGTCAAGCTTGCCCTGTTCACACCTTTCCTCAACGGACCCAACACACACTCATTATGGACTTCTGCGTACTTGCTGAACAAATATATATTGTGTTTATGAAAGTCTAATGCTGTGTCTTCGTTTGAGACTTCAATCAATGTTTATTTTCAATCAATGTTTATTTATATAGCCCAATATCACAAATGTTACATTTGTCTCAGTGGACTTTACAGTTTGTACAAAATATCAGTATGACAATACGACACCCTCTGTCCTTAGACCCTCACATCGTACAAGGAAAAACTTCCGAAGAAAACCCACAATTTAAAGGGGAAAATGGGAGAAACCTCAGGGAGAGCAACTTAAATCCTATTCCTTCGACAGTGTTAGCAGTTTATGTGTTTACGTATTTGATTAATCAATTGTTTTCTATAGTATTGTCCTCTTGGTTTGTGCTCTTGTTTTCGAACATTGGTCTCATACATAAAAGAACATCTGAGAAAGTCTTTGTGATTTTTGTTAATTTGTGCCTTAGTGGATGCCAGTTGTTCTAATCAAATGAGAAGATCAACACCACTCTCATGATTGTGTGTTCAATAATCAGAGCTGCAGGACGTAGTTAGCCTGATTGCACCTGTAGAGATGTCTTTATCAGGCAAGCAGCTATCTGAGCGATTTCCACTGTGAGGAGTCTACAGCCGAGCTAGCAGTTATTTAAGGAGGTAAATAGGCCAAGCTGTTTCTTGGGCTAAATCCTAATGACAGCCTGCTACCATGTTCACAATGACAATGATAACATGCAGATGTTTAGCAGGTTGACCACATTAAGCATCTTAGTTAAACGTAATAGCATTCTAGGGCGTGCATTTACATTTAGAGAGACTTCAGCTAGCTGTTATTTCCCCCATACAGTATTAGTGCAAAATCAAGCCATAAGCTATCTTTATTTATAACACAGAGAGTGGTATACCTTAAATCAGGGCCGGACTGCGACAATAATGGCACATTTCCACTGCAGCGGGGTAGCCCCGTTTAAGCGTCCCTAATGGCGCGTTTCCACTGCAGCGGGTAGCTCGCTTTAAGCGTGCCGAGCCGTGCGGGGCCCGTTTTAGGTTGCGTTTCCACTTGGCCTAGTACCGGCTAGCGGGTCCTAATTCACAGTTTTTCTGGCCCCATAAAATCGTGGTTCTAGGGCCAGGAACAACCAGGCTGAGTATGCTAAACTAGAGAGAGAATCGCTGGTAAGGGGGCTACAACTACAACAAGATGAACATATTTGACCGTGATTTAATTGTAATACACGTTTCAAAATGATGCTGAAGTAACAACATACTGATACCGGTTAGTAAAAACCATGAATTAATGCTTTGACAAGTCTGCAGACAGACGGCAGGCAGGGCCGGACTGGGACAATAAATCAGGCCGGGAATTATACACCCAGCCAGGCCACTACCAGTTTTTTGGGCCATTTTGCTGGATTTATTTGTCAATTTTACAGCGTTGCTGCCCGTAGTGATAGCCCTCTAAATCTACTACCCAAAAATAAACATATGGACTTGGGTTACTATTTTAAAAAATGTGCAAATCTATTTAGGAACCTATGTGAACATATTTTAAGTGGGGGTGGACCTCAAATCCTATAGGGGGGTCCGGGGGGTCCGGGGGCATGCCCCCCCCCCCCCCCCCCCCCCCCGGTAAGATTTTTTTTTTTAATGTTGGACTTAAATGCATCAATCTGGTGCATTTTGAGGGGGAAATAAAGAGACTACACCCATATGAAACATAACTGTATACATTTAAATAATCATAAAATCATAAAAACATGGCCATAACCAATAACATACCATATCCAATATGAAAAAACATTGAAACTTGTTTATTTATTTGTTTTTGGTTCATTTATAGTTGTGAGTGTGTGTGCTCCTGAACCAGCCTCACCTGTCTCCCTCCTCTCCCTCCTGCTCCTCTTTGAGGCAGAAGCAAAGACTAGTTTTAGCTCTCAACAAGTTTTAATAGTTTATCTTGCCTTTTTTCACCTAGTTAACATTTTTTTTTAATTCATGCATATTTTACTAATCACTCCCCCCTCAAATGGAAATATGTGTTTACATAAATGGTGACCAAACCGTTTGAGACCCACAGAGATAACTTAGACTAAGTTAACTATCTAAACACTCAGAGAGTCCTTTACCTCACCTGAGCTGTAGTTATCAGTCTCTCAGTCTGACTGGAGAGGACTCTCCTCCCACCTTGTTGTTGAAAAAGCTCCTTATATCCGTTAGCGCAGCTAGCACTAGATGCTAACAACAACAATACACGTAACCGGTGCGCGCGCTTTATCTCACTCGCTCGCGCCACACATACACTAACACACACCCTCCCGAGCTTGAATGGCACACAGAGACCAATCGAGGGCATTAGTATGATCTGTATGAAAGTGGCCATGTGGGTGGGCCACATCATGTATACAGACAGTCACACTCTGTGAGGCAGTCAGACCCACATTTGCGTTCACAATACATACATAAAAAGGCCAGCAGGCCACTTAACAGGCCAGGCCATCGGGAAACCTCCCGGTCCTCCCGATGGCAGGTCCGGGCATGACGGCAGGCGAAAAACCCTTTTAAAATGCGTGTTTTCTAAATGGAGCTTGGCTAAGCTAACATTATATATGCTCCGACCGTCCACACTCACAACAACGGCCTATACAGACATAAATAAACCAGCGACTGTATTCGCAATGACACAGGCAGTCTGTGGTTTGTACTTGTTTAACTTTTGTCTAGTTTCTGAACAGATATGAGGAGCTGTGAGCTGTGAGTGCTAAGAGCTAACGGCTGTGTTGTTTTTCTGGGGCGCTCATTGAAGATGACGTCACGGCTCCGCCTACACTGCGTTACTATAGTAACTACCCCAGTTCCTAAACTATAGGTTATTTACGTAACCCCAGTTCTCAGAGTAACATGAAGTTACTCAACGCGTATGCAAACAGAAGCATCAATCTCATTACGCCAATCCTGATTGGCTGGTGATCTTGACGTCTACGTCAGGGAATCCACCCACCCTTTAAGTAGCTTGCGCTACGTCGCAGCGTCATTCAAAATAAGCACCTCTTCTCGCTTCGCCTTAGCAAGAAGGGCCGTCTGGTGAGACATCTCACTTCATGTTACTCTGAGAACTGGGGTTACGTAAGTAACCTATAGTTCTCATTCATAACACTCCGTTCGATGTCTCACTATGGGATATTGAAACTCCCGTATTGCTAGACATGCTTATCTCAAAAATCACCAAAACAACCAGAACTTAACAGGTAGAACTCTGTCTCAACACGGGACCCAGCACTGCGCGGGCCACACTTGGAGCAGAGACATCTAGCCTGTAAAAGCGGACAAAAGTGAGCGGTGAGGACCCAGTCGCTGCTGCACAAATGTCTTGGATGGAAACACCCTTGAACAAAGCCCAGGATGTAGCCAGTCCACGAGTAGAATGACCACGCAGGCCCGTTGGTGCCTGCAAACCCTGACTCGTATAAGCCTCCACAATCCAGTGGGAGAGCCGTTGCCTGGTAACAGGCTTGCCCTTATGAGGGTTAGTCCAGGATACAAAGAGTTGGTCATTGCATCGAAACTCTTTTGACCTGTCCATATAGGTGCGTAAAGCACGGACTGGGCACAGCAAATTCGGCCGCTGTTCCTCAGAGGAACACAGTGGCGGAGGAAATGCCTCAATGTCAATGGGGGTACATGAGCCAACCACCTTAGGTACAAAGGCAGGGTTGGGCTTCAGCAACACTCTTGTTTGCCCCGGGGCAAACTGAGTGCATGAAGGATGTACAGAGAGCGCATGAATGTCACTGACTCGCTTGGCAGATGCCAGAGCCAGTAACAACACTGTCTTCAGTGACAGGTGTTTCATGTCAGCTTCTTCCAGGGGTTCAAATGGAGGTCGAGTGAGCCCATCTAAAACCACTGCCAAGTCCCATAAGGGCACCGGTGACCTGGAAACAGGGAGGAGCCTGCATGCGAGCCCCTTTCATAAAACGGCAGACCAAGGGATGTTGGCTAGCCGTCTTTCCCTCAAAGCCCACAAGCCATGCAGCAATAGCAGCCAGGTACACTTTGATCGTAGAGAAAGCTCTGTGTTTATCAATCAGGTCCTGTAGAAATGATAGAATCACCCCGACAGGACATTGAAAAGAGATGTGTCCTTTTTTAAGGCACCACTCCTCAAACACCCTCCACTTACAGTCATAGAGGGACCTGGTGGAGGAAGCTCTTGCACTCTGAATAGTGTTTATCACTGTTGCAGCCAATTTAATGTATTTTAATATTTGTATATGAAGGTGCTGTGATACTACTGAATTGACCTGGGCATAGGCGGGGACTCAGCCAATTTCAGGGTACAGCCTACTATTTAGGGGGGACACAGGTGCACAGCATTAGGGATTGGGAATCACCAGAGGGAAGCCACACAGTTTTTCAACCGTGCGTGTTTTCGCTTATTTTCTGTTTGTTTTGAGTTAATTTCAGTTTATTTCTTTATCACAGTTAGTTGTTTAGTTATCAGTTAAACACCCGGCTCTTGTTTTGCTGTCATCATCCTGCAATCCAAATAAACATCTTAAATGCACTCAAAGAGAAGACCTGATTTGCTGTCAACACCACGCGTCTGGAAAAGATTCACACCATATCCCTCACTGGCAAATATTTGTTGTTCGGTTGCCTTTACATTTGTTGAAAAACTCGCTTCCAAAGACCGATGGACAGAGGAGGACAGCGCTGTATTCATTGACTTTTCCCGACTTAAATCCATGTTACGCACCCGCAAGAGGAACGGGGACGGACCAAACATCAAAGTCACGGTAGGAGTATTTATGAATGAATAAAAGGTTGCGGAGGAGAGTGGCCTTCACGCAACGGGATACAGGCAAATCCCATAAAGTAATTCTAAACAAAGCCTCCGTGGATTGCTAAATAATGGCCATGAGTAACGAGGAAAATCAGGAAATGAACGCAGAAATGAACGCTGCTGTCAATCAAACTGAAAAGGAGGATGGGCTTGGTACAAGGACAGCTAAACTCACATATAAAGCAGCGGAAGCAAAGATATTATCTATGCAAAAGGATAGGAATTCTGGGATAAAGCAATTGTGTAAAATGGCAAAGGAATTGGAACAAATGATGATTTCAGATGGAAATGTTTCTGACATGCAAATCATGTGGAAACTGTCTGGGGAAACTACAAGGTTGCATGAGTCATTAAAACCTTTGTTGCCTGAGGATGAAATGTTTAAACAAACGGAATGGTTTCAAAATCAAATGCACAATATTAAAGGAGTAATACACAAAATGGAAAAATGGGTCCATGCAAACAGGGAGAAATGCATACAGGTTGTGGATGATGAAAATGATGTGTTACATGCAAATGAGGAGCTGGATAATATTGGGCCAAATGACTGTATTTCTAACATTGGTGACAAAACAAATGTGTCAGGTGGAAGCTCTGGCCATTCAAGGTCCTCAAGGTCAACAACGTGCTCTGCACGTATCAAGGCAGAGGCTGAAAGGGCTGCGCTCCTGGCTTTGGAGGCTGCTCTCAAGGAAAAGCATGAGCTGGAAGCTCAAGAGGCTCAAATTAGGAAGAAAAGGGAATTGCTTGAAGTGCAAAGTCAGATTGCTGCGCAGACAGCAAAAGTCACAGTACTCCGAAACAGAGGGTCTGACATAGGAGTCACAAATGGAACAAATTCATATGTGTCAAAACACAAGTCTGCTCTCAAACCCTCTGCTGTGTCATTTGTTCCACAAACTTCAAGTTGTACCGTCAATCATCCACCAACAGGAGGCAGTAAAACTGCTATGTCAATGAAAGCACAATTATTGGAGCCAAACTGTCAATACAATCATCCACCAACAGGAGGCAGTAAACCTACAAAACCCACTCAATCACATCAAAATCCATACAAACAGTACAATCCACCAACAGGAGCTGCTAAAGCTGCAATGCCATTACAGTCTCAGCAGCTACAGGATCTATACAACCAGTTCAATACTGCAGCTACAATGCCAAGTGGAACAGGGGCACGGCGCAAAGAAACCATTTCACAAGGAACCAGATCAAAAACGTATGCTTCAAATCACATCCCAAGCATGCCTCAAAGGTCTTTGCAGTCATGTCCCAGTGCATATACACAACAGCAATGTATCCAAGTCGATGAGGACCAAGGCAGAATGCCTCAAAGATCTCGTCAGTCATATCCAACTGCACAGCCATCACAGCAATCAAACCAAAACAGGGAGGAACCGGACCAAGGCAATATTTTCACCATCATGCAAAAGCAAAACGACATCAAAGCATTACTAGTGCAACAGCAGTCTTCATTATCATTACCCCCAAGGGACATACCAGTGTTTGATGGAAACCCTCTTGAGTACAACTTATTTGTCAGAGCTTTTGAAAATGGAGTGGAAGGAAAAGCTGCTAGCAGTGTAGACTGCTTATACTACCTGGAGCAGTACACTCGAGGGCAACCTAGAGAGCTGGTCAAGAGCTGTCAACACATGCCATCTGACAGGGGGTATCAAAGAGCAAGAATGCTTTTAGAAGAACGCTTTGGAAATGAGCAAAAAATAGCCACTGCATATATGGAAAAAGCACTTGGATGGGCACCACTGAAGTCAGAGGACATCAAAGCCTTACAAGCATTTTCACTATTCCTACGCGTCTGCTGTAACGCTATGGAGGACATAAGCTACATGTCAGAAATGAATATGCCATCAAACATACGTGCTATAATCATGAAGTTACCATACAAACTGAGGGGAAAATGGAGAAACATTGCTTTTGAACATCAGGAGAGACGCCATCGTCAAGCAGGTTTCAGTGACTTGGTCAATTGTATTGAGAGACACGTGTCTATTGCATCTGACCCACTGTATGGAGACATTCAAGACACAGTTGTCTCATTCTCAAAATTCAAAGTTGGAAATAAAGTGTCACAGGGACGCATAAAGGAGAAAGGAAGCAGTTTCGCTACATCTGTGGCAGCTGTTAACTCTGAAACTCAAAAGGAGAAATACTTACCTGATAAGTCAACAAAGGGACCTTGTCTGCTGTGTGAAGAGGGCCACAGATTGGAAGTGTGCCCCAAGATGGAAAAGAAGCAGCATCGGGATAAAATTGATTTCCTAAAAATGAAAGGTGCTTGTTTTGGATGTCTATCAGTTGGACACATGAGTAAAGATTGTCACAGTCGGCTGTCTTGTAAGTTGTGTAACCTGAAACATCCTAGCATTCTCCATATCCATGCAAAGGAATGGAAAGAAATCAAGTCAAAGGACTCACAGCAAGAAACAACAAGGATGAGTCAAGCCACTACTCCCAAGACATGTGGCCATATAGAAGCCGGAGCACAGGATTGCGTCTTGTCAATTGTGCCTGTAAAGATCAAGGCAAAGAAAGGCAGCACAATTCTAAAGACCTATGCATTTCTAGATCCCGGCAGCTCATCTACTTTCTGCTCTGAGCAACTGATGAGGAAGCTAAAGGTGAGAGGAAGGAACACTAAATTCCTGATGAAAACAATGAATAAAGAAAGCTTTGTCAACAGTCACGTCATCTCAGGATTAGAGGTAGCTGCACTCAATGGTAACATCTATATTGAGTTGCCTGATGTGTACACCCAACGCAAGATGCCTGTGACTCGTAATAACATCCCACAACAGGAAGACTTGTATGCTTGGCCATACTTGGACTCTGTGGAAATTCCTGCTATCGATGCTGATGTGGAGCTGTTGATTGGAACTAACTCTGCAGAAGTAATGGAGCCATGGGAAGTGATAAACAGCAGGGGTAAAGGACCTTACGCTGTTAGAACCCTATTGGGATGGGTTGTCAACGGACCATTGAGAGGAGGCAATGAGAGTGGGAGTAGCTGCCCCACAGTCACAGCCAACCGCATATCCATTGCTCACATAGAGGAACTGCTGGTGAAGCAGTACAACCATGACTTAAATGAGAAATCAGCAGAAGACAAGCCAGAAATGTCCATAGAAGATCTTAAGTTCATGCAAATTGCCAACACTTCAGCTGAACTCAACAATGGACATTACTGCTTGAAGTTGCCTTTTTAGAGAAGAGGACAATGTTGTCATTCCCAACAACCGCCATCTTGCTGAGCAAAGGGTCCTCTGCCTAAAAAGGAAATTGGAGAGAAATCCAACATTCAAAGAGGAATACACCAACTTTCTTGATGTCATAAACAACGGCTATGCAGAGAGTGTGCCAGAGCATCAGGTGAAAGGAAAAGAAGGAAAGGTGTGGTACATCCCGCATCATGGGGTGTACCATCCTAAAAAGAAAACCCTGAGAGTGGTATTTGACTGTGCAGCAAGCTAGAAAGGTGTGTCACTCAACACTAAACTACTCCAGGGACCTGACTTGACAAATTCTTTGCTCGGAGTTCTCACAAGGTTTTGTCTAAACTCTATAGCAGTTATGGCTGACATAAAAGCTATGTATCATCAAGTCCAAGTGGCAAAACAGGATGTAGACTTTCTTCGCTTCCTATGGTGGCCAAGAGGTGATCTGACACAGCCGCTCACTGAGTACAGAATGACTGTTCATCTGTTTGGTGCAATATCATCGCCCAGCTGTGCCAGTTTCGCCCTTAGAAAAACGGCTGAAGACCACAAAGCAGACTTCCCAGTTCATGTAACAGACACCATCAAGCAGAACTTTTATGTGGACGATTGCTTGAAATCCTTGTCTTCAGAGGCAGAAGTCATGTCTTTGGTTACAGACCTGACCGCTCTATGCCAGTTGGGAGGATTCCAACTGCTGAAATGGATCAGCAACAGCAGGTCAGTGTTGGAAGCCATTGATGTGGAGAAAAGGAAGTGAAATAACTGGATTTCGACAGAGACAGCCTTCCTGTCGAAAGAACCCTGGGACTGCAGTGGTGCGCAGAAACTGACACCTTTAGGTTCAAGATGGCAGTCCAAGAAAGGCCATTCACAAGAAGAGGTATCCTGTCGGTGGTGAGCTCGGTCTACGACCCCATTGGATTTTTAGCACCCTTCACCTTACCTGTCAAGATAATGCTGCAAAACCTCTGTAAGATGAGCTACAGTTGGGATGAGCACATTCCTCAAAACTACCAGTTGCAGTGGGTGGGGTGGCTAGAAGATCTAAGAAGACTCAGCACTTTCAGTGTGCCGAGATGTTTTAAACCCAAAGGATTTGGACAGCTCACAAGTGCCCAACTACATCATTTCTCTGACGCCAGCGAGAACGGCTATGGCACAGTTTCATACTTGAGGCTGCAGAGTGATGATGAGAAGATCCATGTAACTTTAGTTCTCGGAAAGGCACGAGTTGCTCCTCTAAAGAATGAGACAATCCCAAGGATGGAACTAACAGCTGCTGTGCTGGCAGCGAGAGTTGACAGACTCCTGAAAGCAGAGTTGCAACTAGAGCTGGAAAACTCAATCTTCTGGACAGACAGCACAACAGTGTTAAAGTACATCAGGAACGAAACAAAGCGCTTTCACACCTTTGTTGCCAATAGGGTCTCTGCTATAAGAGAAGCCACAGACATCTCACAATGGAGGTATGTTGACACAAAATGGAACCCAGCTGATGAGGCCTCTCGTGGGGTGAAAGTTGAACACCTTCTCACTTGCAGCAGATGGATCCATGGCCCAGAGTTTCTTTCCAAGAGTGAAGAGGAATGGCCTCTTAACATCTTGGATTCAACTTCCATCAGCAGTGATGACCCAGAGGTTAGAGGAGAAGTTTCAGTTAATACTGTCATCATTAATGATGCACCAAATGCAACAAATAACATCTCTGATGAAGACCCACAGAATGCAGTAAATCAACTGATAATCCACTTCTCTTCGTGGAAAAGGCTTAAGATCTCAGTTGCGTGGTTTCTCCAGCTGAGAAAGACGTTGCAGTTGTTGAGTCAAAAGAGAAAATAAATACAAGCTTCTCTGTCCAGCAGTGGACTTGACCCAACTCAACAAAAGAACAAAGAGGAAGAGGACATGAAAAGATTCAGAGCCACAATGGGTGGTCACGTCTTATTTCCTGAAGATATTGACGCGGCAGAAAGTGTCATCATTCAGTACTGCCAAATGGACAAGTTTAGTGATGAAATCACTGCTTTGAAAAAGGGAACATCTGCAGTGAAGAAAATCAGTCACATTTATAAGTCACATCTGGCTACGCCTCCCTGCAGTCCCTGGATTTCCTTGCTCTCACTGAGACCTGGATTACTCCATTCAACACATCCACCCCAGCAGCTCTCTCCACAGCATATTCCTTCTCCCATACACCCAGACCCACTGGCAGAGGAGGTGGCACTGGTCTCCTGCTCTCTCCCAAATTGAGCTTTTCCCTCTTCAAGCTACCTAACTTCACTCCTTCCACCTTTGAATTCCATGCCGTCACAGTAACCCATCCTATACAATTAACCATTGTTGTTCTCTACCGTCCACCAGGCGCCTTGGGGGACTTCTTGGAGGAATTAGATAATCTCCTCTCACACATCCCTGAAACTGGCCCTCCCGCTGTACTTCTCGGAGACTTCAACCTCCAGACAGGGAAGATAGACGAACTAACATCTCTGTTAACCGCCTTTGCTTTCTCACTGTCTCCTTCCCCACCAACTCATAAAGCTGGCAATGTCCTTGATCTCATATTCTCACGGAACTGCGCTACTTCTAACCTCTCTGTAAACCTGCTCCACACATCCGATCACTTCTTCATTTCATTCTCTCTACCCCTTTCCAAACATAATAAACTAATCTCTTCTCATCCTGCACCTGTCCGCCGTAACCTTCGTTCCCTCTCCCCCTCTACCTTTGCCTCATCGGTGCTCTCAGCCCTCCCTTCCTCGGACTCGTTCCAACTACTACCTCCAAACTCTGCTGCAGAAACTCTCCTCTCTACTCTCTCCTCCACTCTGGACTCCCTCTGTCCTCTCACATCTCGGCAGGCTCGTCAGTCCCCTCCTGCTCCCTGGCTAAATGATGCACTGCGTGCTAATAGAACCGTCCTTAGGGCAGCAGAGCGGAAACGGTGGAAATCCAAACACTGTGACGACCTCCTAACCTATCAGGCTCTCCTCTCCTCTTTTTCTGCTTCGATCTCTCAGGCAAAAAGCACTTTCTTTCAAGATAAGATCCAATCTTCGTATTCCAATCCCAAAAAACTATTTTCCATCTTCTCCACCCTCTTGGACCCTCCCAAAGCCCCTCCTCACTTCTGTCAAGCGACTTTGTTATCCACTTTGAAAAAAAGGTTGATGATATTCGCTCTTCTTTTTCTGACTCACCTTTACTCACCGCTGGGTCACCAGACCCTCCTTCCACCCACACACTAACCTCCTTTTCCCCTCTCTCTCCAAGTGAGGTTCTCACCCTCATTACCTCTGCCCGCCCTACCACCTGTCCTCTGGACCCCATCCCTTCAAACCTCCTTCAGACTATCGCTCCTGATATTCTACCGTTTCTCTCCCATTTCATCAACACTTCTCTAACTTCTGGTCACTTTCCAAACAGTCTCAAGGAGGCAAGAGTAAACCCTCTCCTAAAGAAACCCACTCTCAACCCCTCTGATGTTATAAACTACAGGCCTGTCTCTCTACTCCCGTTCCTGTCTAAAACACTTGAACGCGCTGTCTTTAAACAACTCTCCTGTTATCTCCATCAGAACAACCTTTTGGATCCGCACCAGTCTGGTTTCAAGGCAGGTCACTCCACAGAAACTGCTCTCATTGCTGTCACTGAGGAACTGCACACTGCCAAAACAGCATCCCTCTCCTCTGTCATCATCCTGTTGGACCTGTCTTCTGCATTCGACACGGTGAATCATCAGATCCTCCTTCGCACTCTCCAAAAACTTGGAGTTTCAGGCTCTGCACTTTCCCTCCTCACCTCATACCTCAAAGACCGTACCTACAGGGTAACTTGGAGAGGGTCTGAGTCCGACCCTTGTCAATTAACTACAGGGGTCCCTCAGGGCTCTGTTCTTGGTCCCCTCCTCTTCTCCCTGTACACAAACTCGCTCGGATCAGTCATTAGCCCGCATGGTTTTTCATACCACTGCTACGCTGACGACACCCAATTAATTCTGTCCTTTCCCCGCTCAGAGACCCAGGTCGTCGCACACATCTCTGCTTGTCTAGCTGACATCTCTCAGTGGATGTCTGCTCACCACCTCAAGCTCAACCTTGACAAGGCTGAGCTGCTTTTCCTTCCGGGAAAAGATTGTCCCACTCTTGACCTAACAATCAACATCGGCACCTCTGTTGTTTCCCCGACTCAGACTGCAAGGAATCTGGGTGTGACCCTAGATAACAACCTGTCCTTCACTGCAAACATCGCTGCTACAACCCGTTGCTGCAGATCCACGCTTTACAACATCAGGAAGATACGTCCCCAGCTGACACAGAAAGCGACGCAGGTTCTGGTCCAGGCTCTCGTCATCTCACGCCTAGACTACTGCAACTCCCTCCTGGCTGGTCTACCTGCATGTGCCATCCGACCTCTGCAGCTCACCCAGAATGCAGCGGCTCATCTGGTCTTCAACCTTCCTACATTTTCCCACACCACTCCGCTCCTCCGCTCCCTTCACTGGCTTCCGGTAACTGCTAGAATCCACTTCAAGACACTGGTACTTGCTTACCATGCTGCGAATGGATCTGGCCCTTCGTACATCCAGGACATGGTTAAACTGTACACCCCAGCGCGTGCACTACGCTCTGCATCAGCCAAACGACTCGCTGCACCCTCGCTGCGAGGGGGACCCAAGTTCCCATCAGCAAAAACACGTGGGTTTGCTATCCTGGCTCCAAGATGGTGGAATGAGCTCCCCATTGACATCAGGACAGCAGATAGCTTGCACATCTTCCGGCGCAGACTGAAAACTCATCTCTTTTGACTCCACTTCGAGCGATAGAATTATTAACAAAGCACTTATATACTAATAAAGGACTGGCTTATCTAAAGCCAGTTGAGTAGCACTTGAAATGTTTGGCTCTATGAAACCTGATGTACTTATATGATTCTGTTTTCTTCAAGGTTGTGTCTTCCTGGTCGAATGCACTTATTGTAAGTCGCTTTGGATAAAAGCGTCAGCTAAATGCAATGTAATAATGTAATGTTATAAACTTGATCCGGTGCTGAAACAAGGAATCTTGAGAGTGGGAGGTAGGCTTAGCAAAGGAGCAATGCCTGAAGACACAAAACATCCAGTCATTCTTGCTAAGGACCAACATATCGCCACTCTAATCTTACGCCACATTCATGAACAGTTAGGACACTGTGGAAGAAATCACCTACTTTCCAGACTTCGTCGACAATACTGGATCACCAGAGCAAATGCTGCTGCTAGAAAGATCCTCTCTTCCTGTGTTGTCTGCAGACGATATAGGGGAAAGCTGGGTGAACAAAAGATGGCAGATTTGCCAAAAGAAAGACTGCAATCTGATCTTCCACCATTCACAAATGTGGGCATTGACTATTTTGGGCCGTTTGAAGTGAAGAGAGTCCGCAGCCTCATCAAACGCTAAGGAGTTATCTTCACCTGCATGGCCAGTCGGGCAGTCCATCTGGAAGTGGCCTATTCATTGGACACCAGTTCTTGCATAAATGCAATACGCAGATTCATTTCCAGGCGAGGCCAAGTATCACACATCAAATCAGACAACGGAACCAACTTTGTTGGAGCAGAACGTGAGCTGAGAGAAGCTCTATCTCATTTGAATCATCAGAAAATTCAAAACTCACTGCTTCATTCTGGAGTGAAATGGAGTTTCAACACTCCAGCCGCATCCCATCATGGAGGAGTATGGGAAAGAGTCATTCGCATGGTCAGGAAAGTGCTGAACTCTATTCTTCATCAGCAACATTTGGATGATGAAGGACTACAAACACTCCTGTGCGAAGTGGAAGCCATATTGAATGACCGTCCCATTACAAAAACCTCAGAGGATCCAAATGATCTCGAACCCCTGACTCCAAATCACATTCTCTTGTTAAAAGGCAAACCTTCTCTACCACCCGGGCTTTTTGACAAAAATGACTCCTACTCCAAACGACGATGGAGGCAAGTTCAATTCCTTGCCAATCTCTTTTGGCACAGATGGATTCAGGAGTATGTACCACTGTTGCAAGAGAGACAACGTTGGCCAAAGGACAAGAGGAACTTTGTCACAGGAGACATTGTCATCTTAGCGGACTCTAATGCCCCTCGCGGATCCTGGTTGCTGTTGGGCAAGGTACTGCAGACCTTTCCCGACAGACAGGGACTTGTGCGTTCGGTTAGAGTCCGGACGAAGTACAACATCCTGGAGCGACCAATCACGAAGATCTGTCTTCTATTGGAAGCTGAATAAAGACTGAAACCCAACTTCTATTATTGGGGTTACCAACCCTATTGGATTATCTACATGAACAATGAACATTATGGATTGAGAATACTGATATGGACTATTCTATTTGGCTGCAATGTTTTGTATGTTGTTGAATTGTTATGTTATTATACAGTAACAATTAGGAGCCGGTGTGTTGCAGCCAATTTGATGTATTTTAATATTTGTATATGAAGGTGCTGTGATACTACTGAATTGACCTGGGCATAGGTGGGGACTCAGCCAATTTCAGGGTACAGCCTACTATTTAGGGAGGACACAGGTGCACAGCATTAGGGATTGGGAATCACCAGAGCGAAGCCACACAGTTTTTCAACCGTGCTTGTTTTCGCTTATTTTCTGTTTGTTTTGAGTTAATTTCAGTTTATTTCTTTATCACAGTTAGTTGTTTAGTTATCAGTTAAACACCCGGCTCTTGTTTTGCTATCATCATCCTGCAATCCAAATAAACATCTTAAATGCACTCAAAGAGAAGACCTGATTTGCTGTCAACACCACGCGTCTGGAAAAACTTCACACCATATCCCTCACTGGCAAATATTTGTTGTTCGGTTGCCTTTACAATCACCTTCTGAGAGAGTCCCACTGTATTCAGGTTATACCACTCACGGGCCAGGCCCATAGTGCCAAGCGCTCTGGGTGTGGGTGAAAAATCGTCCCCCCCGCCTGAGACAGTATGTCCCTGCGTAGCGGGAGCTGCCACAGCTGCCCGCACAGCAGCTGATATATCTCCGCCAGCCAGTACATTGCAGGCCAGTGTGGAGCTATTAGGATCAGTGTGTGGCGTTGTTCTCTCACTCTGGCCAGAGTTGGGGGTATCAGAGCCAGGGGTGGGAACGCGTACAGAAGGACCGGAGGCCAAACGTGCGCGAGCGTGTCCACACCTAACGGTGCGTTTAAATCGCGCATTGAAAAGAACAGCTGACATTGAGCGTTTTCTTTTGATGCCCGGCCGTAACGCACCCACAGCTGACTCACAATTATTGGATGTAGAGTCCAGTCTGCATATAGTGGTGCACCTCTGGACAGCAGATCTGCCCCGAGGTTCATCACTCCTGGTACGTGCGTCGCTCTCAGAGAGAGGAGACGTCCGCAGATCCATAAGATCAGTTTGCGTGCCAGCATGTGTAACTGGAGAGAACGCAAACCCCCTTGGCGGTTTATATACGATATTGTGGTCGTGTTGTCTGTCCTCACGAGGACATGATGTCCTCTGAGAAAAGGCAGAAAGTGTTTCAGGGTTAGGAACACCGCTAAAAGCTCCAGATAATTTATGTGTGACCATTGGAGGTCTCTGCTCCAGAGACCCCTCACAGGTCGACCTTCGTATATACCCCCCCAGCCCGTCAGACATGCATCTGTGGTGACCAACCTCCGCGATAGGATAGCACCCATAGGCATGCCCCGTACTAGAAAAGTTGGGTGTTGCCAGTGGCGCAGTGCCATTATGCATTTCATAGTGACCATCACTCTCTGCGCGCCATGACGCACGGGGTCCAGTCTGAGGGCAGCTACCCAGCGCTGAAACTCCCTCATGTGTAAGCGTCCCAGTCGTACCACCAGGATGGCTGACGCCATGAGCCCCAGTAACCGCAGACATGATCTGAAGAGAACATATTTGCGTGGCTGGAAACTTTTAGAAGTTAAGTTATAGTCCTTTGTTTTGGGCATGTCATTTTCGAGCCTGAAACCTGAAAAACAGGCTTGGGGCTTAAGAGGTTAATATCTTTCTTATCTCCGTCTCCTCTGGTGTGAGGGAGAGAAGAGTCCGTCCCCGCTCGCCGTGGTGTCGGCGCGGAGGGATAAACTAGCAACAGGTATGTTACTGTTTGAAGAAAAAAATCAAACCTTACCGTTATTTCGAAAGAAAAAACGGCAGGGCAGATTACAATATTAACTGGTGTGTTAATATTTGTTCAATTATTCTGCAAAGCAAAACAGTAACCGGCAAGCGCCCGTCGACCGAATATTAGCTTGGGTTCAGTCTGTGGACCGTTAAGCTAGCCCGGCTACTGATATTTGAGATGTGCTCTGAAGCGAGAAGAGGTGTTTGAATGACGCTGCGACGTAGCGCAAGCTACTTAAAGGGTGGGTGGATTCCCTGACGTAGACGTCAAGATCACCAGCCAATCAGGATTGGCGTAATGAGATTGATGCTTCTGTTTGCATACGCGTTGAGGTGCATCCCATAGTGAGACATCGAACGGAGTGTTATGAATGAGAACTGTAATGGAAGCGCAGCATTAAAGTAAACCGAGCCTAATAAGGCCTAACCAAACCGAGCGAGGCCGAGCGAGGCCTGCAGCATTTCCATTACAGTTTAGGACCTGGGGTAGCAACGCAGTGCTCCCGTCGAGCTCCCGCTGGATTTTATCATCCCCAATGAGATGTAGGAACGTCGTCACCTCCTCGGTCGACCACGGTGTGCTTTTCTTTGACGTTGCCATTTTTGTAGCTCCTCCGTTTACAAAAATGATGTGTATAAAAATGCTGCAAGCTTCGCTTGCTTCTAGATATATATGCGATGCTAGGGATGATCTCGCGCACGATCTTGTGACGATTCTCTCTGACCAATCAGCAGTCGAGAGTGTTGACGTCGCTAGTTCAGCCCTGGCCCTGGCCTGATAGAACCACGATTTTATGGGGCCGGAAAAAGAGGGAAAAAGTACCCGCTAGCCGGTGCTACGCTATGTGGAAAGGCCATCAAAAACTGGCCTGACCGCTTGAGGACGATTAAGGACGCTTAAACGGGGCTACCAGCTGCAGTGGAAATGCGCCATAAGTCAGGCCGGGAGTTATACACCCAGCCAGGCCACTACCAGTTTTCTTTTGTGCCATTTTCCTGGATTTATTTGTCAATATTTACAGCGTTGCTGCCCATAGTGATAGCCCTAAACTTTAAATCTACTACCCCAGAATAAACATATGGACATGGGTTACTATTTAAATTCTTTTTTAAATGTTGGACTTAAATGCATCAATCTGGTGCATTTTGAGGGGGAATTAATAAAGACACTACACCCATATGAAACAGAACTGTATACATTTAAATAATCATAAAATCATAACAACATGGCCATAACCAATAACACCATATCCAATATGAAAAAACATTGAAACTTGTTTATTTATTTGTTTTTGGTTCATTTATAGTTGTGTGTGTGTCTGGGCTCCTGAATCAGCCTCACCTGTCTCCCTCTCCCCCCTGCTCCTCTTTGAGGCAGCAGCAAAGACTAGTTTTAGCTCTCAACCAGTTTTTAAAGTTTATCTTACCTTTTTTTACCTAATTAACATTTTTTAAATTATTATTCATGCATATTTTACTAATCACTCCCCCTTCAAATGGAAATATGTGTTTATATAAATGGTGACCAAACCGTTTGAGACCCACTGAGAACTTAGACTAAGTTAACTATCTAAACACTCAGAGAGTCCTTTACCTCACCTGAGCTGTAGTTATCAGTCTCTCAGTCTGACAGGAGAGGACTCTCCTCCACCTTGTTGACAGCTCATTATATCCGTTAGCACAGCTAGCTAGCACCAGATGCTAACAACAACAATACACGTAACCGGTGCGTGCGCTTTCTCTCTCGCTCGCTCGCGCCACACATACACATCCTCCCGAGCTTGAATGACACACAGAGACCAATCGAGGGCATTAATGTATGATCTGTATGAAAGTGGCCATGTCGGCAGGCCACATCATGTAGACAGCCAGTCACCCTCTGTGAGGCAGAGTCAGACCCACATTTACGCAGCGTTGCGTTCACAATACATACAAATACAAATTCCTCAGGCCAGCAGGCAACTTAACAAGCCAGGCCATCGGGAAACCTCCCGGTCCTCCCGATGGCCAGTCCGGGCCTGCCTTAAGTCCATTTTACTCCATCATCTACGCTTAGTGTCAAGGACCTTTCATACATTACTGTGTAATTAGAAGACACAAATAAAGCTTTTTAATCAATTATCTCACGTCACTTGTCTTGATCTTCCGCAGACAACATACACTTGCACGCGCACAGCTACACTGTATGTTTCATCTTTGTGTTCAGTTATACAAAAACGTGAACTATGTGTATCCATCCAGGTGTTCAATTGGTCATACAGGTTAGTCATACAGGAGGCTGAGCACTCTTCAGATAGCTGCGCTAACTCCACATCAAAGCCCATCTCCCCCTTCCTCCACTACCACTTAGTTGGTGGAGGGAATGGCTGTGTGAAAACGAGTGTGTGTGTGTGTGTGTGTGTGTGTGTGTGTGTGTGTGTGTGTGTGTGTGTGTGTGTGTGTGTGTGTGTGTGTGTGTGTGTGTGTGTGTGAGGTTTTACCTACAGTGACAGTAGCTTCACTCGGATCTCTTCAGGAAGGTAATGAAGGTATTCTCACGCGTGAACAGCAGCTAATGCACCGTTCACCTCTGACCGACACTTCCTTCATTGTTTGAGCATTACAGCGTTAACATGCTTCTAAATTAATCGTAAGGACGAGTCCTGCATGTCATTTACCGTGACATAATTATTCCATATGCGGATCTAGTCCTTTTCCATGTTCACTATTCACCATACAGACTCCACTTTCTGTTTTTAAAAGAGGAAGTTGGTGGTATTCTTCATGTAGACTTGCTTATTAGTCTGTCCCACAGACTTCCAAAGAAGACATCAATGAGCAGCACTGAATAAGTTCACAGACAATATTCTGGGAATGACAATATTTCTTATTTTATAGGAGTTATATAAAGCATATTCTTTTTGGATATTGTACATTAGGGCCTCATTGAATAAATTATTTTCCGAGTAAGACATGTGGAATCAAACTAGCCTATATTGTTTTAGAAGCAATCTTTGGACAGTGTGTTCAGATTTCAACTTCAAAGCAACAAACCATTGCGTAGCTAACTAGTAGCGTTAGCTTTAGCTAACGTTATCTAACGAAACGAACTGCCGAGTAAAATTGGAAAACACCGGTAATTAATTATTCTATAATTTGTAAAACTACGGTGTTAAAAATGACAATTTCAAAAATACATATTCTAATGGTCAGATATAGATATACAGATACTAAAGATAGGCAGGTACTTGCTTTCAAGCAGAACACAGGGGAAAACAAACTTAGCGGGAGTGTTTACGTGTTCGGCGTAAAGACGTACAACTGCCTCGACAATTTCTGTAGTCCTATTCAGCCACACGGTAACAACCATCGTTTTTCAGACACGTAAACTCTTCAAAGATCACCAGTGGGGTCACTGCTGATGTATTTAATGTCATAGAACAAAACGTGACTTATCTCTTAAATTTGTGTCAACCACAGACCTTATTTCGAGCTATTTTCCAAAACCCTATGGAGAAAATGCATTGCTTTTTGACGAAGGAACCGGAAGTGCTAAAAATGCTAACTTACTTCCGGGTTTTACGACGCGTCACTGCGGTTCTCTATGGCTGGCGTCTATGTCACGTGATCTTCAAATTCCTCCCTGCAGAAAAAAAAAACATGGCCGAACTTCGTTTTATTCTCGGTGGAAAATGCCTATTTTAAAGTTAGTTTGGCCATTAAAATGCGTTTTGATGTCATTTGATGCGAGAAATATGAGTTGTTATTTCAGATTATGTGTGCAGTGGATGTACATGATCTTTAGTTTGCTAGTTATTATGAAGATTACTTCAGGAAATTGCATCCATAGAACGTTTTCATTGTTACCAAGGTGGTTGCTAGGGACGCTGCTATCGATATTATTTCTGTTATGTTGTGTAACTGTTTAATGGTGTTATCTTTATTGCTACCCCCTTCCCCGTCAATGTATAGTGTTGGTCCACAGCGCAAACGTATTAGTTTAACAAAATCCGCATCTAAAGATACGTTATTTTCCCCTGTGCAATTCCAGTCTCACATCTCACAGCACATCGTCATTAACAAATACCGGAAACAGACCGAAAACATTTAAAAAAAAAAAAAAATAATACTTTATTCCGAGTGTGCTTGCTTTTCTCTTTGAAAGTCATCACATAACGGCATTGTAATACACGGTTCGGCTGCATTAAATATTACATATCTGCCGTAGTTCTGTATTTATAGAGCCCTGATGAGAAGACTTCTAGACAAACATGAGGAACTGAAAACGTGACGTGGATCATAAATATATCAGCCATTAAACAACATCTTACATTTCTTTTCACACAATACGTCTCCTTGCAGTATCAACACTAATTCGGCTGACTTTTATATTTGATCCAATTGGTAGATAGGCTGTATTTACACCATAAAGGTGCACAGCTGATATAAAGGGACACCTAGTGGTTAAAGCATGTTATTGAATTTCATTATTTGTATTATTAGATATTAATAGGATCCCTATAAAGTATATTCATTACTCGTTATTCTCTACTAATAGTTAATTAAAGACTGTATATAATGACTATTTTGCACATCCCTTTCAAGATTTCAAGATTTTCTAAGGTTTATTGACATATCATATAGGCAGGGCCGCCCCTCCCTACAGGCCAATCACGCAGGCTGCATGGGGCCCCGCCTTGCGCAGGGGGCCCCGCCCAGAGGGCCTCAGCTGCTGTGCGCAGTTCTCCGCTCAGTTCTCCGCGCACCTCCCCCCTTCCAGCTGACACGCAAGAGTGAGAGGTGACAAGGGGAGCACGTCTGTAACCCGACACCTTGCAATGAATCAACATCTGACCAATCACGGCTTTGATACGGCCACTAGTGCAGAGATGTCGGTGAAAAGACAGTTTCAGTCCGGCGCAAGCAAGAGGGGAAAAAAACAAAACATGAAGAAACTAGAGCATCACTCGAAGGTGGGTTATTGTATGAGTCAAATGTACAACTTGCGAATGTTGTATAAGTCAAATTGCCAATTGCCATATTAAAACATCAGCTGCAATTCACGCCATGAAGAAGGCAGTCTCTGCAGAATATAGGCTAATGGAGATGCAGTTATTTCCAGCATTCTTTATTTAACATTCATTTAAGTATGTTATGCCTTTTATCTGCTAATGTACAGGAGGAGGAGTGATACACTGTCTGTCTATTGGCTTACATAACAGTTAAAGTTTACAGCCTAAAAAACATGGAGCATTTTTTCCCGTTTTATTCATTTTTATGTCAATTTGCACATTTCATGGTGACGCTCAGCCTCTCCCCTTAACTCCTAACAGTCATCATCATGTCAACCACAACACAGATAAATACTGATAGAAATGTGTGTGTAGTTGTTGATTCATTGGTGACAGAGGGAACTACATTTGAATACAGATTTAAGAAATATCAGTTTTTGATCATGTCATAAGCATGTTTTGTCTTGACTATTACAACTATATTATAATACAATAATATAGTATTTATATTATTGAATTGATTATGATTATTATTAGTAGTAGAAGTAGTTTATTTGCATTAATTATATTGTAATCTTTTTGAGGCTAGTATTTGGCAGGAAATGCTGACGTATTCACCTGTAAACGCATACTGAACGACATACATGCACATTTACCATTTGCCTCACTGTATACAAAAGTAACTGTGATAATAATAATAAATAAGAATTATATTTGCAAAGTAGCCTACTTTGTTTCCAAAAACATTTTTTTTACTCATATCGGTGGGGGGGGGGCCTCATCTCACAATGTCGCTTGGGGCCCCAAGTTGGCCAGGGGCGGCCCTGCATATAGGCCTACACAACTATGGTGTAGTTATGCATTGAATGAAAAACTTGGGTCGCAAGTTCCTCAATAGTGCATTACAAGACATCTATCAATATTTGTGCATACCTCCAGCAATGTTAACTATGTTGAAGCACTTATTTTAACTGATATTATACATAATGTATTATACTCTTATAAGATGTATGTAGATATTTCATCTCCGGCCTTGTCAGGTATTGAACAATCAATAAATAAAGAACACAGAATTGTTAAATATAAAACACAGAATTTGTGTGATTATACTAAATGATTTACAAATAAACACCACTGCATATTTACAACTGTTACACATGCTGATGTAACGCAAATGTTCCAACTTGGGATCAATAAAGTATATCTTATCTTAAGCTGATTGATGGCTACTGCCATATTTGCAAAATGTGCCTCTGAACCTTAACAAGTGCATGTTTCAGGCTTATCAATTAATGTAATGTAATGTAATGTTATCAATTAACAACAGGGGTCACAAACATAAGACCAGCTGTTAAATAAAGCTCTTCTGACCTTAGCTGGCATGTGTGTATATATATTAATGCTGCCCAGTATGGGCACAAGCAATTTTCACCCATTTATTAATTATATGTTTTAAATTTGAGTGTTTCCTATCCCCTAAACCTCCAGGGATGTACACAGTTTAATACTGGCAACTTCTTATTATGGGAAATACGAAAACGTCTTTTAAAACTACAACTCCCAGTAGAGACGTGCCATAGATAGAGAACATGTTGCGAAACACAATAGCCAGCATGTGTAGTTCTGGGGACGGGGTGGGGGAGGGGGGGACGCGGTGGACCCGTTCAAATCCAGTTTTGGACAGTCTGCCGTGGTTCCATCCCATTTCAAGTGCTGTTCGAGGCTCGGCGTAACCCTCGGAGCACACTCTCCAATCACAGAGCTTGAGGACTATCACGGGGTTTGTCAAACAGAGCACATGCTGTAGTCCAAACGATAGCTGGGGATTCTGGGTAGTGTAGTGTCTTCTGCCATCCTTTACTCCGAAAAAATATTTGTTTCTCCGAATCGAAGGGGAAAAATACAAAAGCATTGCACACAATTTAAACCAATCAATGTTGTGTAATTAACAAGGATAATCTGGTGTTTTTTAGTCGATGAGTAGTGCAGATATCACTGTAAAATCAATCGACAGTAAGGGGAATACTTACTTCCGGGTGTACAATTCTCCGTTATCCAATGAGAATGGACGCTCACATTGCCTTTAAGGGCAGCCGACACAAACGAATGCCATGCTTCCATGAGCGTCAAATCCCGCCGCAGATGGGAATACATTGCAATCAGTTGAAAAGCTATTTGCGTCCCTTTATGAAGCTGAAGGAGCCTAGGAGCGTCACAACTGCACGCCACGGACACTGACCAAAACGTCGCTCCTGGACGATTATGGAGTGATAGTGTGTTGGAAGAGCAGGTAGACCAACTGGAAAAGTACCTCCATTCAAAAGCTTTCTGATGCGGGTCTTGAAACAAAGCAGAGAAATTATGACCGTTAGTGGCCATAGGTGCGAAAGCTCTCTCCAGAGCTACTGGAAGCCGAATCTCGGGGACCGGAGAAAGTGGAGCAATATTCTCGCCACGCCAAGCAACAGCCTCAAACAACCTCAACCTATACAAGTAACCACGTAAGCCATTCTACTGATGCTGGACAGTTTTGCAGTGGTGCACAATAAACGGCAACATACAAATTAATGTAAATAAATAGCCAAATAATGGATCAACGCTCTCTGTCTAATATGTTCGCTAGCTGTTAGTGTTGTTGCATAGCAACCACCTCGCACTATAGGTGCTTTCACACCGCAGTACTTTTCCTTCATGAGAGTTCATGAGAACTCTTTAGTTCTCATGAACTAAGTACATATCGCGTTCACACCGGAATAAATCCCTGGGGGAGGATTCATGGATGTATAATAAGAACTGGATACATCGTGGGAGGCAGGGCCTCATTCATTCCTATGAGAGTTGGTCAATGGCGCATGATGACAAAATGGCCCAACTTTTGAGAGAGCGAAACGTCACAGATTACCCGGCATGCCTGAGAAGTACCCGTATGTGCACTCATAGAGCATGCGCAACTTTAACCACGCCGCCCAAAAGGCTCGTTCACATTAAGAACGTGAATTTGCATACACGTAACAGCACCGCGCGTTCATGACAGCATGGTACTGGATTTATATTAACGAGGCGGCAGTTAGCAGCTAGCGGCTAGCTAGTAAATTATGCTAAGTTACACATCAATCGTTATGTACTTTTATATTACGCTGACATCAGGATCTAGTGATATCCAAGCAACAGAGCTTCATTTAGCATGATACTTGTGTGGGTTGTACATGAAACCACTTGGCAATATATAAAAATGTATATGTTGAAGCCTGTTATGATCAATTGTGAGTTAAAACTTTATCTAAAAAGTAAAGCTGATGATGGATTACTGTGATGGAGTTAAAATAACAATAGTGTGGTGACCACCTATTTAACCACTGGGACATAATTCAAACTTGGAACTACAGTTGCGGTTATTGTTCCCACACGGACATGTTATGGGTTACCTATAAATAGTGTGTGCCCTCTTGGCTCTCTCTCTTGTCGACCCGGGCTGCGACCCGACAACATGTCCTTTGCAGCTTGTGAATAAATGACTATTCTTGCACCTTCCTTGCACCGCCTCTGACTCCATATCTCTCGGCACTACACTGGTGACCCTGATACGTCTTGAGAAGTTTCCGGGATGGAGCCGAACACGGCAAAAGGAACTCGAGTTCCTTTCTCGAAATGCCAGGGTTTGATTGGAGACGTCCGTGGCTGCCACCGGCACGCGGACTGAGGCTCGGTGCGCGCTCCGCAGAAGGCTGGAGACGTTGCTTGCCGTTCCCGCATCGGCTTTCTATCCAACGGGGGGACGATGCACGACCTGCTGGGTCGACCAGCAACCCAATTGCTACCTTGTGGGTTTGTTCTTCGGGGCGTGCGGCTGCACGTCCCGGCTGCTAACCACGTGGGGCTAACGACGGCTGGCAGCTACCCATGGCTGCCAGCTAGCGGCTAACCACGTGGGGCTAACGATGGCTAGTGCTAACGGCTATCGGCCCTTTTGAGTTTTTTTCTGGTGCCGGAGAGGAGGTTCGACCAGCCGGTTGACCTCATGTGGACACTCTCACCTTTTTCACCACCTCGACGGCGGTTCCAGACGCCACTCACGTTTTCATCTACGCCTGGGTGGTGCACTCCTGGACCCTGTCTCGCCTCGACGGTTTTGGACGTCGCCCATGCTGCCATCGGCCCGTGGGTGGCGCGCTCCGGGGCCTGTCTGGCCTCTCCTGCCTTCCGGGGATATCCAGACGCCACTCACATTCATCGGCGCCTGGGTGGCGCACTCCTGGACCCCCTCTCGCCTCGACAGTTCCGGACGTCGCCCATGCTCCATCGGCCCATGGGTGGCACGCTCCGGGACCCTGTCTGGCCTGTCCTGCTTCCCGGGGATGCCTCAGCGCCTGCTGAGGACTTCATGCCCGCCGCCGCAGCCCGTCTGCCTGCGGCCGGGTTGCTCTCCTGCTTCCCGGGGATACCTCAACGCCTGCCGAGGACTTCGTGCCCACCGCCGTTGCACGTCTGCCTGCGGCCGGGTTGCGCTCCTTCCTCCCGAGGGGACTGCTCCTCTCTTCCGGGGATACCTCGACGCCTGCCGAGGACTTCGTGCCCGCCGCCGTTGTGTGTCTGCCTGCGGCCGGGTTGCGCTCTTTCCTGCTGGGTTCTCCGCGACACCTACGACGGCCCGTTCCGGCCCGCCCCCGGTGGGGGTGCCCTCGTCCTCGTTAGGGCCCCTGCCCTCTCCTGCGGCCCCCTTTCGTGGCCCGTTCCATGGCCCGGTGCTCACCTGCGGCCCCATCCTCCTCGTTCCTTGTGGTGCTTCCTCCACGGACGTGGGGATATATTTTTTTTGCCATGTTTGAATTCTGGGGGGGCTTGTGTGGTGACCACCTACTTAACCACTGGGACATAATTCAAACTTGGAACTACAGTTGCGGTTATTGTTCCCACACGGACTTGTTATGGGTTACCTATAAATAGTGTGTGCCCTCTTGGCTCGCTCTCTTGTCGACCCGGGCTGCGACCCGACAACATGTCCTTTGCAGCTTGTGAATAAATTACTATTCTTGCACCTTCCTTGCACCGCCTCTGACTCCATATCTCTCGGCACTACAATAGCCTATTTCTTTTTTAAATGTGATGGAGTAAAAGGATAGTAAGTGTAAGTAACTAAAACAATTGCAAGTGCAATAAGAAGCTACAGGAACGTTAATCTACGTCGGTAATATTAACTTTATTTAATACAACATTTACGGTACAAGATTTACATCATACAGCCCATGTAATATAATATTTTACAAATGATGATGCTCCGTGGGCTGGCAGTAAGGCGATATGGTCCGTTGTTATTGTGCATCCATGGGTAAAGAGAAACTCAGTCATGTAGTACTGAACACGTAACATGAACGTGCCGGGCGGCGCGGTCCCGTGGGTTAGATGCGCGTTCATAATGCCGAGGGAAATAACTCTCAGAATAACGTTATTAGCACATTTTTACAACTTGAGGAACGAATGTTTTTAATAAGGGCTATACAAACGTTCATACTGGGTAGTTTATTTAGTTTAAAAAAAATTATCCAACGAGTTACAGACCACTCTTTCCCCATGTAAGTCAATGGAAAAAAGTGTTTCCGGGCCCAGCAACCTAAAGGAAGTGTAGTACCGCCGTTTGACCAGCACGAATATTCTCATCAGACTCCGGCGCACTTCCTGGGGGCTTGGGAGGATTAGGCAAATTAAGCTGCTGACGTCACTTCTTCTTCTTCTGCTTTGGGTTTACTGGCAGGCCGCAAACAACAGTCCCCGGCCGGAAGTCCCCGGAGTTGGGGACTGGCTTCAGTAGAAGCTGCCAGCTACTGAAGTCCCAGCAGCTTCTACTGAAGCCTTCCGAGTAAATCGCCAGAACGCCGACACCTCCTCATCTCCACCGCTCCCATGTTTTCTTTTGTGTTGCCATCAGTGTTGGGCAAGTTACTTCCAAAATGTAATATATTACATATGACTTATTACTGTCTTTTGAAAGTAATAAGTTACATTACAATATTACTGTCTCTGAAATGTAATGAGTTACACTACTTTAGTTACTTTTTAGTTACTTTCACCAAAATAACCGCAAAAGAATGGCTAGGTATTTTAAATGCTGAAATGTAGTTTAGTGCAGCTCATTATACATCCAGTGAAGGGCAATGTGGTATAGCATAACAACTGTGTAGGCCCTTAAGGCTACTAACAACTTGTATTACACGGCTTAGTTGAATACTCGATTCTAATTGTAAATTTTTAACATGTGACACGTTGTTAATACAGCAGTACAGACCAGTGTCAAGGACTATAATGAAGGTTGCTAAGGAGGATCAAGAAAGAGAAAGGAAAAGAGGTTAAAAGACGGAGCGCTGGACGTCAGATAAATCACCAGAAGAAGGAAGACAGGAAGTAAACAATAACAGGACACGGAATGGGCTCTGTAGTTTGTTTAGTATATGGCCGTGTACAGGCCCGGTTCCAGAACAAAATGACTCAGGGTGCCTCTGAGATTACAGGGGGCGCAGCAGTAGTAGGTTTACATGAGCAATAGTGGCAAAAGCAATGAAAATAGCATTGATGGTCCCCAATGAACAGATTATGGCATTTGTTATGTTTTGAAACCAAGCAAGTGAGAACATTTCAAGTGAGTTAAAAGTGCAATCCTGAAATATTTCATATAGTCCAAAGTGGACTATGGCAAGGAAAAGCACAAAAGCTTAAAGCTTCAAAACTGTACTGATCAAACAAATGAGAACATATTGTAAATCAAGGCAAATATTATTTGAACCAGCTCATGGTTTGAAATGGCAAACATTGAAAGGCAAAAGTATTATTAAAACCATGTACTACATCATCACCTTGGTCCCATCCTATACTCTGGGAAGAGAATATTTACTGTGCTTGAAAACTGGATCACATCATCATGTGAGGTTGACTTTGTGACCTGGAGAACATTTCAGCTGCAACATTAGCTCGTTGATAAGCTTGGGATATGAGATATTTTTGTAGCCATTTGTGGTGAAGGCATCTGTGCTATTGTATGCATTATTTTTGACCCAACATTTCTACGGGCATGGCAGAATATGGCACTATTTTCACATGAATATTCTTCTAGCCATTGTCTATTTGTATGCCACAAGCTGCAAAATGACCGCCTTACCCCACTGTACTGGCAGGTACTTGTTTAGATATACCTGGGCAGGCTCTGTTTTGCCGTGGTATCCTGGCACCTGCGCCGGGCCACAGAGGGGTAGCGTAGTTTCGGGCGACGAAGACTGCTGCTCCGGGGGCGAGGGCGGCGAGTCAGGCCGGAGTAAGCTAGTGTCCACAACGGAGAGTAACGTGATGTCCCCATCTGACCTGTTGCTACTGTCTGCAGTAGATGCAGTGTTGCTGGCGTTTAGTGATGGTTGCTTTAACCATTTTCGTATAAATGATTATCCACAGATGTATGTCACTGTTGTGGAAGCAATTTGGAAATGATGCACGCGCAGCGGAGCAGGTCATGCGCACCTGACACAATTTTTTCTTTGTATTTTTCACTCCGTTCTCTTTTTTGAATAGAGGGTGCATAACATTCAACTGGGGGTGCAATGCATGCCTATGCACCCCCGAAGATCCCGACGCGAAGCCTGAAGGGTAAACACACCAGGTTTACTAATCTACCCGCAAATTTGTCTCTGGTGTCGGAATGTCTCGCTATGTTAGTACATTCTTAAAAAACAAAACACCATTTCATTTCGGGTGAAAATGTGTTGTAACTGCGTTACTGAGTATTGTAACGGGTAATATATTACCCACATTTCATTCGTAATGCGTTACATTACTTAATGTAACTCGTTACTTTTGTCACGCGTTACACCCAACACTGGTTGCCATAAGTTAGTCTCTCTGCGTTTCTGCGCTGGGCTAATGCTAATGCTAATAATGCTAATGCGAGGATAATAAAATGGCGGCATCACAAAACCTTTTTGGAGTTTTACGGGACGTGGTTTGCATTCCACCCAGCCAATCAGACATAGGAACCTTTTTCTCCCACGAAAGTACCTGCTCTCTAGCAAAATAAAAAAGGGGTAAAAAGGTTCTCATTAACTAATTTTAGTTCCGGATTTTTTTGGTGTGAACGCAGCATTTCTGAATGATATCGGAACTAAAGTGGGAAAAGTACTGCAGTGTGAACGTGCCTTATGTTTCGTGCAGAAGGCAACGGAGGGACTATTTTATTTTGAACATCATTATTTACTAATAAAAACTATTTAAATTAGAGTGTGTATTTTTCTTTTCATATTGCCACACTTGGTAACCGTTTTATAACCGAACCACGCCCCTTAGCTGCGATATAATGAGCATATACCAAGGCCTGTCGTGAGCTATTTCTTAAATATTGTTTGTATTCCTGTCAGTGAGGATGAGGACTTGACAATATGTTTGCCCTTTATGTATAACTGTGCCGGTTATTCAATAAACAAAACAGAAGAAATCCAAGAAAAAAGAAGAAAATGTGAGACCTTACTAAAGTCCTGGCTGCTTCTGTAGAAAGTAGTATTTCTGCAAAATATATTTTTAAATATTTTAGTAAACAGACTTTCCTGAGCTGGCCTTCAGATAGCACCTTAACTTTCCATCACATCTGCTGTTCTGTTTTTTTCATTTCCTCTCACTTACTCACACTGTATCCATTTCTCCTTCAGCCCTTAAACTCCCTCTTTGTCTTGCTATCTCTCTCTCCTGATTCTTATTTTCTTAAAGTGGGCTCAGAGAGGTGTAATCACTTGTGAGACCAAACCTGCCATTCATAGCGATCGTGAGGGCACTACTTACTTCATTCTCCCCGTCTTAGATTACAGCTAATCATCATCTCATTCTACTTTCTCTTTCATATCCTAATCAACCCTATTTAATGTATGTCCTTTAATCACATGGCATTAGTGTCAGGGTTTTATTCTCCTTCCTTCTTTCTCTTGACCCCCACCCTCGCCCTCTGTTTTTCCTCTCTGTCCTCAGTTTTACATAATGCCCTGCAGCTCCATTAGTTCATATCACAGAGGTGTGAAGTGTCCTGCAGGGCGAAGTTTGTGTGACGTTATTACAAGAAGCGCTCGTTTCCCTGCTCGCCTGCTTTCTAGCCTGTCGTTTCACATCATCTATTCAACCATGAGCTAAAGAAAGAAGGTTGTGTGCTAATGTTCAACCTCTGTTTCTGTATCTGCTCTACTTGAATGGCAAGTTACTGTCTGTGCAGGTTCTGTAGTTTGTGCTGTCAGGCTGGGTTAGGCACTGTTAAAATTACAGAATGAACGGGCTTCTCTAGATGTTTTCTAATGACTTCAAAGCAAAAAGTGGACTCCTTTTTCCACTTTGTCTTTGATTTTCAGCGAGTGATAGAAAAGCGTTTTCATTTTGAGAATGTGACCGAGTACGAGTACTGCAAGGATGATGTATATTTGTAGTCCGACGGGGGTGAACATTGCACTGGTTCCCTAGATAAAAAGTCAATAGGATTTTTCAATTGGAATTTAAATTATTAAAACAAATGATTAAGATGATCAGTGTTAATGCACACCAGAAGCAAAATGCTAACACAGCTAAAACACCCCCAAGCTTAAAATGGACACGTGTTCAGCGTGACAATGTTTTGTATATTGTTACTTAGCCACTTGTAGCATTTCTTACACATCTTAAATTCACAATTAGGGAATTTACTGAGTTGTTTCATGTCATAGAAAAAACATGTTAAATCTTTGAAGCTTGTGGTAACCACAGACATTGTTTCAAACAATCTAAACAAAAACCTGTTCAAAAACACATTTACTTTGAGACAAGGAACTAGATTTTTTTTTATGCAAACTCATTTCCATATTCCATGACTTTATACAGCACCACTCTATTAGATCACATATTAATCAGCTAAATCATCATGTCTTGGTGGCGCCCAGCAAACAATGTGGGCTTCGTAAATAATTGGACAGCCTTCTGGGGAAAACCTGGTCTGATTAAGAGAGACGGCATTCATCCTACTTTGGAAGAAGAAAAATCTAATTTCGGCAAACATTTCAGGGCTTTGTGGACTTAATCCATGACAAACTGCAGTTGAGACCAGGAGGCGGAGTCGCAGTCTTACACGCTTCTCTGCGCTCTCTCCTAGGCAGTCATCCATAGGAATCCCGAACCCAATAAAATACCCAATATTAATGGTGTGTGTGTCTGCCCAAGGACAATTTAAGGTAAAACCTAATAGAGGTGTCATACATAATAAGTAACCTAATAAAAGTAAATGTAACAACTACTACAGTGCAACAAAACAGGAATATTAAATGTGGTCTCTTAAACATAAGATCTCTAGCATCTAAAGCAATATTGGTAAATGATTTAATATCAGATTATAATATTGATATATGCTGTCTCACTGAAACTTGGTTGAGACATGAAGAACATGTCAGCATAAATGAGGCCACTCCACCCAGCCATATCAATACTCATATTGCCCGAGGCACAGGCCGAGGAGGTGGAGTTGCAGCAATCTTTGACTCAAGTTTACTTATCAATACTAAACCAAAATTAAATTATACCTCCTTTGAAAGCCTCGTTTTTAGTCTTACGCATTCGACCTGGAAAACTTTGCAGCCAATCTTATTTGTTACAGTGTACCGTGCACCAGGTCCTTATTCAGAATTCTTATCAGAATTATCTGTGTTTTTATCAACTTTGGTACTTAAAACAGATAAAGTAATTATCGTAGGTGACTTTAATATTCATGTTGACGATGATAAAAATAGCCTTATTGTTGAATTTAACTCTATATTAGATTCTGTTGGTTTCTGTCAGAGTGTAAATAAACCAACCCACTGGTATATTCACACTCTCGACCTTGTTCTGACTTTTGGTATTGAAATTACATTACATTACATTGCATTTAGCTGAGCAACTATTAGTCAAACCGCATAATCCTGCTTTATCCGACCATTTCTTAGTAACTTTTGAAGTACTGTTACTAGACTACAAAGCATTAGTCAAAAGCTCTTGCAGCAGAAACCTATCTGTTAGTGCTATAGCCAAATTTAAGGAAGAGATTCCACCAATACTTAACTCGATAGCATGTCTGCATGTAAGGCAAGGCAAGGCAAGGCAAGGCAAGGCAAGTTTATTTATATAGCACTTTTCAACACAAGGCAATTCAAAGTGCTTTACAAAAAATGAAAGAGATTAAGAAAATGGCATTTAAAATCAGTCATTAAAAAGAAAAGCTAATAAAATAAACATTAAAAGAAAAAATACATGGATAAAAGTTACAGTGCAGTCAATTAAACATTAAAAGAAAAAAAGTACATGGATAAAAGTTACAGTGCAGTCTAAGATATGAATAGTTCAATTAAAAGCAGCGACAAAAAGAAAAGTCTTCAGCCTGGATTTAAAAGTTCAACCCGGAGAGACGTGATGTAAGAATTACATATTTATTGTTTACACGTCATATGAATGAAATGATTGCCATGATAGTACAACAGGAGAATGTAATGGTGTTTGGCGATTAGGCCCCCGGTTTGCAGGATAATCATTCAGGAGGGAAAGCACCGCTCCGATGAAATCCCCGGGGTCTAGACACTGGTGGTGGTGATGAGTAGGTGAGACCAGTCTGAAGGAGGAAGGTTTAGCTTTGTCCTGAAGGAGACGGGAGGCGAGAGGGGTGGAGGCGGGTTGCGTGTGATCATCTGCAATGACAACTGACAGGGAGGAAGAGCAGGTATTTAAGGCATTTAGCATGTGCAGCGATTGGCTGCTGAGGCATGACGCCCTCATATTTAATGAGGGGGGAAAGGAGCCATAGAGTGACGTGTGAGTGACTCGAGTTAGGTCTTCCTTATTGAACTTGCGCTAAAGCTTTCATTTCAACCCGGAGAGACGTGATGTAAGAATTACATATTTATTGTTTACACGTCATATGAATGAAATGATTGCCATGATAGTACAACAGGAGAATGTAATGGTGTTTGGCGATTAGGCCCCCGGTTTGCAGGATAATCATTCAGGAGGGAAAGCACCGCTCCGATGAAATCCCCAAAACCAGTGAAGTATGAATACTGAGATGAACTGAGTTGCTTACCTTGTGGGGTGACTGGTGATCTGGGGAGGAGAGATAATAGATTAACACGTATATGAGCGACACTGTGCCGGAATCACTGCCGGAGCTTACTGGTCATGCTGAGACTCTGACTGCCGAAATCAGTGCCGGTCTTATCTGAAAACGACCTGCGGGTCGCATGCCTGGCCAGCAGGGCTTGACTACGCCGAGGAGCGAGCGGTTTCGTTTTGTAACGGTGGCCCAACGTCCACGACACCGAAGTGTACGGTAGCCTTCCGCTACGACACCGAAGTGTACGGTGGCCTTCCGCCACGCCTGACTTCGCAGGCTATATATATATATTTCTCTTTATTCTTTTTCCTTTGTTTTGTAACTGACACCGAAGTGTACGGTGGCCTTCCGCCACGCCTGACTTCGCAGGCTATATATATATATATATATATATATATTTCTCTTTATTCTTTTTCCTTTGTTTTGTAACTGACACCGAAGTGTACGGTAGCCTTCCGCTACGACACCGAAGTGTACGGTGGCCTTCCGCCACGCCTGACTTCGCAGGCTATATATATATATATATATATATATATATATATATATATTTTTCTTTATCCTTTGTTTTGTAACTGACACCGAAGTGTACGGTGGCCTTCCGCCACGCCTGACTTCGCAGGTTATATATATATATATCTTTTTTTCTTTACTCTTTGTTTTGTAACTGACACCGAAGTGTACGGTAGCCTTCCGCTACGACACCGAAGTGTACGGTGGCCTTCCGCCACGCCTGACTTCGCAGGCTATATATATTTTTTTTCTTTACTCTTCATTTCTTTTCCTTTGTTTTGTAACTGGCACCGAAGTGTACGGTGGCCTTCCGCCACGCCTGACTTCGCAGGCTATATATATATATATCTTTACTCTTTCTTTATTTCCTTTGTTTTGTAACTGACACCAGAGTGTACGGTGGCCCGAGTCCACGCGGACTGCAGGAAATACATTTTACACTGATGCGTTTGAGCAAGGCCTGGGAATGAAATACCTGTGTGCCGGAGATGAAGCCCATTACCTGTAGTTGCGGCGTGAGACGAGACATTATTCCCTGTGGGCGGGGCCCGCGGAATTAGAACAGGAATGCAGTTTTGAATATCGGGAACCTTAGTGAGACATGTATACTTGTGAATGTGTTTGAGCCACCACCAGTTATATGTATAACTACCATAGTTGTTAGGGTCTGAGAGATCTTTGGGAAGCCCGTACGGCGCTGATGTCCGGACGAATGAAGGTTGTGAAGGCGGAGGAGGACCACCGTCCTAGTTGTTGTAGGGATGAGGTAGAGAGACCTTGATTAGCAGCAGAGGTGGCTACACCTATCCTGAAGGAATGCCCGGGTATGATATGGGTGATAGGCTGGATTTAGTGAGAACTTGCTTGGGTAGAAATTGACGGGGCCATGACCCTGCGAACCACTCTCCCTGGAAGAAACCCCCCAAAACCCATGGATGGGCGGCATCCGTGAAGACCTCATTGAGTCAGAGGAACGCACGAGGCCATCGTAAATAAAGTAATTCCGTTCCAGTGGGCGAGCAGGAGGGACCAGAACCGAAGGTCTGAACGGCAGCCTTCGTCTAAGAAAACGCAGTCATGGAGGTTGTCGACCGCTGATGCTGCGTCCAGGAGGCGGGAGATGAACGAGCGCCCCTGGGGGATGACGTGCATGGCGAAGTTGAGGTGTCCGAGAAGGGAGAGCAACTGTTGTTTTGTGATAACTTGTTGCTCGCAGTATGACTTGGTGATGTCCTGGATGCGCTGCGATTTGTCGGAGGGGAGAGACGCCTTCATGTCTATGGAGTCGAGGATGATGCCTAAGAACTCTAAGCGTGTGACGGGACCTAACGTTTTCTCTTTGGAGAGAGGGACACCTCACTCCTGAAGCAGTGTTTAAGCTTGGCCAGTGAGATCCCTGAGCTGTCCTGTGGCGGGTTTATGGGGAGGAAGTCGTCCGGTAGGTGAAGGACGGAGGGGATTCTGACGATGTTCAGCAGGATCCAATGGAGCGCTTCCGAGAAGGAATTGAAGATGCAGGGGCTGCTTCTGCACCCGAAGGTCGTGCGAACGCGTAGATAGAGTTTGGACTCCCACTTAATACCGAACAAGTTCCACTGAGACGGATGAATGGGGATGATTTGAAGGCATCGGTAATGTCCGCTTTGGAGAGCCGAGCTCCGTGCCCTGTGAACTTGATCATCTTTATTGCATTATCCACTGAGGCATGGTGAAGGGAGAACTGATCTGGAGGGATGATGCTATTGACGCTGCAGAATGGGCCAGAACAGGGAGCGGACAGATCGAAAATCAGCCTTTTATTTACGTGTGGCTATTCCGATGGGATTTGAACGGAACACTGAGAAGGGGGAGGAGCTAAAAGGACCGATTATATATCCTTTGAGAAGTTCTTTGTCGATGAGCTGGGAAACTATGTTGGGTTCTTTAGCGGCTGTAAGTTTCTTGCTACGAAAGTCACTGTGGGAGATGGGAGGGCTCCTACCCTGAAGCCTTGGGAGAGCCCTGACGGGAGATAGTCAACGAACACGGAATCTGTAGATAGCGCAGCTGCTAGCTGAGGGATGTTAATGGGAGTGGAGGGGTGATATTCCAGAATGTTTTTTTTTTTTTTTTTTTTTAATGTTTCTGGCGCAGAGCCACTGTGACGGCCCGTCCACACGGTGGCGTGCGTTACAGATTCCGACGCTTCTGCCCATTCACTTTGAATGGGGTGACGTCACTTTTAGTAGAACTGTATTTTGGGAAGCGACGTGGAGCGTTTGCTGGCGTTGCTCGCTTCAAAAAGTTGAGCAATGTTCAACTTTTGGCGCCTCGGCAGAAGCGTCAGCCAATGAAGTCCCGTTTATGCAAATCTGCCGGTACAAGCGCTAGCCAATCAGACCGCGTGTATGTTGGGAGAGACTACGCAGGTAATTCCTCATATTCCAAAAATGTGAGGGAAAATTCATTATAGCGGTAGTGAATCACCCGGTGCTGTATGATCAGTCTCTGTTCATCTACCGGGATACAAACCAGAGGAGCGAGGCATGGAGGGAGGAGGCAGAGACAGGGTGAAACTGGTAGGTTTTCGCCTGTTGGGGATTTTTTTTCCTTTCCAGTTTACTTAGTTTTAACATTGCTATTGCTTTGTGTGTCGGGGGCAAGAGATTCATGTGATTGGTTGTTGCTGCTGTGCGGACCGTAGCGTAGGCAGAAATGTACTTTAGGGTGGGCCTGTAAAAATATAGGGTGGGCCAGATTTTCTTCTGCGCATCGGAAACTAACCACGATCCCGCCGGTACCGGTGGCAGATTACTTTTAGAATACTTCCTTTCCTCTTCTTTTTCTTCTTTCCTCCTCTTCTTTTTATCTTTTCTCCTTTTCCTCTTCTTTCTATCTTTTCCTTTCTTCTTTCTCTTTAGAATACTTTCTTTTCCATGACAGATGGGTATGTTTTGGTGAACGGGAGACACGTATTTTACTGTTTTAATGGCTTATGAAGAGCACGAACACGACATTTTAGTGTCATTCTTGACAGCTCTCTCATCTGCACCTTACATAAAAAGAAAAACTCACCCAGACTGCATTCTTTGTACTGTCTTAAAACCTTTCCTTGGAAAAGTGTATGCATTGTAAGGTGTTCTTGGGTGCTTTGAAAGGCGCCCCTAAATAGAATACATTATCGTTATTTATTATCTGAAACGATGTAATCACTTTTAAAACTTTTCCCAGTTACTTGCCCCATGCATTCGGCAGCAGCAGGCCATTCAGTTAGATTTGATCCCGTTATGAATGTCATAATTTCGACAATACATAAATGCTACATAAACGTTATCTTCCACGTTTTATCTAAACATCTCCGTTTCTACCTTCCAATATGTTTTGAAAGAGAACTCTCTCTCTCTCTCTCATCTGCGTGCGGGGCGGGGCCTCACGGACACGCTGCATCTCTCGCTCGCAGATACGCTGCAGCGCTGTGCACACGGTTCTGCCGGTAATGAATATTACATTGTGAGGAAACTTTCCACCAATAATTCCAATAAGTAGGCTATTCACTTCAGGTTTACGAAAGTAACTGCACTCAGTTTACTCGTTTTTTCAAATGTAACGCCAGCTGAATGTACTGATTTTTTTTTTTTTTGTTTTTCTTTCTTTTTCTTCCGATTACGTAACACCGTTACATGTATTCCGTTACGACCCAACCCTGTGTAAGGGTCGAGTGCAAACGTTTTCGTTAAAAACTAGTACCTGAGTGCAACGGAAGTTGAAGCTCCTGTGGCGGAGTCTTCCAGAGCCTGGAGGCGAGCATCGATAGCTATCATGGAGCTAGCCAGGGATTGCAGGGAGCCGGCCGCGCTACTCTCCATAGGGGTGTGTGACGCTCCCGGACTGGCGAGCCTGAGAAGGGGTGGATTTTTTGGAGGGGGACGGGATCCTGGAGGGCTCGACTTCCTGCCCTTTTTTTACCTCCGCGGCTGCGGCCTCGTCCTGCTCTCTGGGAAGCTGGCTGGAGCTGCTGCCCCGGACTGGGGAGCTACGCTGGAGACCTGGTCCGAGAGCTATCGCCGCTGAGAGAGAGTGAGGCCTGGGGCTGTGGGAAAGCCCTGCTGCAGGAGCCGGGCGATGAGGAAGTCTTCCTCTGTTGATAAGCCGCTGTGGGGAGCCGAACCGGGATCGGAGACTTCCAGAGAAGGTTCGTGTTCCGAATTGTCCGAGTTGGACATCTTGAGCTAGTTGTTTCTTACGGTTTTTCTCACGAGAAGCAGTATTGTATTGCAACTACCATTGCGTGTGATCATCTGCAATGACAACTGACAGGGAGGAAGAGCAGGTATTTAAGGCATTTAGCATGTGCAGCGATTGGCTGCTGAGGCATGACGCCCTCATATTTAATGAGGGGGGAAAGGAGCCATAGAGTGACGTGTGAGTGACTCGAGTTAGGTCTTCCTTATTGAACTTGCGCTAAAGCTTTCATTAGTCAGAGTTGTAGCGGACCTGCAGGTTTCTGGGAGTTTGTTCCAGATATTTGGAGCATAATAACTGAATGCTGCTTTACCATGTTTAATTCTGACTCTGGGGACAGAAAGCTGACCAGTCCCTGAAGACCTGAGAGATCTGGATGGTTCATAATTTAGCAGGAGGTCAGAAATGTATTTTGGGCCTAAACCATTCAGTGCTTTATAAACCAGCAGCAGTATTTTGAAATCTATTCTTTGACACACAGGAAGCCAGTGTAAAGACTTCAGAACTGGAGTGATGTGATCCACTTTCTTAGTGTTAGTGAGGACTCGAGCAGCAGCGTTCTGAATTAGCTGCAGCTTTCTAATAGATTTTTTAGTGAGACCTGTGAAGACACCATTGCAGTAGTCGAGTCTACTGAAGATAAAAGCATGGACAAGTTTTTCCAAATCCTGCTGTGACATTAGTCTTTTAATCCTAGATATATTTTTTAGGTGATAGTAGGCTGATTTAGTAACTGTTTTAATGTGACTGTTGAAACTCAGGTCAGAGTCCATGACTACATCTAGATGTCTGGCTTTATCTGTTGTTTTGAACATTGCAGACTGAAGCTCAGCGCTAACTTTTATACGTTCTGCCTTGGCTCCAAAAACCATTACCTCAGTTTTATCTTTGTTTAATTGGAGAAAGTTCTGACACATCCAGTCATTGATTTGTTCAATGCACTTACTCAGTGTTTGAATTGGAGCATAGTCTCCTGGTGAAATTGTTACGTAAATTTGTGTGTCATCTGCATAGCTATGGTAACTTATTTTGTTGTTCTTCATTATCTGAGCCAGTGGTAGCATGTAGATGTTAAAGAGAAGAGGCCCCAAGATGGAGCCTTGAGGAACCCCACATGTCATATTTGTCAACTCAGATGTGTATTTACCTATAGAAACAAAGTTGTTTCTGTCCTTTAAGTAGGATTCAAACCAATTCAGAACTGTTTCCGAAAGTCCCACCCAGTTTTCCAGTCGGTCTAGTAATATGCTGTGGTCAACAGTGTCAAATGCAGCACTGAGATCTAATAATACTAACACTGAAGTTCTGCCACTGTCTGTGTTTAAGTGGATGTCATTAAAGACCTTTACAAGAGCAGTCTCAGTGCTGTGGTTTGGACGAAAGCCTGACTGGAACACATCAAAACAGTTATTTAAATGCAAGAAATTACTCAACTGTTGAAAAACAACTTTTTCAATGATTTTACCTAGAAATGGGAGGTTTGATATGGGCCTGTAATTGTTCATTACTGAAGCATCTAGATTATTCTTTTTTAAGAGCGGTTTAATGACTGCAGTTTTCAGGGCCTGTGGAAAAATACCTGAGTGAAGAGATTTGTTTACTATATGAAGTAGATCTGAGGCCATGCAAGGCAAAACATCTTTGAAAAATCCTGTTGGAATAATATCAAGGCAGCAAGAGGAGGATTTCAGAAGTTGAATAATTTCCTCTAGGTTTTTATCATTAATCTGATGGAATTGTGTCATGATGTCTGAATTGATGTTAAGTGGAGATAGGGACAACACATTTGCTGTTCCTGATGCAGAGGCACTGACTGCTTGTCTGATGTTCTGAATTTTGTCAGTGAAGAAGGAGGCAAAATCATTGCACGCCCTGGTGGATAGAAATCCAGAGGCTACTGACACTGGGGGGTTAGTTAGTCTGTCGACGGTAGCAAACAAGGCACGTGCGTTGTTTTTGTTTTTGGTAATGATGTCAGAGAAGAACGATTGTCGTGCGTTTTTCAATTCCAAATTATAAAGGCCAAGTCTCTCTTTATAGATTTCAAAGTGAACCTGGAGATTTGTTTTTCGCCACCTGCGTTCAGCTTTTCGACATTCTCTTTTTTCTGTTTTCACGCTCATGGCCTTTCTCCATGGAGATATTTTCTTGCCAGACACTTCCTTTACCTTAGTTGGAGCAATGGCATCTATAACATTTTTAATTTTTGAATTAAAATGATCTACTAGCTCATTTACTGAGATGTTGGCAGGGGCAAGTGTGGAAGAGAAATTCTGAGTAAACATTTCCCTAGTATTTTCAGTTAAATATCGCATTGTGGTTACCTCTTTTTGAACATTTTTGTGAACAGAAATAGAGCTCTCAAAGAAAACACAGGAATGGTCAGAGAGTGCAACATCAGTCACCACAACCTTAGAGATATTCACACCCTTTGAGATAATTAAGTCCAGAGTGTGCCCCTTATTGTGCGTGGGCTCCGTCACATGCTGAGTCAGTCCATAGCTATCAAGAACACAAAATAGTTCTTTAGCCCCTCTGTCCTGGGGGTTGTCAACATGGATGTTAAAATCACCAACAATGACTAGACGGTCAAAGTCAATACACACTATAGACAGCAGTTCAGTAAAGTCATCAAAAAAGCTTGCACAGTATTTGGGTGGTCTATAGATATTTAGGAACAGAGCTCGAGAGGAGCATTTCAGCCGAAGGGCCACATATTCAAAAGAATCAAAGTTTCCATACGATGTCTTCTTGCATTGAAGGGAATCATTGAACAGAATAGCAACTCCACCCCCTTTCTTATGCATTCTTTCCTGACTCATAAAACTAAAGTTGGGAGGGGTTGATTCGATAAGAACAGCTGCACTGTTATTTTGTTCAATCCAAGTTTCTGTTAAAAACATAAAATCGAGATTGTGCTCAGTGATAAAATCATTGATTAAAAATGTTTTTCCTGCCAAAGACCTGACATTTAATAAAGCTAGTTTAAGTTTGTTAAACACACTATCAGTCATGTTTTTTGTAACAAGCTGTGGCTGACATGGAATCACTGCTAAATTAGATACACTCACACAAACGTTTGAGCGCTTCCTGTTTCTATGATTCACCGCTCTTAATCTATTACCTATCAACACAGATATCGGCAAAGCTACTGGCAGGCAGGGCCCCGACATGTCCTGGAAAGAGTTGAGAGTGCCATATGCCCTTGAGCCTGGACCCATCACATATCAGTAAGAGTTTGTTGTGTTTTGTACACACACATCCTTATCAGGCTTCGGAGACTGCAGATGCCCCCTCGAAGGGAGGGGAGGTGGTCGACGTAGGCACGGTGATGGAGACGGGCGAGATGGTGCGAGGGTAGAGGACATGCTGCCAGGGGGGGAGGTGGTTGACGTAGGCGCGGTGATGAGGACGGGGGAGATGGTGCGCGTCTCCGCGGTGATTTTGGTGGGCGTCGTTGAGGAGCGGGGGTAAAGGACATGGTGCCAGCCCTGCATATTGCCTTCGTTTGGTCTTTGAACTCCAGGAAGGAATCGGTGCCAAGGGAGGAAACTTATACAAAATGTACACCACCCCAAATTGATCATGTTGTTGATAGTGCTACAGATGCGCTGCAAATAAAATTAGACTCTGTTGCTCCTTTGAAAAAGAAGAAAATGAAACAACATAGATTAGCTCCATGGCATAATGTCGAAACCCGCAAAAATAAAGCAAAAGTCGAGACAACTTGAAAGGATATGGCGTTCCACTAAACTTGAAGAATCTCGTTTAATTTGGCATATTACTCTCAATGAATATAAGAAAGCACTGCGTAAAGCGAGAGCAGCCTACTACTCTTCATTAATAGATGAGAATAAGAATAATGCAAGATTTCTTTTCAGCACTGTAGCCAGGCTGACAGAAAGCCACAGCTCGATTGAGCCTTCTATTCCCATAGCACTTAGTAGTAGTAATGATTTGATGTGCTTTTTTAACGATACAATTGTTACTCTTAGAAACAAAATTAATGACCTCTTGCCTTTGACCAGTATAGTGTTATCAACAGCTCCCGGAAACGTAAATTCTAATATTACACTAGATAGTAAACTAGAATGCTTTTCAGCCATAAACCTTGAACAATTAAATTCAATGATTCTCTCTTCTAAACCATCGACGTGTATGTTAGACCCAATTCCAACTAAGCTGTTGAAGGAAGTTTTTCCATTAATTAGCACTTCTTTATTAAATATTATGAATATGTCTTTATTATAATAATAATAATAATAATTCCTTACATTTATTATAGCGCTTTTCCAGATGCTCAAAGCGCTTTTACAAATACACATTACACATATTTTTTATACATGCAATGGTCACTGTGGACAATACCCACAGGAGCATTTCAGGTGAAGTGTCTTGCCCAAGGACACAACGGCTTTACAGACGTAGCAGCGGCGGGTTTCACCCCTTGATCTGATGATCATTGCACAGCGCACTGCGCCACACCGTCCATCTTATATATTATATATGCTTCCGTTAGGCAATAAGGAATCATTCTGTAAACTTTCATTGTTATGCGGATGATACTCAACTATATTTATCAATCAAGCCTGATGAAATTAATCATCTAAATAAAATTCAAGACTGCCTCAAGGACTTAAAAACGTGGATGACCTTACATTACTCCTGTTCTGGCTGCCTTACACTGGCTTCCTATAGAACACAGGATAGAATTTAAAATTCTTCTTCTCGCCTACAAAGCCCTTAATGGGCAGGCGCTATCTTACCTTAAATAACTCATTATACCCTACTGTCCTACTAGGGCATTGCGTTCCAAGAATGCAGGGTTGTTGGTTGTTCCTAGAGTCTCTAAAAGTACAATTGGAGCCAGAGCCTTTTCTTATCAAGCTCCACATTTGTGGAATCAGCTTCCAGTTTGTGTTCGGGCGCCAGACACCCTATCAGTTTTTAAGAGTGCGCTTAAGACCTTCCTTTTTGATAAAGCTTATGGTTAGGGCTGATTAGATTCAGCCCCTAGTTTTGCTGATATAGGCTTAGTTTGTCGGGGGACATCTTACTTCTTCCTTCTCTCTGTCTATACCTGTGTACTCTCATGTTCCGATTAACCTAAAATGTCTTTCTTTTCGGTGTCTATATAGGCCGGGATCCGGAGTCATGGATGATCCTGCGGTCCTGTATCCTGGATCGCGAGCCCTGGATCTTGAGTCGTGGCTGTGGTCCTGGATCATAAGTCCTGGATGGATATCCTCGTGGATTCATCCTCCTATTATACACACATGCATTTCCAAACATTTGGACTACCTATGTTGTAAATGTATTATCTTTTCAATTTACACACGGCATCTATTGCACGTCTGTCCGTCCTGGGAGTGGGATCCCTCCTCTGTTGCTCTCCCTGAGGTTTCTCCCATTTTTCCCTTTAAACTGTGGGTTTTCTCCGGAAGTTTTTCCTTGTACGATGTGAGGGTCTAAGGACAGAGGGTGTCGTATTGTCATACTGATATTCTGTACAAACTGTGAAGTCCACTGAGACAAATGTAACATTTGTGATATTGGGCTATATAAATAAACATTGATTGATTGATTGATCACTCATCACTTGGCTTTTCAACATTATATTGTCACTTTCTATGTAGTTGTACTTATTGTTTTTCAACTTTTTACACCTATGTTTATATAAATACTGATAGTTATCATGTAGTGCATTTCTTTTTACATTCAGTATACCCATTTACAATTGCAATGTAGTTTATATTACTTACATTTTATTTATCTAATATTTAATCTGATTCACTTTTAGTTTTTACTTGTATGACATTCTCATCAAAAGGATCTATTAAAAGGGTCTTATCCGGGACTTTATGTATTGTGCTTGAACAAGTTGATGAGATAAGAATAGAGCGCTGTGCAAGACAATAACACAACAAAATAACAATGTCACAGCCTGATATTAAAATGATTGTGGAAGACAATCAAAACAAGTGCAGTTCTCAAAGTGCAAGTCAAACTATTAACATTAGCAGGATGAAATCCAGAAACAACACAGGATGCAGGACGTTATGGTTTCTATTTGTCCATTTCTTTATTTCACCAATAAGGCATAGACCTGTATCTCCTGCACACTTTATTGGGTACTTAGGTTCCTTTTTTCTCCGTCTTGCTCTTTTCTTTGATGTTTTGATTGTGCTAAAACGACAGAGTACAGGTACATTATTTGAAGGGTTTTACCCAAGGCCGGATTAGTACCTCCAGGGACCCCTGGGCACTGAGCGCTCAGTGTGTACATTCATCTTTAATATTAAAATAAACCCTGCAAATTCACGACAACTGTTGAGAAGAGAGGCTCTTGTTCCACTGATGTATTTTTAAATGTCCTTTTTTGCAGTGGCAGATCAAGACCAATTCACGTTTTACTGTCAGTTTCTTTCTTTTTATCACTACTCACGTCCCCTCTTGTATCTCCCACTGCTTCAAACTACATTATTTTCCAAATAAATCTTTCAAAAGTGTTGTATCACTGAATCTGCAACAGTTAGTTGTGTCTATTAGCCCCCAAAAAAGTCTGGTGGAGGAGTGAATCACTTAGAGTCTCTATTTAACCTTTGTGCAGATGTGGCACTAGAGAGTTAGATTAGTAACACAAACCTCTGAAGCTCTGATTCAGTTCCCTGAGGAACTACAGCGTAACATGTGAGTACAACCTCCGGTGAAGACGGTGACTCCACACTCTCTAGCCTCATCCCAATACCCCTCCTCGACTCCTCTCTTCCCCTCCTCCGGGACTTGACCCGGAAATCGATCAAGACACGCCATTTTGAAGGACGTCCCAATAGCTGAAATGCACACGGAGGAGTCGAGGAGGGATGAGGGAGGAGACGAAATGGAGGATACACGGGAGCAGACTACGCGGAAGTGTTTTCACTACTCGCATTTAAAAGTCCCGCCCCCACCTTCGCAGCTGGTCGATTTCAACAGAGGAAAACCAACAACTGGAAGATGAGTGGAAAAGCGTCACATAAATGTATAAGTGCTCACAGCTCCGTGGGAATTATTATGTGCAATTCATTTCTAAAAGGCTTTCACATTACTATCATTATATTTTTATTTAAATGTAGGCTACATTTTACACCAAAACGGAACACAAAAGCAGGACCAACCATCATACATTGAATTCCTTGACTAACAATAGAAAGATCCATTCATTTAAATAAATATTTAACAACAAATGGGCCGGTTCTAAGGGGTTATCCAGTTAAGCCCGATGAGAGGGGATACAGCTGTGCACATGTCATCATTAACAGACGTTGTTTAAAAGTGACGTTTGAGTGAACGAGGACATCCCAATTAGTGTTAATTTCGTTGACTAAAACTATGACGAAATATGTTCGTCAACGACCTTTTTTTCCATGACGAAAACGAGACGATTACGAGACGGCACCGACGGCAGTAAACAATAACTGTAACGAAATCATCATGCAATATCGTTGACGAAAAGTGACGAGACGAAAATGTAGTTTACTAAATAAAAACTATGCCAAAATCTCTCCTTACTTTCGTTGACGAAAAATTAGGAGACGAAATATTATCAAAGATAACGTTACATCTCTGATAGTCAGTTTTTCTCCCAGCAGTTCCATTTCCGGCGCTGCGGCAGGGCAGCAGCTATATGTGTGTCTGTGCTGCGCGCGGCGGTAGATTTGAATTACACCGGGCAGCGGCACACTGAACTGTCAGGAAGACTCGGGTCTAACTCATGGTCTAACTAACCTTATTTAACAGAAAATAAAATGGAAACAACAGGGCTTGGGAGCAGTGGTCGCACTCGCGTTAACCGAATACCCCCCGTCAGCGCGAGTGAGTGATAAATTGTGCACTCGACGGAAAATAATGGATTATGACGGAAATGTTACGATTCTGTCCGTCAAAATGACTGACAACGAAAAAGTCTAAAGCCACCACTGCTTGGGAGAAAGAAACGATGTGATATTTGGGCCCATTTTCGCTACAATGAGGTGGAGAGAAAAAGCGAATGCATTGTTTCATCAGAAGGGAAGCAATGTGGCCATAACACAGGTAAAAACACCACAAACCTGACCAGATACTCTCTGCAAAGCTGCATTCTTAATCATTCAACCTGTGTTTTTCATCAAATAAGGACAAGATATAATCTTATTTATTTATATATACTAAAATTACAAATTATTGGTTTTGGCTAGACTAGTTCACTGAAATGTTCTATATAATCTGATGACTAAAAAAGACTCAACAGTTTTCATTGACAAAAAGTAGACTAAAATAATTAGTTTTCTTTGACTAAAATAAGACTAAAATGCTCAGACTTTTAGTCGACTAAATCTTGACTAAAATGTTTACTGTTTTAGTCGACTAAAATAAGACTAAAATGCTCAGACTTTTAGTCGACTAAAACTTGACTAAATAAAAACAGGATGAAGGTGACTAAATGTTAAACTAAAAAGGAAATTTAACACAGGACTGAGACTATTGGGATGAGGCTTCAGTGAACTCACTACAGACTCAGAGGATGAAGGAAGTACAGTACAGGATGGCAATGCTACACACTCATCTGTGTAAATAAACCCTCACAAGTTGTTTTTTTCACAGACGTCTCTCCCTCTCAGTGTCACATTTAAATGAAACATGTCTTTCAGTCAGGGCCGTTTCTAGCTTTTTGGGGGGCCCTATGCAAGATGCTGTTTGGGGGCCCTAGTTTTGACAGTTTTTTTAACTACAATGGGGGGGATTCCGAAGTCTTTAAGATGATCTGTGGAGATGCATCAATCTGTTACACTTTAATAGGAAAACAGGCTAATTTCACGAAAACCAAGCAATTGAAAATTACAAAAAATTATATTAAAAAGGTAAACAATAAGGCTCCTCTATGTCAATAAATGCAAGAGATGCAGCATTTTCTCAGCTGTCAGCCCAACGATGATTTGGACTTTATTACCCCAAAAACTCAAGCCACAGCTTTGCTATCATTGCAGTTTAGTCGTGTTTATATCCTACATTGGATTTGTAAGCATATAATGCTTCACCGAACACTCACAGGAGGGGGCTTGGCTGTCTACAAATAAAGACGGCTCATTTGAATTCTCCCCAAATATATTGAGGCTGAACCTGAACTTTGAATTCTCTGCTCCCATCATAATCTTGGCGATCTTGTTAAAATTGTGAATGCAGAATTATATATACTATGTAACTGGTTTGCAGTTAATAAATTATCCCTTAATGTGGCCAAAACAAATTACATGTTATTCAATACAAAGTCAGAGAGTAAAAATGACTGCATTATACGGATATGCAATATCGAGATAGAAAAAGTTGGTGCATGTACATTTTTAGGACTGCTTGTTGATGAAAAACTCAATTGGAAGCACCATATAAATTAAGACTAAACTGTCAAAAACAACAGGTATTTTGTATCATACTAAGAACATTCTTGAAGAAAATATACTCTTTATAACAGTCTATTTCTCCCTTACCTTTATTACTGCTCCGAAATATGGGGAAACACGTACTCAATAAATCTACAAAAAATAATAACATCCCAAAAAAAAGTATTACGAATAGTCTGTGGTGTTGGTAAATATGAACACACAACTGCCATATTTAAAAAAAAACTAAATCTATTAAAATGTGTTGAGAGAGTACAGCTTAAAACAGTACTGATTATGCACAACATTTTCCATAAGAAAATGCCTACTAACATTCAAAAGCAGTTCCAAACCACAGCGTGAACATATGAATGTAAAAAAAGTCACTTGAAAATAAGTGTTCACAATGTTTATATGCAATTATGCATAATTTATTATTATTAGTAGTATTCATTTGCCAAGTGCATGTGTACCTATGTATATATTTATATATAGTATTTTAATTTCCAAAAAAATATAGTTGAAACTGCTATTGACATGTGCAGAAAATGACCCTATATCTAGTTTTCGTATATATATGCATTTATTGTTTTCCTGCCCTAGCTTTTATTTTTTAATTTGTTCTCCTGTTTTCTTTATTTCTTTGTACTCCTTCATTTCTATACGTTTTTGACACAATAATGCCGCTGTATTAGGATGATGCACGGGAGGGCTACTTTCCACAAGCTATGCTTCAGCCCTCCCGCTTCTACTAATTGTGTTCATCTTTGTGTGTATGAATTTTAAAAAAAATTGTTTTTCGGATGAATACAAAATAATAATAATACTTTCAGCTTGGGGGCCCCCTAGTGGCCGCGGGGGCCCTATGCCCCCGTATAGTCCGCATATAGGAAGAAACGGCCCTGCTTTCAGTGAAGCGTCAGATGCTGCTGCAGGATTCCAGACATAACTAATGGATACGTTTGATTTCGTTTGGATTGTCACAGACACGTGGTAGCTGGCGCTGAGCCTTCCTCTGCGGCTGCAGCGCTGTACGAGAGCTGGGGGGAGTGAGCCTCAAGCAGGAGGGCTGAAAGGATTTGGAAACTCATCTCCATGTCATGCCAATGAAAGCCTGTCTCCAATTAGATTTGCAGGGGAAGAGCGACATATCGGCCCACTGCTCAACAAGCCCTGGTGGGAGAGGATTGGAAGGTAGAGAGACGGAGAGGAGAGAGAGGCAGACAAAGAGAGATTGAGAGGAGTCTCGCTTGAAAAACATATGCGAAACCCTTAGAACTCATAGCGCCAGGTTCACAGACACACATACAAACACGCACACAAAAGTGGCAGCAGCGTACACATCGTTCCCTCCAACACTCAGCTTTTCCACTTCATCACACTCGTCTTTCTCCACCTTTCATCTTCCTCCCTCCGTCTATCTCTCGTGCTCGCAGCCTGAGCACCGCCACCGCCGCTGCTGCTGTCAATCCTCCTCAATTTGAGCCCAACGTGCTCCATCATCACATTTCTAATCAAACACACACAGTGCTTTAATTAATCCCATATTCGGCTCTTTAATTATCAATGACCCTGTTTCCTCGTTTCTCCCGGCTTCATTCAGTACACTTCATTTTAAACATCCCATAATGCTCTGATTGAATTATTTTTTTCGAGGAAATGATTTTCAGAAGCGCTGACATATGATTCACTCCCACATAGCAGCCACCTATGGGCTCAGAACAGTCTCATAATACACACATGCACACAGAAGGATTCATACTAACTTCATGATCCGCAAAAGGATTCACACTTGTATTTCCGGATCCAAACTTGTGTTTTTCAATGCACACACAAATGTGTTCCGTTTCATACATGTAAATAAAATCCAAATATAGAAACAAGTTTTACATAGGCCTATGTATTTTTGATCCTCACATATTTGTTTTCCAGTTAAATCCCCTGAACCTGCAAACACAAACAGCTTTCTGTGCATGGATCGCTGTGCATTCGTGTGTGGGTTTTTTGAGACTCCCCTGACGGTCACCCGATTCGTACTTGTAATTGTTTCTATCTAGAGCAGGGGCGCGCTCATGTGATTGGCTTAGAATGAAGGAGACATCTGGTCTCCTTCATTCTAAGCCAATCACATGAGCGCGCCCCCACGAGGGTATGATTTCTTGCGTTCATGACGTAGCGCTTCATGTAGGCTACGCATTTTGCGCTGTCCAGTCAGCTCGCTAAACAGAGGGCGGAGCATCAGGTGATCATGCAGAGCTGTGTGTCTTCGTCAGACTCAGCAGCTGATCTGGGGCCTCATGTATAACGCCGTGCGTAGGATTCACGTGGGAAGGTTGCTTACGTAGTAGAAATCCGAAAAATAGGTCCATACATTTTCCGCCACTTCCCGATTCACCAAACATTGCGTACCGGCAAGGAAAGTGCGTATGGGACTTCCTACGCCGGTTTCCCTTTATAAATCACAACCGACTCGAAATGCGGTGCAGCTTTTGCGGGCTTCACGTAACGCCCATATTAGCCTATAAATAGTCAAAGAAACGCCCATTCATTCATTCATTCTGACTGACTTTATGAAGAAGATCGCAGGAAATGACGACAGAACAGTTAAAAAATACATCTCACACCGTGTCAGATGTGGGTTATTTTGGGGAGGTGGAGATAAATCATATTGTTTGGTGGATGCAGTTTGAACCAGAGTAGCAGCATGGAGGTCGGATCGTCACCAAAATAAATAAATAAGTGGCCCGAAAAAGGTTAATGACAAAAACAATACACATAGCCTTCCTCAGGCAGTGTGTTTGTACCGGGGACAGGAGACACCCCCTTGATGCGAGACTGTAAGAAGTGATCGGGGAATCCCTCCGGAGTGGAGTCATGACGACTGGATCTGAATTATGTTTTTGTATTTGGTGGTTTGTGTTCCAGCTGTCGATCAGCTGTGCGCAGCGTCTCCACTGCAGCCTGTGCGTCTCAACCCCCCCCCCCGCAGCAACCCTATATTCACCAGTTAAAGGAAATACAACTAATGTGTTGTGTTATATCAGCTGTACAATTTACCACATATGGTGTTCTTAGCTTCCATACCTTCTGTGTTTTACGAGCGACTTATCAAGTCTTGGCAAACGGCATAAAACACGATTAAACGTGATAGTAGGCTATATAAAACCATGCTCGTATCAACCTATAGAAATGCAACACGGCGTCAGTTTAGACGTAATTATGTCCTCCTGCTTACCGCATCATTTATGAGAAAACATTTCATAACATTAACACAACATATTCGAGGTGGTTTTAAATAACATAGGCCTATCCGTATTTATTTATTTCTCCAAGTTATGTTTTTGTGTGCACTGAGGAGTCTCAAACAGGCGTTTGTTTAATCATTTTAAGATTGGCTTTAATCAATGTTTGAAAATGAATTCTTCATGATAAATGAGAGGTAACATTTTATTGATGGTATTATTTCCACATATTTCTCTCCATTCTTCCTTCTGCCAACGGTGTCGCAGTTTCTCGTCTCTCCCGTTGTTGTGCTTAGTGCGTACGCATGGGTTAGAGTTTGCGTGGAGGACCGCACGTTTCCCCATCAAGTTAGTATTTTATAAATCGCAAACATTGCGTAGAAACTGGCGTACGCCATTTTTTGAGCGTATATCGCTTTATAAATGAGGCCCCTGATCTCTCTCTCGCGTCCGGTTACACTTCACTCACGTTTATGTCCATATCGATCAGATCCAGCTCTCCTGATCGGCCTTTATAGAGAGCACCGATCAAACTATTAAGAGTGAATATCGGCCGATAATGACCGGCAGGGCTCCCCCCGTTGACAGTTCACTGTCTAGCACTGGCTTCGTAGTGCACTGATCGATTAGGCTAAGCTAACCTGTAGCTGCTCCCTCCACACTCACAACAACTTCATACAGACATAAATAAAGCAGCTGTATTCGCCATACAGGAAACACACATTTAAAACGGTTTTGCCTTCCGTTTTTGTGTACACAAGCATTCATCAATGGTTCGGAAAGTGGCGCTGTACCTTAATAATATAAAGGCTTGTATTTGTGTGCATTTCCTGTTCGGAAAGTGGCGCTGTACTGAGAGTGGAGGTGTCCTGAGATTAGCGCCTACAGGCAGGCTCCATGGAGCTGTCAGCTCCTGACAGCGCAACATGCGTACATGAAGCGCTACGTCATGAACGCAAGAAATCTACCCTCGTGGGGGCGCGCTCATGTGATTGGCTTAGAATTCAGGAGACATCTGATTGGCTATAGATAGAAAAAATTACAAGTACGAATCGGCTGACTGTCAGGGAGTCTCAAAAAACCCACACACGAATGCACAGCGATCCGTGCACAGAAAGCGGTTTGTGTTTGCAGGTTCAGAGGTTTTACACAGAAAACAAATATGTGAGGATCAAAAATAGCCTACATATGTAAAACTTTTTTCTGTATTTGGATTTAATTTACATGTATATGAAACGGAACACATTTGTGTGTGCATTGAAAAACACAAGTGTGGATCCTTTTGCGGATCATTTCGTTTAATTTAATTTCAATCTTTATTTCGAACAGATTAAAAAAATAACAAATGTGAAAAATAACAAATGTGAAAAAACAGAACACCGTATTGTTAAAATACAGTATTTATCCACATTCATGATACAAAAAAAGTCTTCATATTAATAATAATAATTTAAAAAAAATCATATGTGTCCGAAAGGGAGTAGGAGGAAGCAAATGCTTATTAATTAATGATTGTCCTTTAAATCATTATGCAAGTTATTCCTACTTACATTTATACATACAACATGTATAAATGTAAATCATGAAATACAAGTGTGAATCCTTCTGTGTGCATGTGTGTATTATGAGACTGTTCTGAGCCCATAGCCAGCGGAGCGGCAGTGATGGCAGAGCTTTCTGTAAAGCACCATCTACTATAGGCTGTTTGTGATTAACAACTGAACATAACGGAAACATTTATTACATCATGATCAATAATGGGGTTTTCTTTAAATAATAGTTTGTGATAAAAGTCTGATTATACTGACTAAGTGTTTAATTGTAGTTCTGTGGGCCAGGATGTTGTGAACATAATAGATACATTTTACCCAGCAATTAACAGACGTAGTCAGTGGTGTCCCACTTGCATCATAATTGTTGTTGATGGTCTTTGCCTTTCATCAGTACTCCTTGAATCATTTTTATTTATGGGAGTCAATATACAGAACTAGCATCTAGATGATATCATGTTATTAAATCTGTTTGTTCCTGTAATTAAGTGCGTCATTTCGTCAAAATCATATTTTTGTGTATCAGTTATTGTGTCAGCTAGACGGCTTGGTAGGCACAGCCGTCCTGTATGCAAGGCACAGTTGTTAGTTAAACGGTTAATGACTGCTTTAACAGGATCGGTCAGGAAAAAAAAACTATCACCATCCCTACTGAGAACACTACTTTCTATTTGTACTCTTTCCTAAAGGTCTAATCTCAGCAAAATATGTCACACTTAATGTTTAATGGGCAGATAGCATTACAAATTGGCAGTTCAGATAAACAAGTCTGATTTTAATCTCCTGCATCACAAATGGGATGTTGAACTTCCCAATTAATAAAATGATTTACTGCAGTAAACATGTCTACCTCAAGCAGGTCTTCCTGTTTGAATGCAAATGATCATTTGACTTTATGACAACATTTAGCAGAAAACAAGGTAGTGTCCACAGTGTTTTTACTCGCACACTGACAGCTATATTTAAACCCAGGTTTACATATTGTTAACAGTAGATGAGTACACTTTATCCTGATTTATTGAGTATACTGACACTTGGTAAGAATGACATCATCTGCGAATCTCACAGCGAGCCGGGAGAAGCAGGCTCAGTCCCTAGCAGAGGAAAGGCAGAGTGCCACATACTGTAGCTCATAGCTTGGCTGGCTAAGCGAGAGAGTTCGCTCGCTGCTGACAGACTCAGAGGAGGCGGCGGAATTCAGTCATCACTCAGGGAACAAAAGACCCTTGTGCTGCACTCTAGTTGAATGTTTTATATTCAAACTTCAAATTGTCATTTAAAAAGCCAATTATTCAATGAATGCCTTCAATACTTCCATTAATTGACTCCCCATTATGAAGTGCAAACATGCCCAGAGGCATGAAAGGGACACCTGCGCTGTACCTTTGTTTAATACATTAATGCAGCCGGATACAATCAACCAGAGTGCACACATAGTCATACAACTATCAGAGACTATAATGACTCGTGATTCATATAAAATAATTGAAGATATTCATTAATTGAAGGATCATTTTGTTTTCTATGTAAGTATAAAGCAGCGGCCATGTGCACTAGCATGTTGATCATTCTTTCAAAGAATAATTTGTAAATATATCCATCATAATGTCATCAAGGGGATATCTTTACATGTCTTATTTTGTTAGTCGAATAGTTTCGTACCCCTAACATATTCACTTTAGTATTTGTTTAACCCCGACATATGTTTAAGTAAAATAAATGCGGTGGAGTTTCTATTAACTTCTCAGGAAAGACTCCGTCATGGCCTCAATTCCGCACCGCTACTGAAATGTAATCATCAACTTAGTCTCTAATCAGAAATAATGTATCTCTTTGTGTCACACACATACACACACACAAATAAAGACTCCTCTGAAAGCACAAGAAACTCGTTTTTGCCTCAAGCTTTCTCCAACACTCCCTCGCTATCGCACTATGTGCACCACGAGGAAGATACAATTAATTGTCTGATTCAATCTCCCACTGTTACAGCTGACTCTGCAGCAGAACTCACATCATGTCAGTCAGGCCCAAAGCCTTGTCCTAGCACTGAGAGGCAGAGATGAGCACAGAGAACAGCAGATGAAATCAATTTCGTAGAGCAACTGGTAAGGAACAGATGGTGGGCAGTTCAAAGTGATGGAAATAGCAGGGCAGGAATACAAATCTATTAAAAAAACTAAGAAACTTGTCAGAACCAGGTAGCTCAGAAAGACAGTGAAGGGAGGAGGGGGGGGGGGGGGGGGGGGTTGGAGAGGGAGTCAATTTAGCATCACCTTTGGCCCGACAAGTTAATAGAAAACCTCCTTCATGAGGAGTTGATAAAGCTCGTTAGCACAGAAGTGAACGCAGGTAATTAATCACTGACACATGGGAGCGTGTGTGCTGATTGGACCAGATCCCACCAATCCAGACGAGCCAGAGACCCAATTAGACCTGACCCCCGCTAACACATGACCTGGCTAACCAGCTGCTGTGCCAGCATGTGTGTGTGTCAACAAGTCCTCCAACTAATACGACCAAATAGGCAGATTGTTCCGACCCATAATACGACCCACAGGAGCGTTTTCAATCAACGGGAGCGTCAGCCTGTCAACCCTATCTCCTAAAAATTACGTTCCCACAGAACTAAACTGCATTCTCAATTACGTTTAATTAGAAACGTATTTTCTTCCACGTTACGTTTGTTATGAACGTATCTCAAATGCGGTTATTTTCTACATATCTTCTAGAAACATATTTTCTCCCACGTTACGTTCGTTATGAACGTATCTTAAATGCGGTTATTTTCTACATATCTTTGCCATTTATTGTCTTGCTTATAATAATGATAATAGTAATTTAATAAATATCATTTTAGAGCACACATTTGAAATCGACAATCGGCCTCGATATATGGTTAAATAAAAATCAGTATGGTGAGGCTGTAATTTCGCCAGCTGTTACTCTCATGAGCGAGGCAGAAAATAATAGTTGTATCATGCCAAAAAGCTGCTGTGTCGTTTATTGCACCTAAAACATTAAAACAAATCCCGAGTTACGTTTTTCTGTACTTCCTCTAAGAAGAAATGACAGTAAAAGAAGAGCTCTGTGGCTTCAGGCTTGATCGCCATTCAAATGACAGCGTCCGTTGGTTTCCCCAAAAGTGGGCGGGGCTGTAAAGTGACGTCGATTTTACTCATCTATTATTCAAAACCATTCTATTTATTCTAACGTAAATTACATGCCAGTGTTTTATCTTTTTATTTAGCGATTTGTTTTTGCATGTTTAATTGGGAATGTTTTTACAGGAACAATACCGGAAACAGACGTAGGAAAGATCCTCAGCTCGGTGATTGGATTGTTTAGCCGCAATACACGTTGGGATATGGTGTTTATGCAATGTGAAACCCGAAAACATTTAAAAAAAAAAAATAAATAATACTTTATTCCGAGTGTTCTTGCTTTTCTCTTTGGAAGTCATCACATAACGGCATTGTAATACACGGTTCGGCTGCATTAAATATTACACATCTGCCGTAGTTCTTTATTTATAGAGCCCTGATGAGAAGACTTCTGGACGAACTGGAAGAAGTGCCGCCGAAACTGAATATGTGACGTGAATCATAAATATATCAGCAATTAAACAACATCTTACATTTATTTTCACAAAATACGTCTCCTTGCAGTATCAACATTAATTCGGCTGACTTTTATATTTGATCTAATTGGTAGATAGGTTATATTTACACCATAACGGTGCACAGCTGATAGAAAGGGACACCTAGTGGTTAAAAAACGTTATTGCATTTTTTTGTTGAAATTATGTGATATTTTGTTGAAATTATGTTATATTTGATGAAAAAAATATTAAGAGTACATACTTTCATAGGGGGAAAGTAGAAGGTCAATGATAGAAATAGAAAATATCAACAAGATACTTGCTGCTGTAATAAAAACATTTCCCAACTTGGGATCAATAAAGTATATCTTATCTTATGATGATCGATGGCTACTGCCATATTTGCTAAATTAGCTGTGGGTCCATTCCATTTCAAAGAGCTGTGATTGACGCTCGGCGTAACCTTGTCGCACTGCCACTCCAACATCCAATCACAGGGCTTGAGGACTAATCACAGGGTTTGTAAAGCAAGGCGAATGTTGTAATCCCAAACGATAGCTGGGGATTCTGGGTAGTGTAGTGTCTTCGGAAACTGTAGTGTCTAAACTCCGAAACACTATTTGTTTCTCCGAATCGAAGGTTAAAAACACAAACGCATTATACACAATTTAAACCAATCAATATTGTGTAATTAACAAGGATAAACTGATGTTTTTTAGTGGATGAGTAATGCAGATATCACTGTGTAATCATTTAACAGTGAGGGGAATACATCCGGTTTTATTATGAAAACTTCGAGACCGTAAAAACTGTTTTCACCCCGTGAGGGTTGATGCTAACTTTACATGGAAGCTGCCGCATATACACGTTATCCTGGCGAGACCTCAAATCATCTTCGTAATATCTATCAAACTTTAGATCCTACACATCGACTGGACGTGGATTCTAAGAGTTGTGGTGACCACCTTTAATACACTGGGTTACATAATCCACACATGGAACTAGAGTTGGGGGTATTGTTTCCGCACGGACATATATGTGGTTACCTTTATATGTTGTGTGCCCTCCTGCCTCTTTCTCTTGTCGACCCGGGCTGCGACCCGACAACATGTCCTTTGCAGCTTGTGAATAAATCACTATTCTTGCACCTTCCTTGCACCGCCTCTGACTCCATATCTCTCGGCACTACACTGGTGACACCGACAGCGTCTTGAGAAGTTTCCGAGACGGACCCGAACACGGCAAAGGAAACTCAGGTTTCGTCCGTGGCTGCCACCGGAGCGCGGACTGAGGCTCGGTGCGCGCCCCGCGGAATGGCTGGGGACGTTGCTCGCCATTCCCGCATCGGCCTTCCGGCTACAGGGAGACCATGCACGACCTGCTGGGTCGACCAGCAACCCGATTGCTGCCTCGTGGGCTTGTTACTTCGGGGTGTGCGGCTGCACGTCCCAGCTGCGCTGGTTGACGGCAGCTAGCGGCTAACCACGTGGGGCTAACCACGTGGGGCTAACGACGGCTAGTGCTAACGGTTATCAGCCCTTTCGATTTTTTTATTTTTTTTTCTGGTGCCGGAGAGGAGGTTCGACCAGTCGGTTGACCTCATGTGGACACTCTCACCTTTTTCACCACCTCCACGGCGGTTCCAGACGCCACTCACGTTTTCATTGACGCCTGGGTGGTGCACTCCTGGACCCCGTCTCGCCTCGACAGTTTCGGACATCACCCATGCCTTCGTCGGCCCGTGGGTGGCGCACTTCGGGACCCTGTCTGGCCTCTTCATTCGCCTTGGCGGTTTCGGACGTCGCCCATGCCTTCATCGGCCCGTGGGTGGCGCGCTACTGGACCCCGTCTCGCCTCGACAGTTTCGGACGTCACCCATGCCTTCGTCGGCCCGTGTGTGGCGCGCTTCGGGACCCTGTCTGGCCTCTTCCTTCGCCTTGGCGGTTTCGGACGTCGCCCATGCCTTCATCGGCCCGTGGGTGGCGCGCTCCGGGACCCTGCCTGGCCTCTCCTCTTACCGCGGCTCACGGTTCGCCTCAACGGCAGCTTCGGACGCCCCCCCCCCGTCTGGCCTCTCCCCTGTCCACGGCTCTTTCCTCCCGGGGGTGCTGCTCCTGCCCCCCGGCTCTTTCCTCCCGAGGACTTCGTGCCCGCCGCCGCTTTGCCCTCGCCTGCGGCCGGGCAGCGCTCCTTCCTGCTGGGGACCACCGGGTTATTCACGCCCGTTGCGGCTCAGCGACCCGGTTTTCACCGACTGGCGGGTGATGACTTCATTCGCCACGACGCCTACTGCGGACCCCTTACGACGGCCCGTTCCGGCCCGCCCCCGTGGAGATGCCCTCGCCCTCGTTGGGGCCCCTACCCTCTCCTGCGGCCGCCTTCCGACGGCCCGTTCCATGGCCCGGCCATCACCTGCAACCTCACCCTCCTCGGCCCCTGTGGTGCTTCCTCCCGGACGCAGGGATTTTTTTGCCATGTTTAGATTCTGGGGGGGCTTGTGTGGTGACCACCTTTAATACACTGGGTTACATAATCCACACATGGAACTAGAGTTGGGGGTATTGTTTCCGCACGGACATATATGTGGTTACCTTTATATGTTGTGTGCCCTCCTGGCTCTTTCTCTTGTCGACCCGGGCTGCGACCCGACAACATGTCCTTTGCAGCTTGTGAATAAATCACTATTCTTGCACCTTCCTTGCACCGCCTCTGACTCCATATCTCTCGGCACTACAGAGTACAATATACACTTCTCGCTAGAAATCGAATCAAAAAGCATTTTAATGGCCAAACTAATCCACAATTTAGGATTTTCCAGAGGGTTATTTGTGAATAAACGTCCCTCCGGAACGTTTGCAATCAACAGGAGCATGTTGTTGTCTTACACGACCACTAGAGCACCTCTAGTGGTCATTTAAGAAACAACATACACTTTAAAACGTGTCTCTGGGTCGTAATAAGGGCATGAACAATCGGTCTATACTGTATGGTCGTTTTTTGTAGGAGGACAGGCTGGTGTGTGTCTGTGTGTGTATGTGCATGTGTGTAAGAGAGAAGAATAGCCATGCCAATATACAGACAATTAGATTACATATTGTAAAAAAGTTCAGATTTTTTAAGAAATCCTAAATAAAAGTTAACAGTTTTTCATTTTCTATGGATTTTACATTTCATTTATAACTTGAATCTGTTTTTCTCCCCAATACGTTTTTACCTGACTGTCTCCATCACCAAAAACATTGAATCCTACCTCTCTCTAAACGGAACAAATAACATTGTTTTATTTGACCCTCTGTATCCTGTTACAGCTCATGTGTTTTAAACTCCACGACCCAATTTAGCAGCACTGTACAAAGATTCATTCTAAACGTTGACATTCAGCTGCTTCTTTTTTTGCAAGCTCATTCATTCAGTTAAAACCAAGAATTTCTGCCTAGTTGTTTTATAAATATCATAATATATTACTATAATTTGTATCAATATGACTAAATATGCATATTTGATCCAGTTTATATAATTTATTGAACTCTTACATGATGAGAACCCGAGTTATACCTGGGCCCTGTTGCCGTGCATGCTTGTTTACTGAGACTTTTTTAATGATAGTTTGCACCCGTGTTTTTCCCGTGAGGATGTGTTAAAATGTCTTCATCTAACACAGACACGTATCCTCTACTTTGGTCTCACTTCACTCGCACATTAAAAGGTGAGGTCATCACAGTGACAGAGATCCAGTCAGATTTGTTAGCTCTACAAGTGGTCCGATGTTATTAAAATCAAACGCATGTAAACTCCTAAATAACAGCTACTCCCACACAGAGTTAGATAGCTTGAAGAAACACACACACACACACACACACACACACACACACACACACACACACACACACACACACACACACACACACACACACACACACACACACACACACACACACACACAATCTCTGTTACTTGCACAGGTACTTTGTGAAAGAAGGTGTTTTTGGCACCAGAGTTTTAAAAATCCAGGTCTTTTTCTTTTAGACGGACTCTTTTGCCTTTCGACACCACAGACATGTGCAGATACAGACCCTGCAACAGTCGATAACAAACTGACAGAACATAAATGATTGTCTTTACATACACTTTCTTTATATATAAGTAGTAACAAAAAAAATAAAATGTTTTGTTGGTCATTTGAGAAGGATGACTGCTTCAGTGTTGCACTGTATTCTGTGACCCCCCACGATCAGTGACCTACAGCAGTGCATCAATGATTTCGCCCTCAGGTAACCTTCAGGTCATCATGCATGCAGAAGATCAGCGACCTATTTAATTGATATTTGTTGAATGATGAAAGTAGAATTATTATTATTTCCGCTGTGTTGTTTTGTTACCTTTAGCTTCCTTAGCTGCTGCAGTGAGGAGAGACACCGTGAGTCACAGAACAGTGACGAAATATGAGATGTAAGGTTTCAGCACATTATATCTGAATATCTGTGTTTCACTGAGGCTGATAGGAAGAGTCTGAACATTTATATTCAATAGAGAGCTGTTAAACCTCATCCCTTTTAATAATCACTATCATAGATATATTTTTAAAAGGTAGTCTATTCAAATAATTACTAAAAGCTCAAAATGTAAATTTCCACAACCCTTATTTAATCAGTAAACAATGTAATGATGACGTACTGTGTTGCTCCAACTTTTTCTATTCAACAAATTAACTTTTGTTTTTGAATTTGTTTCAATCAGTTTTGATTTAAAGTAATTAGATGTTGCTGTTAAATGACCTATGCCAATTAAAATAATAATTTCCTGGAGATGTTTACAACATGTTTGTTTGTTATTGTAAAGTTCCCTCTTCCCACTTGTCGCACACAGGAGCCAGGGCAATCTAGCAGCCATCTCACAGGATCATGAATTACATTTATATAACCACAATAACAAAAATCTATATTTTTATCACCCCATTTCTTTTTATTCTGTACAGCCCTGCTAAACTATGATGAATTATAAACACCAGCTTCTATTTATAGGCTGTTTGAAAGAAAAGTTCTCTCTGCATTCATTGAAAAAGGCCCCCATTTAAGGAATAATGGTACATGTGATTAGAAATGAAGTTGTGATGGCTGTGTCACTTGCAGTAAATGTGAATGAAGGACTGATGCTCTCCACTGCAGTGCAATACTATGAGGCTGATCCACAGGTGTGTTTTATATAGCGGCTCTATTTTAGCCTCTAACCGTGTCAAACCGCATGTTTGCCCTTTCTCCTCCCCTGCCTCTCCCTCCCTCTTGCGTCTCTCCTCCCTGCATCCATACACCCTGCCTTTTCAATTCTGCTTCCCTCTCTAACAAGCACGCAGGGTGAGAGTGCAGACTGGAGTCAAGCGCAGCGTGGAATGAGAGACATGCGGTTCAAAACCTTTTCATGACGCGCTTTTCTTTGGCACGTCTCAACTCCGTTTCCTCTTCTGTGTCTATTCACCCGCTCCACTTCCCCTGAAGCGTTACTCTCATTTGCCCTCTTTCATACATTCATCAGCACCGGGGGAACGAGGGTGATTTTCCTCCACATTTTCATTTGTGCACTCATCCCAATAACTCCATCTCTTCTCTCTCTGTTTGCACTTTTTCTATACCCTTTTTTTCTGCAACGCTTTATCTCTGTATGCATGTATCCCTCTCTCTCCCCTTTATCACGCGTGCTGTTCAATCAGATAGGCTGGATAAGTGGCAGCATGGTTACACAGATACCAGCGGCATCAGAGAGAGCTACAATCAATCACTTCTCCCCTCTCCTTTCATCAGCTATTTCTCTCCCTCTCTGTAGCCCTCTCTTTCTTCCTTCAATCTTCCTGCTCTTCTCTTCGCAGCATCCTCTTCGTCATCATTATCTTTTGAATGTCATTCAACATTTCCTTTTCTAGTTCAATAAGTTGCTTTTGATTAAAAACCAAGACCCCTCTCACTAAAAAAAATGTCCTCCCTCCTCATATTATTTTTCTTGGAGAGCACATATGCCAAACCGTCCTCCCTCCATTTCCTCCATTTGTGGTGCACACGTCTCCTTCGGCAGCTCGAGACTTTTTGACTGACAGCAGCTGGCCTGTCAATGTCGGGGAAGTCAGGGAAGAAGAGGAGGAAGCAGAGAGTGAAGGAGGGAGACACAGAGGAGGGAGGGATCCAGAAAGACATTTCTAATTCAAAGAGACATGCAGTGTTTCCGTGGCAACTCGGTTCCCATGGATACGGTATTGCTAAAGATGCCATTAGTGTGAAAAAATACCTACTTACACAAATATAGGAGCATATATATTCTTAAGCGTCAAGACTGTATTTTTCAGTTACTGATATGAGAGAGGAGACGCGTCACATTCCTGCAGAGTTTTAATCCGCTAACACACCTGAGGTCAATTATAATGGTTCAATTACAGGCCACTAATGTTAGCAGCTCAATTATAGGTTTGGCCCCTTTGGGAATAAGAAATTACAAATTGTCTCGCTAATATTATGAACTGTACTCGGAGCTTTAGTGCCGAGTTTTGTTTTGACTTCACTCAAATTCAAATTACTTCCTTCCGATGAGGCCGCAGGGGCCAAATTCTCCATATATTGTCTCATTGACCGTGACAGTCTGCAGGCTGGGACCACCCACTCATATTCACACACAGATATTTATATATGTGTACTATATATAACCAACACAAGCTAACCAGGGCTGACAGATGCGCACTGTATGTTAAGTCTTGCTTGCTGTATGTGCTGGGGCAGGGGGGGGGTTGTGGGGTTGTGGGGTTGTGACTATAATGAACTGCATGTGGGAGTGATGTCCCTCCACCGTCTCGGCTGTTTTGTGGTACTGTATATGGCTGATGATTCAACATAATGAGGTCTCATCACAAAAACAGACACAGATCTATGTCATCAGAACAAAACGTCCCTGAACGTCCATCACACCAACCCCATGTAGGGATGCAACTAACACATATGTTCTTTAATCTATTAATCGGCTGGTGCTTTTGCTGATTAAACATTTGATTAATGTCTATAAGATGACAGGAAACGTGAGAAATCACTATTAGAGTTTCTTACAGTCGAAGTAATTGGCAAAAGCCCCAATTGTAGTGCATTGGTATGGCATTAACTCACTTTCTTTGGTTTTCCATTTGCAAAAGTTGTGAATAGTATTGGTTAACTTGTCCTAGGTTCCAAAACACCAATACCAAAAGATGGAGTTAAACACTGCATGCCACTGATTGATCAGAGATAATTGTCACTATTGCAAGACGGGACAAAACCGCCATTTTATATATAACTAAGCTACTGTACAGTCAAAAGCGACTGCAATATGTTGTATTTACTTGGCCCACATTTTTAAATATGGCAGTCAGAAGTCCACTGAAGATGTCATGGCAGTGTCACACAGCGTTGCTATTTCATTAATCTGATCACCCTTCCTACAATGAAAGGGTTATTTTTGCAGTGGAAAAGGAAAAAGAGAAAAAAGGACCAGGTACCAAAAGTGAGATGACTCGAGTCAAAACAAGCAGAGAAAATTAGGCATAATGTTTGTAGCTCATGAAGAAATGTGTCTGTATGTTACCTGTGGCGCTGTGACATTAAAATCAACACATTTCACAATGGTGGTGGTCATTTTCTGTTGCTATGGTGCCTTGGTGCTGGCTAGCTATGTGGGAAAATGACAACAACACCTCACCTTAAACTAAATAATAAAGCTTGGGCTGGTTACTCTTTATTCAACTGTGGGAAAAACCTGTTAACGAGCACAACAGCAGACCGTTTGAGTCCTTGAACAGACTGATGACATAGGATGTGATTCAGAGGGCTTGGAACAAGGGGGCCTAAATTGTATGGTGGTCTAATCGGTGGTTGAGTAATGTCTCTATAGCGTTTGTTTGGGTTCAATGAAAAGGATGCATTAGATTTTCTTTGTATATGTGGCTGATGACTCTCCAGGGACAGGAACATGGGTTTTATACATTTTTTCTTTAAATGCAGAAATATGAAGGAAATGAAATAAATCAGATGCTTTTCATTGAAATTTCTTATTTGTATGAGATTGCAGATAACCAACACATCTTCTGTATCTGTGGTTAACACATTTTTGTTTATAATCTCACTCTGATGTGTATCAAAAACTGTGCAAATGTGCATCATTCATGAGCCAATTCCTTTTAAATATACCAACCATTTGCACAGAACCACTTCATATTTTGTATTGCTGAATGTAAAGGAGGTCCTGGTATGCAGAGCAACAGTTCAACCCTGAGTTGAAGAGTGTAAGCAATGATTGATACACCTGATTTATAACAGCTAATGATATTTTCAGGTATTGTGTCCACTCGGTCATCAACGGAGGGCGAATCACATTCACATTATTCCTCGTTTGCATATTCCCTCTGCATGACATGAATGCAAAAAAAGCGTCAAATGACTTCATTTTTTTCTTCACTTATACACAAGCAGTGGCTTTGAAGGGTGAGAATGTAAGCTTTGAGCCGGTGCTTGCCGGAGAGCGTTGGCTTACTTTGATCCAGAACAGAAGAGGAGGAAAAAAAGGGAAGGAGATTAGAGAGAAAAGCCGAGAGAGAAAGATGTCGCATAAAGATAGAGAACACAGAGCGAGAGAGACGGTGAGGAATCCACAGAAACAGTAAGAAATAAACAGAAGACAGCTCAAAAGAATATACAGGCAGCCCGTATACCGTACTGTAAAGCTGAACATTTTGAGTCAGGCACTCCCCACCAGTGTGTGTTGAATAAACACGACTGTATGATAACACTCTGCAGGGGCTAACAGCTGCAGTGTCACATCATCTCTTAGCTTCGCCCGGATATAATCAGCCTCAGCTAGCACACAAGCTAACCTTCACAACTACAGCTCTCTCCAGTGCTGCGTGATAAAATATCAATTAAGACTCAAATCAAACATCAGATTTCCTCTTCATCAGGTCCAAAAACAGGCTCTCCTGAAACTCACGGTGTGTTTGCATACCTCTGCAGTAGCTGACACTAACTGTATTTCAGGCTTTCCGTACACAATTAAAATCCCTTGTACTAAATATAGACAGTAGCCGCGGGGGTTGAGAACCACTGATATGGTACACGAGGTATTATATGGCCGAGTCATTTTATAACTCCATCATTGTCATGGTTTAGCTGTTTCAGCGACAAGTTGAGAGTCAGTCTTCTGCAGCGTGACAGCTTGAAGGCTCCTCGTCAACTGTGTCCGGAGAGGGTACCTCAAACACACCAGATGTATGTATCCACCTGAGAGGAATTAGGCAAAGTGAAGTGTACATCGTGGTGGACGGATGTTAGGTGTAAACCCAAAAGGAGTGTTGAGAATCAGGCCAAGGCCTATTAGAGAAGAGAGAGAGTGAACAGTGCCAGTGAGGTGCCACTCATTGGGTGTCACTTGCAGTGAAGATAAAGAGCGCTGAGCAGGACGTGTCAGTCCCAGAGACTCACCAGCTGTCACCAACAGATATTAGTTTTCGCTGTTCATCGCTTACACTCACACACACAGGCTGGAACATCCCATCACACAAAATGATAATCAGCCATTGCTTCCATCAACTACATTGAGGCAAATACATTCAAGATGTATTATACTATTTGGTGGTATTTCTATTGGTGTTGTTTTCGAGGTAGTGCCAGTCTGACATTAGTGCTATGGTTAGATTATAAAATGAAGGAGCAGGTACCGAAGACTGAAGGTGTAAAAGATCAAAAATCCGTTTTAATAGCATCAATAACATTTTGATTTGCGAGTTATTCCTTCTGTGGCATTTTATTAGAGCTGGGCTCATGAGCAAGGTCAACATATTGGTGCAAATACTGTTTAAGGTAATATGAAAACAGTGTTTCTGTTAGATAGTTTGTGTACAAAACTAAACGTACAAAAGTTTTGTTAAACGATTATCAAAGTCACATTTTTGTTCAAGCAGATTTAGGGGACCATGATCAAAAATGTTTGACCATGTAATGTATTAATGTAAATAAAGACAATGGTCTAACATGTCAACTCACAAAAGTTCTCTATAAAAAACACATAATAACAGGTGGATAAATACTAGGATTTTGTTGATGCATGAACAAAACTTGACTTCGTCACAGTGATGTGTCTTTGCTTCCTCCATCGCTCCCCTTCGCTCTTCTCTTATCTCAATCACAACAAATGGAGGCTCAGTAATGAATGTAAATGACGGCCCTCCCCAGCATGATGCAATTAGAACAAACTCAACCTTTCTGCCTGTTTGGGATTAAATACCCACAAGTCAGCTGGCTCTGTCTGTGTTTAAGAGCCTTGCTCAGCCTGATGCAAAACCATGAAAACCACCACATTATGGGAGACTTTTTTTTCTGCACCGGATCTTATCTTTGTATCTTTTATCTCTCGCTGACTGTTTCTCTCTGTATTGCCTAAACATAAAAAAAAACACTACATGATGAAGCTCAAAGTCATGAGCAATGGCGCCAGAGTTCCCTCGTAGATATACAGCTTAGGAAATAAAAACATGTATCAGAAAGGAGTTGGCTTTAAGTTTGAATCCCTGATGACACACAACGCTGAACATTTGTCAGTTTGAACTTTTTTAAAGCAACAGCACTGCCTTAAGGATGGGGCTTTGGGAGGTGTGATAAATTAAATCTGCAGTTACAATGTGCGGTTAAGAGGGAAAGCAGATAGTTAGCATGTAGCATGGACCATGTCTTAGCTATCACCTTTAGTATTATTGGTAAAAATACATTACAGACTTTCTTTAGAGTACAGCAGCTTTAATATTGAGCACCAAGGCTCATGCTCTATGATATGATTACTGAGACATCTGTCAGCATTTATATGGCAAACACTTGATGTTCTGATTTGAAACCAACACAGACAGCTGCTGTGATTGGCACATAAACAGAATCACACAGAACACAACGATACGTCACTCAATCTGATTAATGCTTGTACTTTTAAGATCAGTTGAAAAATATATTTGTCAGTTTTCAATCAAAATAAATCCATTAAACTACAAACAACAAAATATGTTGTTTGTGATCACTTTCCAAAACATTTGATTGTTTTCTTATCTGACGTCCCCATCGGCATCATTTGAACATGCCATGTCAAATAAATTATTTCATATAAATATTTTCTGATTTGCTACCACTTGTCAATTAATATTTGACATCCACTATGTGTCAAATGACAGAAAAAGTTGACGAAAAAGTACAGTCACCAATAGATTTAAATTCATAACATGGCCAAAAACAACTCCAAATTAATGCTAATGTTGGTCTGAGCGAGAAAGTTCAAGTATGCAATTACCAATAATGCAGGGTTAAGTGAGGTTTGGATATGTTAAGCCACACTATACTACTTGGTTGAGGTTAGAGAGTATTCATGATAATGGTTAAAATAAATCAATGCTTACAAGGCCTAAGTCAAGGTCTAAGTAAAGGTCTAAGTAAAGGTATAAGTACAGGTCAAGTGCTAAAGCACTTAAAGTAAAGTAAGTGCTTTGATGACCTAACCATCCTAAGTACGTCTTTGTTGTTTTTTGTCTCTATAATCACACAATGTTGCTTCTGATAGACAAGTGGGTCAATTTACATTTACACTTGAAGTTCAATGGTTAAAGTAAATATAAATTAGGCATTTCAACAGTCACTTAATACTGATGTTTTTCTTGTGAGGACAATTCCACTGATGTATGTCTAAATTGAATTTGTCGAAAGCACATTATCATCACTACTGTTGAGGAATCTGAACGTAGCTCTGCCATTCAGTGTCTCAAAAGTTTAATCTCATTTCATTTGAATAATATGCCATCCTTTACCTTACATAATAAGATTAGCTGGGTAATTAGGGCCCATATGCTGCAATGCTAAAAAGCCAGATAGTTACTGTCGGCAGGCGAGGCTCCCAGAGCCTTCTGACAACCTGTTGTAACCAAGTGCAATGCAGAAGTCTCCTGTGATCTCCAAAATTACTCATCCTGTCCACGCACAGCACAGCGGCTGATAAAACGATCTCATTATCTGGAGAGAAAGACGAGGCAGAGAAGGAGAAAGAAGAGATGAAAAGGACGAGGAGAGTATTTGCAGCTCAAATGAAGGGCACAATCAAAATGTAGAAAGTTATCAGGAAAAATGGGAAAGTCGAACAAAACGAATTGCGAGAGTATGGACTGATTTCATGGGACAGCGAGGTCAGGACCATAGTCATAAACAGTTTAGGATGTTGTTTCGTATATGTGACAGAGAAGAGAAAGAGGAAGAAAAGGAACAGAGGTGGGATTAGGATGAAGAAAAGGAGGTGATGTGGACCTGTGGTGTGTGTGTGTGTGTGTGTGTTGTGTGTGTGTGTGTGTGTGGTGTGTGTGTGTGTGTGTGTGTGTGTGTGTGTGTGTGTGTGTGTGTGTGTGTGTGTGTGTGTGTGTGTGTGTGTGTGTGTGTGTGTGTGTGTGTGTGTGTGTGTGTGTGTATTTTAGCTCCACTAGCTTGTGATTTAAAGCCGCAGAACATCGCTCTCTGATGTTGCTGCTGCATACATACAAAATACAGAATACAATATTTTCCTTGCAAACATGCAACAATTTGGTCAAAGACTCAACTCTTACTCCATTCCAATGTCTGTAAACAAAGATCAAGTCCTGACCTTATATAGAAAGTCTATGGTCCTGACCCAGATATCCATTAACCTCACAATATTGGTTGTCTGGAGTTATGATGGGTTCTCTAATTTGGTAATTCTCTAAATGTAATTCTAGGATACATGGCGAATTGAACTAAATCACTAAACACATCCCAATAAGAATACTCCAGACATTGTCGCAGCTATACCGTTCACTGACAGAGGAGTAGTGGTTCAAAATGATGTCGTTTCATGACCTCACAGATTATGATAGACTGAAGGTTGAGTCGTCATACAGTATTTGAATCTAGCTCTCACAGACCTCAGCAATAACACAAGATTGTGTTCCTCTGTTTCATCTGTTTGACTCCTAAATAATTAACATATGGCAAAGCCAGGAAAATGGAAACATTAATCCTATTCAGACGGCCATTACACCTCACATAGAGCAGGGGAGAGAGAGAGTGAAAGTGTGTTTTAAGCTCTAATAGGGGGGGGTTAGTTTAACAGGGAGAGGATGAGCAATCATTACTATAGCCTGCTTGTTGTGTTAGTCCCATGAAAATATGTTGTTTTATTTACAATTCAAACCAACAAAACTATGCCTAACATGTCAAAACATATCACAACAGCACTCTTGTCACAAATGAAATCTGATAAGTGCTGTATTGAGTATACGATGAAGGACCACCAGTTCAAACCGACAGCTGGTTGAGACTTGTCTTTGCTCTTGTGTACAAGCTATATTGTTGCTGATCAAGTGTATCAGCGTCAGCTGTGGAAGATACATCTGACATAGGGAGCCGTTTTGTTGCAGTGACTAGGCACAAATAGAGCAGACTCTCCTGTCAATGTAACTTCTGAGACTGATCACATGCGCTAATTGTCTTCTAACTTTCCAAACATTTCCTTGAAAAGTAGAAATCCTTTCTAAACAGGACTTAGGAATCAGAGTGACAGAATACTAAAGAACAATATCAGATAATAGCTGCATATTGTGCAACATGTTGTTGTAGTCTGTTCCTTAACTCTTGTCTTTTGGGATTGGTTGTAATCGCTGAAGGGGGCATTGAGAGGCAGTCCATTATCCCTTCATGTACAACCAGCAATCATAATGGGTTACATGGTGCATGCAGATTGAAAGGAGGGGGATTCATAAAGCTGCAAATTAGAAATGAGAACAATAGGATGAGAAAATGGAGAGCACCCTTGGCTCAAACAATCATCTCAGCTGTGACAGATTAGCATAGACCTACGTTTCACTGTACAGCTACTGTACCAGCGTGCCTGGATAATGTCAACACATATTTTACATAAGTAGCCAAACAAGTGTGCAAAAAGTTTGACTTCCACTGCCATGTGTGTCTTAAAAGCAGACAAACATCCATGCAAATGATGCCTATTAAAAGATAGAGAGGGTGTATAATTGTAGTAATCAATCAAGGGGTGGAGACTACATTTTTCACTGAAATATGTCTGAAATCAAAAAAGGCAAAAGCAGTTTTGTGCTTTTTATACACAGCATTTTGTTTTTCTTTTGATCGCAGAAACACCATCACAAGAGAGCCACAGCACAGCGGTCAATTCATACACGAGTTTCACTAGCAACTACAAAGCAGTCCGTTTTTTACACAAATAGAGGTGTATATGAAACAAGCATGAACTTTAAGCCCCCACTGCATGGTTTAATAGATTTGTAGGCAGTGTTGAAAGGGACAAAAAAATCCTGGGGGGAAAGAAATCAACTTTGAGCCGGAGACTGGACCGTTTATGAGGAATGGTTTCAGGACGCTGTGCGCCTCTAGGTAGTTTGTTTGCAGTGAAAACAACAACTGTAATCTCCCCAAAAACAGGCAAACAGGCTATTATCATTGAGCACCAGCATGCACTACATGTCCACACACGTGCACACACACTCTTGAGCACAAAAGCATGTACACACAGCTTAAGTCAGAACAATAGATTCAGGAAGACCTCATTAGTCTCCAGAGCTGGAAGTGAGGGTGGGCCGGGGCCAACTTCGTCGTGCTATTATGCCAATACCAACACATGGCACGCAGTGAATTAATGGCTACATGGAAGCATACAAATGGTTTTGTGCATAATGGGCCTACCTGCATCTGTCACTGATTCATTATAATGGGGAGCTGAAAGGGAAAATAAAGCCAGGAGTGCTGCGATGTATCATCAGGTTCATATGGTCTCACTATCTGCACTGAGAAGTGTGTTGAATAATGTGGTCTAAAGATCAAGTGCCTTCAATGGTGTTCTTAATGGGAATCTCAGTCATAAGAAATGAAGAGATCCAGTGGCACGCCATACATAGAAAGGACTTCTGGGAGATTTGGAGCGCATTATATTAGACATAGTTGTGGACTGATAAGGATCGAACATGGCGACACACAGGGTATTGAGTTATTGATGCTGGAAAATCACTCTTGTGCTCTTTTAGAGGAGTATGTACACACAGCATGTTCACACAACTACCATGGCTCTATATGTTCCACCTCATCCACACAGCTCTCCATCTGTCTGTCACTCTTTTACATGCCCTTATCTTCCTTATTCCTACAGTAGGTTGTTGTTTTATTATATTTGAAGCTTTGATTGAAGTTTACAAATGAGCATTTAAATGCCTGTCTTGACATTTTATGATATACAGTAGTTACCCAAAAATAAATCAAACAGAATTAATAGACATGCAAAAAAAATCTGCACTGCATTTCAATGATACAGATTTGAATGTTAACGTTATGAACTGAAGCACTTGAAACTGTTCAATACAGCCCTAATCATGCCCATTGAGTCGAACAAAATACACATTTTTTGTCCACCAAGACATATTTTGACTCTGAAGCAAACAAAAAAACAATCAAAGCATAGACGGGTATTGTAAATAAATAATATAAATGTTAATCGTTCAATTCTGAATTTCCCACAGCCCAAGATGAAGTTTTCAAAGAATAAACAAAGCTTGAATTTTTGGGATTTTATCTTATTTTATGGGTCGAACAATTGAAAATGTGTAACGTTCCTGCACATAAGACAATCAACTACATAATAAAATACAACTGTTTCAGTTGTATTTTTGTTTTGATTTGCTTTATTTGTCTTGGATAGGGTTAAATGGATATCAGGTGGAGGGTTCTGTTGTGTTTTGATGTTTTACTTAGACTCAAACGCTATAAATAAAACATTAAAATACTCCGTCATCACCGTGAAATATACTTCACCTCTCCTCCACCGTATTTTTGATCTCTGTCCCCTGTGTTTCCACCTCTGTTTTATGCTTTAATCTATTCATTATCTATTCAAAACCTCACCCCACCCCTCTGGGACCGAGTGTTAAACCCTGTACAACTGCTTTTGTACGACTCAGAAATCATCATTTATTTTTCTCTCTCCCATCTCTAACTGCTTCTTATGAAATATATAAGCAAGTGGTTGCCATGCCAACTGTGTCCACTGCATTCAACCGTGCGTTTTGTGTGTGTGTGTGTGTGTGTGTGTGTGTGTGTGTGTGTGTGTGTGTGTATGTGTGTGTGTGTGTGTGTGTTGTATGTGTGTGTGTGTGTACAAAAATAAAAAAGTTTTAAAGGGAAACGAGCCAAGTGAACTGTGCTCTCTGAGGCTACAGTGAGTAAATGTTAACCATCTCATTTGTATGTACAGGCTATTGTTTTAAATGTTCGGCATTCAAGATAAAATGTCACTCTAAAATGGGCATTAATAATTACATATTTTGGAAAATTTATTGATTGCTATTTTCTACATTACATTCTTATCAAACATGAATACAGCCCTATTACACTGTGCAGTGTTACACCCGTATAACACCCATATCACTCTGTTATTACTCCCATGTTACACTATTAATTCAACCATATTACACTGCTAGTAGACCCATTTTACACCCAGGTAACACTCGTGTTACACTGCTATAAGACCCATTTTACACACAGCCTGTCAAAGGACTGTTTCCCACAGGATACAAACCATTAAAGGGGTCGAATGTAAATTATCCTCCATTTAAGTTTCCCTGAGATTCATTATTATTTGAAGATTAGTGGGAAGAGAGAATATTTAGAGAGAGAGAATCTAAATTCTGATTAACATCTTCCCCTCATACATCTTATTATTTTCTCCTTTACATGTTGTAATTAATTGCTGTACAATACTATTGACATGTACATAATGAAGAAGATAACAGTATGTATTATTCACTACCAGCAATAAATAATATTGTCTCTTTGCAGCCTGATTTATAAGTCAACAAATTAGTGAATAATGTATTTTCTCTGTTGGCACATGATATCTGAAAACATTATTTATGCCCCTTCACAAATCTTGAATACCAGGGCAACCCAATAAAACCTTGCAATGATTTACATTTAAAAAAATAAAAAAATCTGCATTTTCCAGTTTGTCCAGCGAACTGTGAAGTTACCACCATAGTGGGATTTCCCAAGTGTCATCAAATGCTGTCTAACGCAGGAAACTCCTCCCCACGCACGCACGCACGCACGCACGCACGCACGCACGCACGCACGCACGCACGCACGCACACACACACACACACACACACACACACACACACACACACCTGTTCTCGTATGTGCTGTGTCCTTCAGCCGTGCTTTAACATGTCTGTTACACTCAGTGTGTGCCCTCGGTCTCTCTGTCAACTCTAAAATGTGGTAATTCTATATTGAGCAAAATTCCTCTTCCTCCTTTACACCCACACAAGTTGTGGTATTTTATAACCATCAACCCCCCCCCCCCCCTCTCTCTCTCACTGTTACTTATTTATTCTCTTGTTCTGTCCTTCTTTATCTTGACAGTATCATCCCTCCATTGTTCTTTTACAATCAACTCCACCATCATGTTCACAACTGTGTTTTCATGTGCAACAGCTTTTTATAGAAGAGAAGAAGAAAGGGCTCTGCCGGCTTTCTTCTGTGTCTTTTACACGCTGTCATGATGTGGGAACATTTCTTTCTCTTGATTATTTCTTTATTAAAGTTAAGTGACACCTTGATTTATATGTATCTGTGAGGCAACAAGAGGAGCCACTTTTCCAGCTAATATATATTTATCCTGAATACTATTTATTATTGTTTTTTTTGGCTGTTAGTTCACTTGCTTTTATTATGCTCTTGCTATTTTTACCATAGTTGTGTATTACTTTGATTGTATTAACATGTTTGCCTTCTCTATTTGATTGGTTAGCCTTCATATGTTGTATTTGCCTTTCATCCGCACTTTCCCTTTGTTTTTGTAAAATGTTTCCGCCGTGGGACAAATAGAAGACTTCTGAATCTGATCCTGACTCTGTTTTCAGGCAAGTTTATTATTATCCAGCATAATGGCTGCAATTACTGTAATCAAACTTAACCCCCTTTTTCTAATTAGGGCATTCAGTGATGGGATATTGTGATTGCTAAATGTGTTTGTACCTGACAATTATTACACACAAATAATATTAAAGTGAAGGTTTGACTACAGTCATTTCAAGAAATCAGTTTGTAGTTATCATGCAGATTTATGCAGCAAGGTTTCCCAAAATGTAATCATACCAGGTTCTCTAAAGGAAGAACTGCTGTGCAATAATGACGTTTCTACCGAGCATTGCCTTCATACAATAATTAAATAATGTCTCGTGACAACACAAAGCGTAACACGTGTAATATAATACATGTTTACAGATGCAAGCAGGTTGTTCCACAGTGTTTCAATTATTCAAAGAAAGGATCTTATGAAAGGTCATTCACATTTTTCTTCTTTTCAGAAGTCAGTAGCCTACTTCCTTTTTCCTAAAATTCCAACTTTCAATCAAATGAAAAACAAGCAGTGAAACATGCCAACAAAAGCAAACATTATGAACTTTGCTTCTTCTTGAACAGCATTTAATCAATTTGTATTAAGTAACGTTTTTTATTAAACTAAATGACTACTCTTTCTTGATTTGCTGTCATTTAACTTTTAGATAAGATAGCTGTAGTTATTTAATTCCACGGTTAAATATCTCAGTTTGACTCTTCACCAGTATCTGCTGAAATAAATGTTTGACAAAAGATCTTTAGTCAAGATTCGCTTTAAATAAAATAAAGACGTACTACTCTTTTTAAGTGTTCAGCCAACAAATTCTGTACTGAAAGCTCTGGATAAAGATCATCACATTCATGAATGAATAAGATTGAATTTACCTAAGTACTTCAAAAAGGAAAGAATGTCAATCGAACTAAACTAAATGTCTTGAAAATTAAACATACAATATGTTTCCGAAGACATAACTCAAACCAAACTATAGAGCATCTCCATGATATGTCCCATTTTCACAAAGACAGCTAATAAAAAAACAACCTCAGCGTTGAATGGATTGTGTCATTTTTCTGTCTTTCTTCTGTGGGGGACTTAAACATTGCTAAGCCTACAGTATTAACGCAACATTATTGAAAGGATACGTTTCAAAGCTATTGTTCCATTTCTGGATCATAGATTCTCCTCCTGGTTTGTGCCAAATCTCTTGAATCCCGATCGCACAGAGATGCTTTTTGACTTGTTATGTACTCTTTTGTTTCCCGCTGCGACTCCTTTTGGAGTTAAGTCGACTCGCTGTCAGGAGCTCCGATATGACGTCAGGCTCCCAGATTAATTAACACCAAATCAATCAGCAGAGAGCCTGGGTTAGAATGACAAGCAGCACTGAGTGGTGGGAGGCTGATGAATCTTAAAAAAGAGAGAGAAAGTTCTCCTTTTTTCTCTTAATTGGCCTCTCAACTTTAATGAACCAGAAATATCCTTAATATGAGTGTTATGATTCATTGTATGAATGAGTTACCCATAAAACAAGCTTTTCTGTCTCGATTAAAACGGTGTGAAAATAATATAATATGATGTAAAAATCACATCGCAGAAACAATATTGTAATTATTGCTGGATGTAGAAATAACAAAAATAAAGAGACGTCATTACACTGCGTTATCAATTGTGCAGCGTGACCAAATATTAGGTCAAACATAACAGTTCACAATCACATTTAAGTGTTTTTTGTTTTCCTACCTTGGCAGCCATGACCATGGAGGAGCCCCCGCGGATGCCCAGGATGGGGATGTGTGTCTGGGCCGAGATGAAGTCGAGGATCTGAGCGATGGCCTCCTGGTCCGTGTCGTCACCGAACACCACGCCCTGCAGAGAGTTCCTCGTCATCTGAGCACAGATCCGATTGATGATGCTCTTGGGGTCGGTCTCGTTCATGGTGACCACCTCCACTTTGGGAGGGTAAGGGATGTGCAGGAAGTCCTCTTTCTCAAGCCCCGCCCCCAGAGTTACTTCACTAGAGTTTCCCACCAGGATGACCGCTATGCTGAGAGAGTTGATCAGTTTGGGGTTGATGGGCGGAAGACCCGGTATCGCTGGAGAGTATTGAGGCGGAATGACTACCCCTCTCTGGGTGCCGCCTCCCCTCTGGCCGCCTCCCCCCCCTTGGGCACCTCCAGGCCCTGAACCTGGACCTCCACCCCTGCGGGACTCGCAGACGGGTAGCAGGAGAATGGAGAAGAGGAGCAGAGAGAAGGACCAGGAGAGGAAGGGAAGGGTCAGCCGAGGCTGGGGATAAGGATGATGAGAGGACTGGTCTGGGTGAGGAGGGAGGGGGGTGGAGGGAAGGGGGGGAGACAAAGTGCTTGTCCTGAAGACGGGAGGGAGAAGGGTGGAGGCTGACAAGCATTGTGAAGGAGTGTAAATGCCGTCCCTGGAAGGAGAGAAGGAGAGAGACAGAGAGATGATGTTTAGTGTTTGTTGTTTGTAACACCTTGTACAGCAGGCTTTGGCAATGCTATGTTTTTGATAGGTTCATGCCAATAAAGCTCCTTTGAATGGAATTTAATTGATAAGTAAAAACATCTAAACAGACTTTAAGGGATCAGAAAATAAAGGATCATGATAAAACACAGGATAATGTTTTAATGACTTGAAAAAGCTTTCTATCTCGCTGCTATGGTAAAGAATTGGAAAAGTAGAGCTTGATCCTGTATACTCATGGAAGATGCAGCTGGTACTTTATAACCATACAGTACCATACGCTGATGACACTCAATTAATTCTGTCTTTTCCCCGCTCAGAGACCCAGGTCGTCACACGCATCTCTGCTTGTCTAGCGAACATCTCTCAGTGGATGTCTGCTCACCACCTCAAGCTCAACCTTGACAAGACTGAACTGCTTTTTCTTCCGGGAAAAGATTGTCCCACTCTTGACCTAACAATCAACATCGGCACCTCTATTGTTTCCCCGACACAGACTGCAAGGAATCTGGGTGTGACCCTAGATAACAACCTGTCCTTCACTGCAAACATCGCTGCTACAACCCGTTGCTGCAGATACACGCTTTACAACATCAGGAGGATACGTCCCCAGCTAACTCAGAAAGCGACTCAGGTTCTGGTCCAGGCTCTCGTCATCTCACGCCTAGACTACTGCAACTCCCTCCTGGCTGGTCTACCTGCATGTGCCATCCGACCTCTGCAGCTCACCCAGAATGCAGCAGCTCGCCTGGTCTTCAACCTTCCTAAATTCTCCCACACCACGCCGCTCCTCCGCTCCCTTCACTGGCTTCCGGTAACTGCTAGAATCCACTTCAAGACAATGGTACTTGCTTACCATGCTGCGAATGGATCTGGCCCTTCCTACATCCAGGACATGGTTGAACCGTACACCCCAGCACGTGCACTCCGCTCTGCATCAACCAAACGGCTCGCTGCACCTGCACTGCGAGGGGGACCCAAGTTCCCATCAGCAAAAACACGTCGGTTTGCTATCCTGGCTCCAAAATGGTGGAATGAGCTCCCCATTGAAATCAGGACAGCAGAAAGCCTGCACACCTTCCGGCGCAGACTGAAAACTCATCTCTTTCGACTCCACTTTGACCAATAAAATGAAAAGATACTAACAAAGCACTTATATACTAACAAAGGACTGGCTTATCTAAAGCCTGTTGAGTATCACTTGAAATGTTTGGCTCTATGAAACCTAATGTATTTATATTATTCTGTGTTCTTCAAGTTTGTATCTTCTTGGTCGAATGCACTTATTGTAAGTCGCTTTGAATAAAAGTGTCAGCTAAATGAAATGTAATTGAATATAGCAAGTCATCAATTTCATCTAAAATGTGGAAAACTCCATCACAACAAAAATAAATAGAGCATACCATTCTGTTTCTGCTTCATTATTAATTTCAGTTCAGTATTTTCTTATTTATTCTTATTAATTGAGGTGCATAAATGACACAAGCGTGTTTGTTTGTAGAATTTTGTATTACTTTTTCTCCACTACTCAACATCCCTTTTCTTAAGTTTTCCGGTGTAAAAACCACCTCATCTGCTCTTTTTATTGGTGTGGCAGTGCTACATCTGGTGGCAGCATTGGGATAACTTGTCTTCATGGTTAGCAAAACCAAGTGAACCACATCGCAGGGAATCAAACCACCGCACACTGAGAGAGCATCAAGTGACAATGCCACATCCATTACACTGTGCTGAGACTGGCTTTGAGGAACCCTGTGGCACACATCAAAGACACAGCGCGAAGGAGAGTGTGTGTGTGTGTGTGTGTGTGTGTGTGTGTGTGTATGTATGTGTGTGTGTGTGTGTGTGTGTGTGTGTGTGTTGTGTGTGTGTGTGTGTGTGTGTGTGTGTGTGTGTGTGTGTGTGTTTGTGTGTTTTGAGAGAGTCAGGACAACACTGGGTGCATTTTGACAGATTGACAGCCTCACGGCTTCATGGACTAGCTGCCAGGCCAAGTGACTATTACACACTGAGTCCCCTCTCACTCCTTCTTGTCTCTCCCCCTCTACCCTCCCACACTACTTTCATTGCTTTCCTCCATCTCCCCTCCAAACCTGTTTTGTTTCGGTGGCTCCCACCACCCTCTGAGATTCCTTCACTGCACTCTGAAGTCAACAGCATACCTATTATTTACTATTATTGCTATTATTTACTGCTCCTCTATTAGCAGCCGTACAAAGAGCAGTGGAGTACAGAGGAGAAATGTTGGAGGAAAGAAAGAGAGAGGCGGAGGGAAGTGTAGAAGCAGAGGGAGGTGACAGGCAGGGGAAACAATTAGTCATAGCATGATGTGAAAATTGTGGTTTCTCACTTTCTTGTGTGTGTGTGTGTGTGTGGCCTAGCATTACTATACTTGTGGGGACCTACATCTGTCTACACAGTCACGTGTGGGGACTCGCCTCCCTTATGGGGACAAAATGGAGGTCCCTATGAGGGGAATCATTAATTGTAGGGTGAAGACTTGGTTAGGTTTAGGGTTAGGGTTAGGGTTAGGGTAAGGGTTAGGGTTAGGCATGTGTTGGTTATGGTTAAGGTTAGGATAAGTCTCCAGGAAATGCATGTAAGTCAATGTAATGTCCCCTGAAGTGATGTATAAATGGTATGTGTGTGTGTGTGTGTGTGTGTGTGTGTGTGTGTGTGTGTGTGTGTGTGTGTGTGTGTGTGTGTGTGTGTATCAGCAGGAGACATTTGGGCATATTTTCTGCATAAATAATAAGACCTGGGATCGTATTAAGTGTATGTTCCAACCAACAAGTCCTCCAACTCATACGACCAAATATGCCGATTGTTCAGGGCCAATTATTACGACCAAATATGTTGTTTGTTCAAGCGCTTAATACGTCCTGCTCCCGTTGAATGCAAACGTTACAGATGGTCGTTTATTCACAAATAACCCTCTCTGTAAAATCCTAAATTGTAGGATAGTTTGGCCATTAAAACGCTTTTTGATTAGATTTCTAGCAAGAAGTGTATATTGTACTTTTAGAATCCACGTCCAGTCGATATGTAGGATATATGGTTTGATAGATATTACGAAGATGATTTGAGGTATGCGGCAGCCTCCATGTAAAGTTACGGGTTGAAAACAGTATTTCCGGTCTCTACGTTTTCATAATAAAACCAATGATCAAATGAACATTTAATATTCATTACTATACAGCCGAATCATCACAAGCGCACAAAACCTATTACCCGCCGCAGATGGACCAAAAAAGGGGAGCGTTTGAAAAAAAAAGGGGGCGGGTTCCGCTCAGTGAAACCGTAACAACGAAACATGCAGGAACAGAAGTCTGCGTTTAATCGGGTGTGTGTGCGTGCGTGCGTGTGTGTGTGTGTGTGGGTGTGTGTGTGTGTGTGTGTGTGGGTTGTGTGTGTGTGTGTGTGTGTGTGTGTGTGTGTGTGTGTGTGTTGTGTGTTGTGTGGTGTGTGTGTGTGTGTGTGTGTGTGGTGTGTAGTGGTGTGTGTGTGTGTGTGTGTGTGTGGTGTGTGTGGTGTAGAGGTGTGTGTGGGGTTAAAACACATCCAGCCTGCGGTCGCTCTTAGCCTTTTCTAATGATTCGGAAGGTAAACACAGTGGAAGGCGGTGCGTGAAAGGCGGTGCGTGAAAGGCACTGCGCGCGCTCCTCTTCTCAGAGGCTGACGTTACCCTCCCGCGCCCTCCTGGTGCTGCAGAGATTTCATGAAGTGAAGGAGGTTTTCCTTCTATAAAACAGCTGTGGCACAGATACTGTTGAGTGTCACAGACATGAATACATAGATCCAGGCAGACTGGTGCACACACTCTCCTGTTTTGCCAATCCGGTGGTTAAACAAATATAGCTCTAAATCCCTGGCCGAAATGTCCTTAAAATCAAGTCCGAGTTCGACATTTTAATTCATTAATTAATTCATTACCTTTCCAACTCCTCATGCAGTTCACTGTTACAGGTCTATACAGGTTCATGGTACAATGCATAAGCTTCAAGTCGAGAGACTGAAACTGTCCTTTCCTTTACCGTTCTGTTTTAATTTCACAATAAAGTTAATAGTCATATTATTTTTGATATTATTATGTTCTATTAACTACACCACTGTTTTTTTAGCCCGCGCCGCCTAGTGGTTAAAGCACGTTATTGAATTTTGTTGTTGAATACGTTTTATTTGATGAAAATATTTAAATATTAAGAGTAGCCTACATACAAAATTAAAAATATCAAGAAGATGCTGTAGTGATCTCTACAATAAAACAGTTTAATCCAGGACATCCAAAGATATTAACAGGAGGATGTGCAAAACAGACCAACTAGGCTTTATTTAAACATTAAAGATTAATTTAAGTTAAGGCCTTCTTTTGAATAAGAAATAAACGTTGGGGTTATCCATAGATACATATGAAGTCTGACAAAGTACTTAACGTCCAATATATTGCATAGTTTATTTTGGCACTTGACAATCACCTTCCCTGAATTTGACTCAGGTGTAACTAAAGTCTTATTTAAGGGTTGTTTATATTTCACATCATTAATCAGAATCTGCAAAGTAACTAAAATACATGTAGTGGAGTAAAAATACCAGGTTAACCTCTGAATTGTAGTGGAGTAGAACAAAGTAGTATGCTGCTGTAACAAAACATTTCCCAACTTGGGATCATAAAAGTATCTTATATTATCTTAAGATGATCGATGGCTACTGCCATATTTGCAAAATTTGCCTCTGAACCTTGACAAGTGCATGTTTCAGGCTTATCAATTAACAACAGGAGGGGTCACAGACATAAGACCAGCTGTTAAATAAAGCTCTTCTGACCTTAGGTGTCATGTGGGTATATTATTTCACCCATTTATTAATTATATGTTTTACATTTGATAACACCACTGTGTTTCGTATCCCCTAAACCTCCAGGGTGTACACAGTTTAATACTGGCAACTTCTAATTGTGGGAAATACGAAAACGTCTTATAAAGAGACATAGAACATGTTGCGAAACACACAATAGCCAGCATGTGTAGTTCTGGGGGGGGGGGGGGGGGGGGGGGGGGGGGGGGGGGGGGGTGTTGGGGGGGGTGCTGGAGCCGGGGGCTGGACCCGTCCAATTCCAATCACAGGGCTTGATGACTGTAAGGCGGATGTTGTAGTCCCAAACGATAACTATGTTGCAAATGTATTATCTTTTCAATTTACACACGGCATATATTGCACGTCTGTCCGTCCTGGGAGAGGGATCCCTCCTCTGTTGCTCTCCCTGAGGTTTCTCCCATTTTTCCCTTTAAACTGTGGGTCCTTGTACGATGTGAGGGTCTAAGGACAGAGGGTGTCGTATTGTCATACTGATATTCTGTACACACTGTGAAGTCCAATCATTTGTGATATTGGGCTCTATAAATAAACATTGATTGATTGATTGATTGATTGATTGATTGATTGATTGATTGATTGATTGATTGATTGATTGATTGATTGATTGATTGATTGATAGATAGCTGGGGATTCTGGGTAATGTAGTGTCTTCGGAAACTGTAGTGTCTAAACTCCTAAAAAACTATTTGTTTCTCTGAATTGAAGGTTAAAAACACAAAAGCATTGTACACAATTTAAACCAATCAATATTGTGTAATTAACAAGGATAAACTGATGTTTTTTAGTGGATGAGTAATGCAGATATCACTGTGCAATCATTTGACAGTGAGGGGAATATATCCGGTTTTATTATGAAAACTTCGAGACCGGAAAAACTATTTTCACCCACGCTAACTTTACATGGAAGCTGCCGCATATACACGTTATCCTAGCGAGACCTCAAATCATCTTCGTAATATCTATCAAACTATAGATCCTACACATCCACTGGACGTGGATTCTAAAAGTACAATATACACTTCTCGCTAGAAATCTAATCAAAAAGCATTTTAATGGCCAAACTATTCTACAATTTAGGATTTTCCAGAGAGGGTTATTTGTGAATAAACGGGAACATGTTGTTTCTTACACGACCACTAGAGGTGCTACACTTTAAAACGTGGCTATGGGTCGTAATCTAAGGTGCTTAAACAATCGACCTATTTGGTCGTTTTTTGTAGGAGGACAGGCTGGTATGTTCATGCTCATATTATAAATTAAGCATGGAGGAGTGCTTTAGGTGAGGGATAAATGAAGGGTAGAGTAAAAATCTTCTTCCTCGCTCACACAACATCTTTGCTAGTCATTTATTTATCTAGCACCCCATATGTGTTGAGCAACAGCAGTCAGCACCAAAAACAAAAGTCCAAAGGAAACCTAGCAGAAAAAGGGAAGTGGTAAGAAGAACTGAAACCTGACAGGAGTTGGAAAGCAGTGTCAGCAAGCAAGGAGTCATCTGTGAAAGCAATATTGAAAATCAGAAGCGGAGGAAACATGATAGCTACATTAAAAAGTGTTTGTCTAAAAAGGGCCTCATTACCAGAGGTTTGGTCAGACCTAATTGCAAGTGCATATGCCCTAATTGTAAACAAAGCTGCATTTCCCATAGGAGGCGCTACAGTCGAGCCAAAAGACAGAAGAGAATTCGAGAGAGAGAAGAGAGAGGAGAGAGAGAGAGAGAGAGAGAGAGGAGAGAGAGAGAGAGAGAGAAGAGAGAGAGAGAGAGAGAAGCGAGAAAGAAAAGAGAGAGAGAGAGAGAGAGAGAGAGGAGATAGAAGAGATAGAGAGAGAGAGATAGAGATAGAAGTAAAGAATGATGAAATTATTGGGAGTAAGTCAGCAGAGAGACAGACGAGGAGAGAGAAGAGTGGGGCGAGTGAGAGAATAAATAGAGACATACACAAAAGAGATGGAGGAAGGAACAGTAATAAGAAACCCAAAGGAGGGGGGAGGGGGAGGGCAACACAGCTGAAGACAAAAAGATGAAAAGATGACATGATTAGCACAAGATGATAAAAGAAGAGCCAAGGGTGGGGAGGAGGTTAAAGAACTAAATGGGAAGCTGCGGAAGAAGAAAATGATCTCAATCCAGTGTGTTGAGAGAAAAAAGTCAAAAAAGCCTGCTGAATCCACTGAGAAGAGACACTGGAGGGAAACTGGAAGAGCAAAAATCTTTAAAAATAATGCAAGAAGTGTGACAGTGAACGGGGGAGCAGCGAGAGCCGTTCGGATATGTGTTCCCGTATAACGGTAGTGCTCGTTTCCATAGTAACAATTCAAATATGCCTCCACATAACACCCTGATGGACAGGAAGATACACACAACTCGCACTAATTCATGCAGTGTACTTCATGCGGTGCGTGCCCTCTCCGAATAAAACACAGTTTACTTCTATCAGCTCTAGCACATAATTGTTGCACTGACTCTCAGCGACTAAAATAAAATGCACGTAACATTACATAAATAACACGGCGCCTTCGCATAAACGCGCGCATGCACACGTACACACATAAGTTAATGCGCTCCTGCAGATAGAGGTGATCCACTGTGCCAGCTTTCAGTGTACCCCACATTACAAATGAATCTCCAAAAGAGCTACAGGCAGATACACAGAAATAACACGATGCAGGGAGCATGCAGCGAAACAGGAGCGGCTATCAGAGCATCATACAACATCTCTCCCCCATTAATAACATTGTAATGGGGGGTGTCAAGAGAGGATCATATTCTCATGGCATTATAGGACTCAACAAAACAGTCTAATACAGTGTCAACGGAACAAAGTTGACATGCAAATGTATGCTCTTTTGTGCCCATTACAGCACTCACACAGCAATTACAATAACATATGCAGCGCAGAGAAAACATGGATAAGTGGCGCTGAACGGCTACACGAAAACACCCACATGTGTGCTTTGTTTGTACCCGGGATGCCGGGAATGTACTGCCGACATGACTAACCCTCAATCCGGTGCTCCATGAAGACTCTCAAGCATGGGCAGAGAGCAAATGGCTCTGCAGGTCAAGCTCTGTTCGGTCAGACATCTGAGCCCTCCTCATGCAAACTGTATATGGCTTCTGTTTTTCCAACATGAGAATACACACACACACACCACACACACACACACACACACACACACACACACACACACACACACACACACACACACACACACACACACACACACACACACACACACACACACACACAAGTAGCTTCATGTACACACAGCAGGCTCTGGGATGTAGAACAAATAAACCCATGTTAGCATCAGGATGTGTATCTTCTGAATCTTCTCTATTTCTAATAAATTTTCTACAAAATAACACATTGCTACTGAAGGAGAGTTATCCAACAAACCAATGTAATGTTGTGTCAAGCATTATTGATTTGTTAAAAAGTCAATAAGGCTTGACACAACATGACCAGTTTAACAGTGTCATTTTCGCCTACAGTGTATGTTTTTATTGGCTAGCCTAATCCTACCAATTCATTAAACCTTTTGGCATGAATACATGTATTTGTCTTAGCTGCTTGTGTGTGTTTACATGATTGCAATCAGTTCATATAACTTTTACAGATATAAGAACTAGTCTCTGCCTTCATTTTGTCCCTGATAATGCTCAATGTGAACAGATCTGCACGAGTATAGAGTCAGCTGTTAGCAGCGTGGGCATGCAAGCTTGTGGAGTTTAGATTTTGTGCAAGTTTTCTGAAAGATCATTTTTCACAGAAAGAAAAAAAATTATATTACAGAAGGAATTATGACCTTAATGACTACATAGTGAAGAGAGTATTGAAACATTAATAACAAATATGTGAGGAAAATGGGATTCATCGTTTTGATTTTCTTTTTTACGTGGTATTGAATTTGGTATTACAACTATCACTGTTATTGGTATGGACTTATGTTACTGTGATAAGAAATCCCTAAACTGGAGTAGATCCTAAAATCAGCAGCCCTATGTGGTGAATCAAGAATCAAATTTTAATCGAATCATGACCCCATGAAAAATCAAAAGTTCACAAAAGATCTGTGTTGAGCCTGATCATCCCAATAAGACTGATGCATCAGTCATATCACACTTAACATTTACAAAGAGCATTGATCACAGAAGTCTGTCAAATGGCAGAAGCCACCGCTAGAATAACCAGAGCTGTTTGAGACTCTCGACGGCACGTGCTCACACTTGTGGACTTCCAATCTGCCAATAAAGATTCCCCGTGATCAATCAAGCAGTGAACCATGTGCCGGGAACGACTCGACCCCACAGTAATGAAGATGTGTGGACGTTAACGGTGAGATGTTTTTTTTTATATTGCCTGGGATTACAGACTGTAGGGTTTATACTGCAGAGGCTGGAGAGACAGTAATACTGAATCTGCCACGCTATTTAAAACACGTAGGCCATCATTATCAGGCTCTACTATACCCCTGGAGACTTGATTTGGTGGGCTGGGCTGTATAGCATTTGAGAGGCATTGTGGGTAACATAAGCTGACAGGCATATCTATTAAGGAGCCCATTTACATTCAGTGGGTGGTCAGTTACAGGTAAGAGTGCTACTTTTGTCATCTCCACCAAAGCAAACAATACATCAGACGTGATTTACAAATAAACACAACTCATACTAAACAGTGTGCTCTAACACATTATGAAAGGCATTTTTTATACGACTGTAGCGTCAATATATCGCGTACAATGTGGCCTGACAGCCGTAAGAAAGAAAAGATCTTTAAGATTTCAGTGTTTTCACTGCGTTTAAAGGTCTAGATATCCCCTGGAGGGATGCCATAGCAGGAGACGATGTTTGACATTTCTGTTTTCTCTTACAACTCCAATATCATCAATAATTCAACCCTACTTTATTTTACTAAGAGCCAGGTTTGACTGTACAGCCATCCAACATGCTTTCTATCACAAATGCAATTTTTAAAAAGAGAAAAAAAGGATCAAGATAAGGACTTTATCTGCATTATTTGGATGTGATTTTGAATAAAATTGAAGTGTGAAGTGTTGTGTGGTGTATATAATAAACATCTGTACAGCAGAAGGGCCGTTTTAAAATCAACACACCTTATCTAAAGTAACATAAACAACACATCAGCACATCAGCTGTCTCACACATTTCAGTGTATTCTAATTGTGATGCAGGTGACATCCGTACCAACATTAAATTACAATGAAAGAGAGCATAACAAATATGTTTTCTCTTTTACCGTTTTTTGATTTCCCAGGTTTGGGCAAAACAGTATTTTATTTCATTATTAAGACTAGTGACGTTTTTGGTGATGTGTCAGTCAGAGCTGTTAGAAGTGGTGTTCAGTCAGGTAATAAGACCTCATGCAGCTATAATCACTCCCTTGCAGTCATGGTGGAAGTCAACACAAGTTCTATTTACATCCTCTGTAATTATTCAATACGCTTTCACAAAGTCAACCGTCACTGTGAGGTGAATGTTAGCTGACCTTTGAAGCTTGAAATAGTCACAATGACAGTTAAATACATTTCTTTGGTGTTTTTGCCTCTCTCTAAAACAAAAGATCACTTTTACTACTGCAGTTTCTGTTTATTTAATTGTGCAGAACGGAAATACTTGACAAGTGTTTTCTTGCTGGACTCATGTGTTGCATTCAGTTGTGTCGCTGAACCGTCCACTTAAAAATTAAGGAATAGTCTTTTTTCATGCAGGGCTTGAGTCAATCTGCACAAGAATTTAGTGCGTTTCTCAAATATTTCCAACTTTAGCCCCTTGTTCCCGGCTCCCGGGTCTAAAGAAATGTGTTCCTATTGTGGAGAAGATTCTATAAAAATGGCTCGCAAGTTTGTAGCTTTATTTGAAGAAAAAAACGTCCGGGAACGATGGGAACAGTAATACACAGAGCTTTTGTTGGGGACTATTTTCAGATTTGGATTAACACAAAAGGTGGCCTTGTGAGTTTTAACGTCAGCAGGACCGTTATTTACAGATTGACCAGAAATAAACTGGTAATGAAGTTTGCGTCACGCACTGCAACAGTGTGGATGTACGGTTTGTTATTAATAGTTGTTATTAATTTGTTTTGTGCTTTTCATGGGATTGTGCTGATTCTTTTGGACACTAAAGGGTGTATTTTTTTTTAACAGGGTGGGATGAGAGAGGTTGAGAGAGAAAGATGGAGATGCTGTTGTAACATTAGCAGCAGAGCAGTGTAGGCAAGAGAAACATATAGTCAGGGGAATATAACATATAAGGCGCAGTGTGTTACATTACAAGTTTATTTCTCTATTGAATAACCTGCTGTCACCTCACTGCTGTCGTGGAGAAGCGCCAGAATGTCAGAAAAAATCATGTTTATTGAAGAGTGTCTTGGGTGTTTTATTAAGTGCACTCTAGTCTGGTCAAGAATCCTCTATCTGCTTATTGCACTTATAATGAGACACACTATGGATCTCTGCTGTGTTATTGAGGTGGCATCCGCTCTCTAGATATAATTATACGGTCTCTTCATCAGAGGCAAGAAAACTGACCGAGACCGAGAGCACACACACTCACACACACATCTCACACAAACACATGACAACACCAGCACATTACACACAACGAAGCACACTCAGAGGCAGAGGAGAGGAAAAAAATGCAGGATTGAGTCAGATATATCTATCTCCCGAGGTCTTCATTACCTCATTGAAGTCATGTATTCCATAGAGGTTATGTCTCCTGCTTAGGACATCATATAGCAGTGAAATGACATGTCCCTCGATGCAGCAAAACGGTGCGTTACGTATTGTAACCCTAGTTATATAAGCACAGGCGGAGCCCTCTACTGGACTCTATGGGTACTACCTCTCAACCATACTATGCGAGCATTCATCAACTGAAATATCTATAACCGTAGCCGCCCCCTGGGGCGGGCCTACCTGAATGCGCGTGCAAGCCCACCGTATATAAGGCGGCCTCGCCTCCTGGCTGTCATCCTACACTTCTCTTTAGCGAGCAGCATAGGACAGACAGGGCCTTGAGTAGAGGGCTCCGCCTGTGCTTATATAACTAGGGTTACAATACGTAACCCACCATTATATCTCATACAGGCTCCGCCCTCTACTGGATTCTATGGGTACAGTGGGTGGAGCCCTGATGCCTAAACGCCCTGTCGTCCAACAACATCGAGTCACCACACTGCCCCTGACTGGCTTTTGGTTACCAGCCCCTGCAACGCAACCCCCTCTCCCCCGGTTGTGACCGTGGAGAAGAGGGGGCCGCAGTTTACCTGGCTGGTTGGGCACACTCAGACACGCTTACCTCGTGAATAGTGTGCCTGGAAAAGGGAAGGGAGAGTCTTCAGCCCTGTATGGGGCTTACTGCACACCACGTTTCCCAGGTCGCCTCAGCAAGCATAGATGATGAGAAGGAGCCAGACATGTCCAAGAGATAAAACCTTATGAAGGGGCCTGGCGTGGACCAAGACTCACTCCGTTAAATAAGGCTGTTGACACAGCCATACCCTGTGTAGAGTGTGCACGGACCGCCGTGGGGAAGGCTCTCCCCGCCTGTCCGTAGGCATGTGAGATGCACTCGCAGAGCCATCCCGCCACGCGTTTCTTGGACAGAGCTTTACCGGCCCCAAAGCAGACAAACAGTTGTTCAGTGTGCCTAGTGGCAGCCGTGCGCTCCACAAAACATGCTAGGGCACGCACCGGGCAGAGGAGGTGCAATTTAGCCTCCCTGTCCCCACTATGGGCTGGAAGATTAAAACCCCCTAACCAGGGGCGGACTGGGGGGAAAAAGTGGCCCGGGGATTAATTGACAAACAGGCCCACTTAACGCGCAGCATGTATCGGCCGGCCGGCGACGAAAGTATGTTACTTAACAAAAAACCCTATGCATTTAATGCTATTTTGGACCATTATTCATATAGTAATCACATTACCTGAGCCCTTGAGTTGCCTAGAGAAAAATAGTTACAGCATATATTTATTGATTTTAATGTTAACAGATCATTGATGCAATAAAAATGTTGACCCAATCTGCCTGACTTGACGCATGGAATAAAACATGGGCGTAGGAAGCATCCTCAATGTGGGTGAGACAATTTAACAGGGAGTGTGGGCAGGTGGTGGACCTCACCTCCTCTAGGGGGGTCCGGGGGCATGCTTCCCCGGGAAGATTTTTTTTTTTAAATGTTGAAGTTAAATGTGTCAATCTGGTGCACTTTGAGAGCAAAATTAGGGACTAAATCTATGGATACATCTCTCAACACCCATATGAAACAGAACTGTAAACAGATTTACTTTTTCTTTCAACATTTATTTGAACAGCAAGTGGAGGCAAAAGTGACTGCACCCAAAACAATAAACCTGCTAGCTAACTAGCCTAAACTCAGTAACAGAATGTGGGCAACACCTTCTTCTCCACAGCCGCGCGACCTCTGAGTCAAACGTCACTTCCCGCCTTTTCTATCCTACGGGTACAGCCACTCTTCTTGAAGTGAATAACCCAGTCTCAGCATCCTGTCCATCCACTCCGTTAATCAACCCGGTATCACGGCAAGACGTGAACATGTGACGATTTACCATGCTGGGAGACGTGAAGATGTCACGATTTCGTCCCTTCAAACGTGACAGTTACACAGTATTGTTAACCCATGTTAACCAGTGGAGAAATACCCGGAAATGCCAAGCAAATGCTACCCCGACGGTCGGTTAACCCACCACCATCACACAGGGCATGTAGACCTACAGTATGTTTCATGTACAATCAGTACTCGAGTTGAGGGGGGATGAGGGGGTATGGCATCCCCCCTGAAATAAAAACGGTCAAAATCATCCCCCTTCTAAAACTGCCATTCCCGCTTTCCATCCCTTATGTAATTTTATCAATGAACGTGGCACTGGTATTACTGCTATTTCAACATTAATTTTGCGCATTTTGAGTAAAATACTGTGGGCGAGGGAGCACGCACACACGCAATGACATTTTTACCAAGTCACTGACGCTATACTATGCGAGTGCCCTAGAGGGCGCCAGAGCGCCGTGATGCGCCTGTTTGATCGATGCCAGAAACGCAGGTAACGATCATCACAATGGCCAAGCGACCAGGAGGACAACGCGATCTGAGGGACTTCATATTTAAAAATACTAAAAATAACATTTTAGGTAAGTCAAGAGTCAGTAATCTTAGTCATTACTCACTACTTTAGTCACCAAAGGTGGAATCTATGGACATAAGCAGCAATAACAACTTAGTTTGGAGTTTAGCTACGTTTTGCTCTCGTGTTAGCTAGCTGGTAAGACTCACAACTGTTGATTAAATGATACCACCAGCACCAGAAGAGCTGAAACCCCTCCTTCAAGCAGTGAACACTCTGGTCATCTCCACAGCTGAGTGTGAATGTGGGTTTAGTCAGATGAACATTTTAACCACAACTAGAAGCTCCCTAGAGGTAAAAAGCATGTCAGCCTTGCTTTTCATCAAGTGTGTTGGCCCTCCACTGAACAAGTTCAGACCAGAGGTATATGTCAAGACTTGGCTTCAAAGCCATTGCTTAGCTAACAATCCGAAAGCAAGAGCCAGACAAATTGAGACCAAAAAGCATGATTATGAAAATCTTTGGAAACTTCTATGAGATGGAGGAGAGTGGAGTAGGCAGCCATTGACAACATTGATCCTATTTTGTATTATCTGTATAATCTTTTAATATATTTTCATATTTTGTAAACAATTTCAATTTTCACTTAATGCCCTGTTAAAAAAAGTAACATTGGGAATGTTAACATAAAATATTTGTATTTGAACTGCAATAAAATGATGACGGATCAATTTTTTTCTAATTTTTTTCCTACATTTTTTCATGAAGTGTTTAATTTACATAATGATTTAATTAATTACGATACAAATGTAACCCTTTAGATACCAGTTTTGATCGTATACCAGTAACTGCTTTTTTTTAAATACACTATAATTCAATATTCTAAAAACTATTTTGACTTTATTATTAGTATAATCAGTTGATCCATCTGAATAACAAATGAGGGACTGTTAACCTACAAGATTTGTACCATAGACTTCCATTATAACCACATTTTTGTATCCCCTCCCCCCCTTTAAATTAAAGTGAAAAAAAGATTTTGCACTAATTGTCCTCTGCATTTGACCCTACATGTTAGTGGTGCCATGGCAGCCCGGGGACCGACTCTAATTCTGAGGTGCCTTGGTCAAGAGCAATGAAAGGAGTATCTGAACATCCATAATATGCATGTTGTTTTAGGAGTATAATAATTATCTTTATGCTGGTTGGTCTCCCACCCTCGGCGGGCTATCAGCACAAATGATGTCCCCATATGATAAAATCCACCATCCCCCCTGATTTTTTTTTACAACTTGAGTACTGTGTACAATCTGTCACATGAGTCAACGACACAGGACTGCAGGCTGTTTCCTTTCAATACTGTAGGTATTACATATCGTCCTCTGATACAATATGTTTCACCTCTTTATCCAGAGCAAAGCAGGCTATTAAAAGATGGTGACACACTGTTTTCAGCCTCAGCTGATAATGTATTTTTTCAGGTTTCTTTCACTGGTCGGTCTGAGAAGCTGGGACATGACAGTGGAGTTGTCTATCCTAATTTGAAGCCGATTCGCTGCTTAACTGGTGGCAAAATCTGAGCGTTTTAACAGCTAAAGCTCTCTTGAGGTTTTTCAAAGCACACCTATGGCGCCTAGGACTCCTGAGAGTAGTTTTAATGAAAGACCAACAATCCATTTTGTCTGTTTAATAATTCCTCTTAATTACCTGGGGCCTCCCATCGGCCCAATACCCACAAGGCCTCCTTCTACCTCCGCCAGCACCTGTAGAGCAACGCCTGCAAGCAAGCCCTCTGTGCCAGGCCGTGTCATTTTGTTTTAACATGCATAATTATTTAATTTATCTAATTAATTGATTCTATGACGTGAAAACCCTTCTGTCTGCTGGTCACAAAACAAGAACAAATCTGCACTGATTTAAAGTCCTGTTTTCATGGGTGAACAAAGTCCGACCTTTTTCTCATCATTTTGTTTTCATGTTATCATGTAACATATCTAAAGAGAGAGTATTTACTTGAAACGGACTTGATTCCTTGAAAGTCTACAATCAGAGTACTTTATTTATTACTTGTTTAATTTACAAAAAATATGCTGTTGGTCATTTAACAGTCATGTCTATAAACCAAACTCAATAAAATACAGTACATTAAATTGAGCTCCCCAAGAGTTGTTAGTCTGGACTGAATCAACATCAGCTGCTGGTTCTCCACTCTTCTTCAAGTCAGTGTTGTATCTTTAGGTTGTATCTGAAATCACTGACAGTCTTAGTCATTGTCGTCCCAACCTCACAAGATTAAATTCAATCTTTTTAATTTAAACACAAGTGGATCTACTGATACTCTATGAACTACTTTATCTAAAAGAGCTCTCAGATTCATAAAAAATACACTAATATTTGTGGCTGATAACCTGATGAACTGTTAGAGGTCGAACACAATAGGGGGTCAACTTTTGTTTTCTTTGAGTTTTATCCAGTCATCTGGTGGTTATATTCTTAATGGCAGAGAATGTAGTCTTGTCTTAAATTGGGTGGGTGATATAGCCTTCATATAATAATAACCCTTGTTTTAAAACAAGTCAGAATGATTACCATTCTACCAGTGAAAGAAAGAAAGGCCCACCTCTATCTGAAAGTCATAAAATACTTTCCTTAATTCCAATGTCACATCTTCAAATTGAACGAATAAATTAGTATATTTTTCTGATCTTACTTTCCTTTCTGCCCGAACCTCGAACATTTAAGCCAAGATCCAATCTCTCATGATACTGGACACATAAATCTCAGCACTATAAGCCCATACACTCCCCTCCACTTAGGCCTAAGTGTCCAGGCACATGGTTATATGTCCTCTGTTTCTCTTTCCTCACCCCCCAATTAACCCCCCTGAGAGCTTTGCTCTACCTTTCAGCCTTTACCTCCGTCTCGCTGATCACTTGTTCCTCTGCTTCGTTAGTAAAAGGAAAAAAAAATCCCTGACAACTGCCGCTCTCCCCCACCGCGCTGACGTTGATCCTTCATGTTCAAGTCTGTACATGCGGAGCAGCAATTTTCTCCTCACCTTGGGGTAAGTCTGCCCTCCAGACCCACTCACAAGTCTCAAGTCAAAGCCAGTTAATTGACACGTTTCCCCCACTGAGGGTCAAATGGTGACAGATCCTTTGACACAGTATAACAAACAATGCCGCTAGAGACGTCAAAGAACTTCCACCTGCTAATGATGCTGCAAATGGTTGTAAAATAACAAGGCACAATTACATTTAAAATGTATAGTTGTTTTGTGGTTTACTTTGAAAGACGGAAATAAAACTAGGTCCACTGGTCAGAGTGTGCAATTATTGTCATACATTAGATTTTTCTGTCAGTCAAATGTTCACACCTGCTGAACGTGGTTTATAGATTGCCACAGTACAGACACACACACATTGTGTTGCGAACAGATTGTGTATGAGATAAGAAAAAATTAAGCTTTCAATATATAACAAGTCCAAAATAAGCTGTGAAAGAAAAATATTAAAAACAAGGGTTTGACAACCAGAAGGTTCTGGAAGTTAGTGCACAGAAAATGTAAAATAGTTCATGTTCAAGGATTTGTTTAGAATGTACAATAAAATATGGACTTCCATGAAAGAAAACTAAGAAATATGTTTGTGTTTGCTGTCAATTATATTTCTTAGTAAATGCGACTGAGTCTGCAGATCAGACTTCAAACAAATCAGATTCCACCATTAAAAATCTGCATCTCTAAATGAAATGTTTTCCTTACAGTTGTTATTATGTGTATTTGGCTGTTTTAAGACAAATTACTTACCAACTTGTCAAGATTCTCTCATTAAAATAAACTAACAATCATCAAACGGACCTATTTCATCCTCTGATTTAATTAAATAGTGTTCTATCTTTAATAATTTCCCTCTCCCTCTTCGAAAACATAATTATCACTCAGCAAGCAATCGGCATGACATGATTTTCTGTGAGTCCTTATGTCTGTTTCCTGTCTGCCTTTTGAGGACAGAATCCTCAAGTGTTACTTAATCTCGTTAGGCTATCAAACCCTCCATCTGCCCCGCTCATCTCCGCACCTCCACCCTTCCCTCAGCCAGTTGATCTTGTCTTTTGTTCTATCGCTCTCTTCAAACCGTCTGAAGTATCGTATGTAAAAAAATTAAATAATCTTCCACTGAGTCTGTCAGTGGAAGAGCTTCAAAAGGCCTCCCTTTGGCATGCCATGAAAAAGTGAGTCTGATTGAATATCTGCAAAAGCCAGCGCAGACATTGTGATCATGTTATTAGGGAACATATACAGGGTGAAGACAGATCTGTAGCTCCAGTTCTGCATCAAGGAGGAATAAAAACCACTTTAGCTACAGTTTGTATTCTGTTCAGGTTAAACAGAGCCTGCACAAACAGAAATCTACGAAAACTGGTTGGCTGCCTGCCGACTTCAGTAACAGAAAAGCACAGAGGAGCTGAGCATCGTGGGTAGAGGCGGCACAGCGTTGGGCCCCCTGTTCTCTATTCTTAGCTCCTTTTCCTCCTTCTCTCACAGTCACACATGACTAGGTATAGAAGAGGAGAGGTAGCAAAGGCATCTTGAGTTTGTCTCCAACAGAAACGGGATGGCGTTTATACTCGGTTTACTGTTTGTGTGGATTTTTGTATTTCCTACTATTTAAGCGTGGGGGGAAATTAATAGTAAAACTGTAACAATCTATTCATACTTGACATTTTACTTGGTACAATATGAGGGGATCATGATTTGTACTCAAGCAGGGGGCATGCAGTGCCCATTCACAATGTGTGTGAATGGGCACTGACAATCAGAGGGTTTTCAGCCCCTGCAGGCAGCATATACAAGTGTCATGGGGGAAGATACTTAAGGTAACTGAAATGCATTTTTTTTGGGATAAAAGCATCAGCTAGAATAATAATAATAATAATACATGGGATTTGTATAGCGTTTTTCCTAAATTTCCTAAGACGCTTTACATAAAATCAGAACAGAAACAAAACAAACAAAAGTATAATATTAAAATAATAATAATAATAATATTCTAGGCTATTGTTGCCCGCTACTGCAAGAAAATGTAGCCAATTAGTTTATCTAACTCAAGTCAAATACACAGGTTAAAAACAGAGAAATTAAAAGTATATGGATTTCTCAAATTGTATTTACTATAAAAGAGGTTGTGCATCCAGAGAGGCATGTATAACAGCTTTCAGCAGGGCTACGTTAGGTTCATAGGCAACACCTAGCAACTGTGTTAATATGATATCCTCATTTTTTCTCAAGAGTGTTTTGCATCCATCGTTTTTGAGTCTTTTCTGAAGCATTGTGTAACTACTTTGCTCTTCTCTCTCTGTATCTCTCTCTCTCTCTCTCTCTCTCTCTCTCTCTCTCTCTCTCTGTGTCTCTGAGTAAACAATAAACACCAGGCTGCTCAGCACCTGTAATCCTTCAACGACTCAATCAACATTTGTAAAGCTGCTCACACGAGGCTTGCAACCAAAACTGAGCCAGCCGGCTGTCTGAGAGTTTCGGTGCCCACACATCGACGCCCATCTATCACAGCACTTCACCGTGTTCGCGGTCCGCCAGATCAAAACGGGGGGGAACCGCGCTCCCTCGGATTCAGTAATCCCCAACCCACACTCTCCCCAAAACATGCAGCATCATGACGCTGCGAACACACGCCCCTCCTGGGCCTTGTTGCTTACGCACTCAGAGCTAGATCTGTCTACAAAGCTGCCTCCTTCATCCACTGTCAGTGAATCTCCCTCTGGATTTACCGACTGCGCCTGGATCTCTGCTCGTCTGTCTCTTTTTCTGTCTGCCACGCCTTAACCCTTTGTGCACTCGTGTTTTCTCCCCTCTTATTTTATTTTTTAGACGGCAATTCTGCTCTATAAACACAGTTAACATGCAGCCATTTCAAGCCTGCAGCGTCAGCCAACACTCAACTGTCGAGCGTAGGCTGAAGTTTAGAAATATTGTGGTGAGGAATTCGGCAGAGTGCAGTGTGTGTGCAGCATATGTGAGTGAGGAGTAATGCAGTAGTTCTGCTCAGTGTTGGAGCTGTTGTGTTGTGAAGTAGGGACATCACCAGCTGTCACACATCTCCTCTAAATCACGCTTCAACAAAGAGGCGCATCATAATAAGATAGTTACATCAGATCAGAGACGGGTGTGTCGAGGCGAGTGTGGTAAAGCTTGGTTGAGATTTGTGAGCATCTAGTCTCACCCAAAGCAATAAAACAATCCAGCCAAGAATCTAATCCACGATGCCACCAAGAGACAAATCCTGGCACTGCTCCATTGGCAGCAGCCGGACACTGACAGAACGTGGGATTTGAGCATTTTCTGTTGCAAAAGTGTCTGGTCTAAAAGCTCATTTTGAGCACGTTAATGTCGCATGTGGACTCTCTTTCTGAGCTGATTTCACCCTTTCTCCTCTTTTTGTCGCACTGCCTCTTAGACAAGTCTTTTAATTATCTTTACACACCCTTTCAATTTTTAAAAGGGGCTTTTATCAGTCTAAATGTAGTCAACTCCAGCTGAAAGGAGAACAGGCTCTGCAGTAAAAGAGGCTCCATCTTCTCTCTCCTGCTTTATATGGTAATTATTGTCCAGACCTGCTTCCCCTTGTGAAGCAGCACAACATGACGTTTTGAAGGCTTATTGAAGCAGGCCTAGTTATCCTTTATCTCAACACTGTGCTCCCTCACAAAGCGCCACAAGAAAAAATGTGTGACTTTTGAAAATGTGTGAAAAAAGACTTTGTTTTCTTCAGCACTGTTCGTGCACTTCATGATTTCCTGTCCTTTGATGGTCTAGCTCAAAATCCAAAAATTACTCATGAGCTTTAACAAGTAAATGTTAACATAACGATGTTTGCAAGTTGTCCAAAAGTGGAACGATGACCTTCGAGAAATAAAGAATTATTACAGTTTCTATATATATTTAGTTTGACAGACAATTTCTAGAATATTTGGTTGTAAAGGGAAAATCACTGTCAGAGCAGTGTACAGCTTAATGAACCCATAGTGAACTGCTTTTTCTATAGTATATATGTATATATATATATATATATATATATATATATATATATATATGTATGTATATGTATGAAGCATAAAGCCCAGTGTCTACCTTATTTGCCAAGCAAACCAAAGGGCAGATCCTCAAAGCTATTATCCCAAGAAGCACCAGATGTGTCTTCACAAAATATTGCATGATCCAATATTCAACATGAAAAATCTGCAGATGCGTTTCAACTGCTCTAAAGTTTTTCATGTCCACGAGCGAGGACTTTTTCAGCGGTTAAACGTCGAGCGATTTAACGGACCAAACGGGGGGGGGGAAATGGCTGCAACTGTTGTATATTTTGTACATTTCAGATTCTGGGATAGATTTAGGACTAGACATAAATTGCAATTAGTTATTTGGCTGTAGTTAATTATCAGAATAATATAAGCCAATTTTGATAATGGATTATCAAGCAGAAATACTGCCAATTCACTGACTGCAAACTGAAGATGTCACCTTGGACTCTGAGCTACTCTCGCATCTATTTTTCCAATATTTACTGGACTTGAATATTAGTGTAATCGGATATTTGTTTGTTGGGTGGGTATTTGGTTTGGGGATTCGATTTGTTTGATGTTTTTTTCTTTTTACTAGGCTATCAAGAAACACACTTTGTCCATTCCTGCACTATAGTTATGCTTAAATTGCAGTGTTAAAATTAGAAAAAATATATACCATCTAATCTTGGGCGCCTGACGTCCCTCTCAATCACAGCAGTGAACGCCACGCTTCGGTTTACCTTGGCCATTAAAGGGAAGACAAAATGCCGAAGACCTCAGCTGTGTGGCAGTGAATATTAGCTGCAGATTACTACCGAAGCTCAGGAGCCCAAAGATTGTTTGGGGACAGCCCTAACAGATGAATCAATAATAAAAAGAATAGCCATGAGTTAGGACCAAGAAGTTTGGAGCAAAAGTTGAACTGAAAATCGACTCTGCAGATAAAAACAGCCCCTGGAGTTTTTGTGGGGGAAAGTTAAGTTCACAGACACACAAACACAACCCAATGTGTGGAAAAGTCGGCCTACCTTGAACATTGCCAGCCCGGATCTCCTCTCTGCTCTTCAGAACTGGCATGATGGAGTGATCTGGGATTCGACTCCTCCTCTCATAGCCTCGGATGAAGGGATGGTAGACAGATGAAGTCACGCAGAGCTGCTTGAGGTGGGGTCCTGCAGGACGAGGGGCGAGGGGTGAGCGCTCTTTAGGTTGGGTGAGGGTGGGATGTTGGGGAGTTATCTGTGTCTGGAGGAGGCAGGGGTGACTGTTTTTAAAGTGGAGTAATATGTACAAAGGACGCTCAATTACTTGATGATGTTACATATAAAGTTGACTGCCAACTCAAAATGTCAGCGTGCGTTTGAACTAAATATGTTAGCTGATGAAGGGACGCTGTTTAATTTGTCTCTTTCCATCCAACTCTCTTCCTCCGACACTCGTGATGCAGCTCGCCAAGGTCTCCTCCCAGAAGTCTGCAAGTGTGTGAACACAGTTGCCGTGGAGATGAGAAGATGAGCAGCAGTGGGTGTGTACGTACTCCTCTTCTTCTTCTTCCTTTCCTTACTTCTTCTTCTTAGGCTTTCTTGCCTTCGCTTTGCTTTAGCCAGTCATGTTGATGATCAGTTTTCCTCTTCCTCAGTCTGTCGGGGGGGGGGGGAAGAAGAGAAGGACAGAGTCAGGTGGCGGCGAGGGGCCAGGGATGGATGTGTTGTTGGTGAAGGCTCAATGCCACTGTGGGTACAAGTCTATTGCCTCCGAGGTCAAGGCTTAGCTCAGTCAAGCTGCTGTGTCTACATTCCCCCTTTCACTGCAATCTCAATGTGTGGAGCGTTGTTGCCTAGTAATATCACTGTGCTATTTTCTGCTTAGGTGATGATCTGAGCACTTTCTTGTTTATATTGTTTATATTCCTGTTTTACTGAAAGACTGTGGCCATATTGTTCATATCAAGATGTCTCTACTTTAATATATTGTTATCTTAGACCACTTGTTGCAATGCAAGAAGAAGTGCTGCTGTGTTATTGGCTGAATTAGCTTTTCACATGATTGTTGCATCAACCTGATAAGGTATCCCGATGTGTTACGTTAAGCCCAATAAGGTCATTTTTGGTTGGAGCCACAGTAATGTTTTGTTATGTCAAATGCTTCTTCCTTTAAGACTTTAACTTAAGAAAAAATGTTCACGTGTATATAGTCACACAAATATTTTGTGTATCAGAAAATGTGTGTGAGTGTTTATCTGTGTATTTTGAGGAAGTCGGATATGTAGGTATACACATTTTAGCCTTAGGAAATTTGTCAGAGGTTATCTGCAAGTGTAGAATTGTAATCCTGTCTGGCAGTGTAATGAATTATATTATATTACAATTTCTATTTACAAAAATCCATCTTTCTCTCTGACTCCTTCAAAGTCAATCATCTCCGACTCACATAATAGTATTAAAATGACACTGATGGCTTGACTCGTGCAGAATAATACAGTATCTCCTCAAATAATCCTCTACAAGAAAACAACTGAATGAGGTTTGTTTGTTTGTTTAGTTCCCCAGCTAGGTAATGAATCAACAGCCTTTCAAAATGATGAATAACGGGATAAGATGCGAGTTGTGTCAGAAAGACATTTTACTAAGGCTAAGGTTCTACTGTGTGTGTCTATTCTACTTCTTAAATCATCAAAATGTGTGTCAATATAAATGTGTTATCATATTAAACGAATAGACCTCCTATTTCTCTTTTCAGTACGTTTCATTTTCTTTATGGAAGGTTCTGATGTGCTCCGTATCTCCAGATTTTCCCAATCTTAACAGATTTAATGACTCCTCTTTTGAACATAAATCCTTCATTAGCCTGAAACCCAAGAGGTGAGCATGCCCTTTTAAGCTTTTATATTTTTAAACTACTGTGTGTTCTCAGCGAGGCAACATCACGCCACTCTTTTTAAAAGATGTCTTAATCATTTATAGTGTTTGGGCCTAAAGACGCTGCATTAACTAGAAACTTTTAGGGAAGGGGCCCGCTAGTTCGCTCCCTTAATGGAGAATATTTAAGAAGAAACTTTGTATATTTGTAATACTAAGTGACAGCTTTATATCTTATGGGTATTTTGTGTTGTTACGGTCAACTTCTGGCTGGCAGGAATCAACAAATGTACTAATATTTTAGTGCGGGTAAAATATACTATACAGGCTGGATTTGTGCTTTGGTTTGGGGAACAAAGATTGAATTGCTTTTTATGAGTAAACAAAAATTGTCATCATGATAATGATGCCATTAATAAGATATTAAGTTGATAAGCTAGTTAATTAACATAATAAGACATCTGGTTGGGGAAAAGCTACCCCAGCTTTGGATCACCTATCAATGATATGATGCACTCTGAGAAATACGGCCTAGTGTGTCCTCTATAGAGTACAGTGCACTCATTAAGGTCATGCTGAAGAATGTGATACAGTGAAGCTGGTGCATGAGTCACTTTACATGTTATGTGATTCATTTGCAGAGATCTAGTCATTTCAAGAGATCTGCTGCAGATCCATGGAGCAGGAAACAAGAAGAAATGCAATGGAGGAGTGGAGGAGGAGGAAGAAGAGGAGGGCATCAACAAAGCATTGAGGAAGGAGAAAAAAGGAGAGGAAGAGGGCTTACATTAATGCATGTAAATGCATGCACCTGCACTGGACTCGTTGAGTGAGGCAACTGGTGTAAACTGATGGGGAGTGATCCAACCAAATTAACTAAAAGTATTTATTACTGGTTTTTGCCATAACATATAAATCTTCATAGAGGGAGAAATCTCAAAATCACCATTGAGACAAGTGATCGTTCGTGAAATTCTTAGATATCGCAGTACGTTTATAGAAAATGGATAAAGATCAAAAGCATGGTCTGATAAACAACCAATTAGTCAAAGCAGGGTGAAGAAAGGTTTAGCAGCACAAGTGATGAGGAGGAAAATATAAAGATATTCTTCACAGAGAACCTACTGATTAAAGTTCATGCAAAAAAGCTTTCCATCAGGATCATGCAGACACTCGAGTGCACGCACACAAACATGCACACTTGCTGCACACACATTCAGTGCATTCACTGTTCATGCATGTGCATACACTCAGTTGCCAAGACGAAGTGAGTGCTATATGAATTCACTACTCACCTAATTAACTCTTTTCTGTAACACATAATTTATAGACTGTAGTGGAGATGTTTTAAAGAGGAGCAGAGTTGAGACACAAAAGCAAAGACAGAGCAAAACGAGTGGACCTTCATATTCCTTCATGACGACATCCCACTCTCAGAACAATCAAGAAAGTGGTGTTTTTTAGCCCCTTTATCAGTCTATAAGAAAGGGGGGAAAGGGAGACTAATGTGGCTTTGTGTGGGCCTATGCTAATGTTTCACCTTAAGGTTGAGTGGACAAGTAGATGTCCATAGGCTAAACACTTTTAGTCTAGCAGTAGTAATGCTTTAAAACAGCTCTCTGCAAAAAGGTGTGGCAGTGAGTGACGTTTACACAATGTAAAGAAAGAAGGGAAATGTGACAGAGGAAAAGAGAGAGGTTGTGATGAAATGGGATATTAGGTTTTATCTATTACTATCTGTCTATCAGTCTGTCTCTATTTTACAACCTGCACAACCTATTACATCTTAAATCCACCGCAAGGCATCACCCACTTAATCCACTGTTCAACACCCAACTAATGCCAACCGGTCTCTCTTGCCTGACGAAATAAGGAGAATGAAGACAAGTGGAGTGGGGAGAGCTTCAGGGATGAAAAAAAGGCCAGTTCTTCAAGGAAAATCTATCGAAACGAGCGAAGGGAAAATTAAAAAAGCATGTAGAAGCACAAGGATTAAATTCTGAAAATTATTTTGATGAGCGTATTTAAGGATTTAGGATTGTGTGTGTTGCTTGTATGAGAACTAATGGCTGCTGATGGACAGGCAGAATGAAAATAAGCACAAATCAGGCATGAAATGCGATACAGCCATAGTGACTTGATTTGCTCTGAACTCTGAATGCAGTTTAATACATAACATATAGAGATTATCATTTATTTTAGGACAAATAATCCCAATTTAACCTTAAATAATTTGAAGGGAAGCTTTAGTGCCGAGAAATGTATCTCATCCTCCCTAAGGACTACATTTAAATCTTCTTTCCATGTTAATTCACAACAGGTTGCCAAACTTGATATCTTTATTGAATGGGAAAGAGGACGTGACGTGTGGACACATAGAAAAAGACTTCTCAAAGACAACAATTAAAAATGGGCGCACTTTGCCATGATGAGAAGAACAGATGAGGAGGGTGTGCAAACGCTGCGAGACCAGACCGATATCGACTCACTGAACACTGTTGTTTTAGGCATAGTTTAGTGTGCGAGTGCATGTGTGTGTTAATGTGTGTTTTATGTATACGTAAAGCACACACAAATACACACAGACAGACAGATAGACAGACACTAAACGATAGTTAACCTACCTAGAGTAACATTTAAGAATCCCGCAAGAGTGTGATGCAAAGAAAATGGGTGTGGAGGGACCAAAAGAGAAGGAAAAGGGGAAAAAAGAGTCATTCATGAGGAGATTTTTAGTTGTCTTTGAAGAAAATTCATCCAAGTTCATATAACATCAGACTTTAGAGACAGAAAGAGGCGTAGGATGAGGAAAAAATGAACTGATGGCAGCAGCTAGAACTGAAATGGCAAGGAGGGACTGACAGGTATGGTTTGGTGAAAGGGAGGGAGGAGTGGAGAGGAGGAAAGAAAGGACAAAAAATAAAATAAAACTCCTCTCTCCTTCCTCTTTTCTCCCAATCATAAATATAGAAAATTATACACCAGGTAGATGGAGAAGTAAATGAGGAGGCAAATGACGGAGAGAGAGACTATATGAAAAGATGAAGCACCTCCCAGCACCGCGATGAGGAATACGAAAAATATAAAACGAAAGAAAAAATTGAATACTCCAAAGCCTTCCGTTTTTGCAATGTTAAGTGAGGCGAGGGGGGGGTTGTCAGTTATATCCCCCCTCTCTCTCTCTCTCTCTCTCTCTCTCTCTCTCTCTCTGCAACTGGTCTTCTTTGATCTTCTGTTCTCCTCAAAGCAAGGTGCCACGTTCCCCTTCAGATGAGCTGTGACCCTTTGCCAACACAGCTGTTAGACATGCCACTCAGGACAGCTGCAGGTGGGAGCTGCTGCCCAGAGATATAGAGAGCGGAGCGGAAACACACCTCTGGCTCCGAGCGCAGAGCACAACTCTCACCGCACTGACTCGCTCTCCTCCCCCTGCCAGAGAGAAGGAGGGAGAGAGAGAGAGAGAGAGAGGAGAGAGAGAGAGAGAGAGAGAGAGAGAGAGAGAGAGAGAGAGAGAGAGAGAGAGAGAGAGGAGAGAGAGAGAGAGAGAGAGAGAGAGCGAGTGGGAGAGAGATGGAGGTGGGTTTCTCTATAGGATTGTGAATTAGAGAAGAAGGGCTGTTGCAACAATTGTCAAGTTTCTTTTTGCAAAGAAAGCAATGGCTCCCTCTGTTGTTGCACTGCGCTGAAAATAAAATGCTAATTTGAGGTTTAATTAGGAATTAGCAATTTATTAATAATAGCTTGGCAAGCAAAAAAAAATGTAAAAGCATTGGTGTTATTATGTCACCAAAAGACTTCCTTGTATGTTGTGTATTGGGAATCTATTTATTTGAGCCAAAAAGTTTAGAAATGTATTTTTTGAAAATGTAGCGCCAACCTTTTGAAAAACCAAATAAACCATAATGCCTCAACTGTATAATAAGATGCTTTGATATGCTTTTAGGAATCAAATGTTTTTGTCCCTAAAAAAACATATATTAAGATATTTTTTTATATTTTGCAAAAACTGAATATTGTTCTGAATACTCAATGCGAGTATTCTCACAGTATAAGTCAATGATTAGCATTAGGATTAGGATTTGAAGCATTTAGTTTAGTTTGTTTTCTGCCATGTCAGACTATATGGTATAAGAATACCATACTAAAATTATATTTTACTCAAACTAAGTTGCATTTTGATAATCATAACTCCTGAATATAACTACCAAATATTTAATCATTTACAGAGTTTTGACCCGGATGTTTGTTTACATAATGTCACTGTTGTTGTTTGTTTGTATCAAAAATTGTTTTCTGTATACTAAATGCTAGTGGGGATTTTTTTCAAACACATAATGCCTTTAGCAATGTAGCCATGCCTTTAGTGGAAACCAGGAGAATTGCAAATATGTTCCCCATATGGCAAACATGAGAAAATGGCACTATCTGGTGGAAAATACTAAAAACTACAATTTTAAAGCGAAGGCATTGGGATCAGGCACGTGCACACATAAGTGGGCTTGAGCCCCTGCCCTTTTTCTTCCTCCAGAGAAAGTGCCCTTTTTTTTAAAATAAATGAATATATATCTACTGCTGTTTGCGCACAGTTTCCCTTTCCAAAAACATATTGATTGAATACAAAATAAAAATATCAGGTCGGGACTGTGAAGTTCCGATGCTTTTTCTACCCTCCCTCCCTCCCTCCATATCTCGCTCACAGCGGTGCGGACAGTCATCGGCAGTCACTTCAGACCGACAGGTAGCAGGCAGCACCTCCCACTTTAGTGTCCCATGTTATGCCAACACACTCTCACTCCCTAAGCATCCAAGAGCGACGCTTGGCCAGGGTCCCGTGGCGTCCAGTTGTGACGCGCCGAGGCTCCTTCAGCTTCATAAACGGACGCAAAGAGCTTTCAACTGATTGCAATGTATTCCCATCGGCGGCGGTATTTGACGCTCAGTGAAGCACCGCATCCATTTATGTCGGCAGCTCTTAAAGGCAATGTGAGCGTCCATTCCCATTGGATAATGGTGAATTGTACACCCGGAAGTAAGTATTCTGTTAACTTCTGTTAGACAGCTATCATACTGAATAAATATTTACTGTGAATGTATGCAAAAATGTATGGCATATGGCTGTATAAGAGAAGTTAAATTCATTTCTCACTTATTCTGACAATATAGGCTACTTAACCCCAAATAAAAGAACTCAATAAAAAGAGTTGTTAAATAATAGTGAAGTCACGTCCGGAGTTCTCCACTATGGCGGACCATCTCGCACATGCGCACTGCAGATCGGGCAGAGCTGCAGATCGGGTAGTATTATACATCCATGGTAGTGACAGCCGCAGCCATAGATATATATAAACACTAGACTTACCCGCGCTGCTGGCCAATGGAGACCGACGTTGCCACATGGCCGCCATCTTGCTACAGGCAGTGCTCTCATTCATAACATTATGGTTTACTATTTAAATAACCATAGCTTGCTCAATTTTCAACGAATTTTCAAACGGTTTGGTTTTTTATAAACATCAAAGATGTAGTTATGATACTGCATACTTATAATCATGGACTTTCTTATGAAAATAACATTAAGCAGATAAAGCAATAGCTATACACGCACACACACACACGGTATTTATATTAAATATTTGCCGGTGTATATATTTCCATTTATTTTATTATATTGTTAATATTTAAAATAAATTATAAAATATATTTATATTTTATATATAAAAATTGGTCTCATGTTACCACTCTGTAAGCCAAGAGTTGTTAATGTAGCAATATAGAGAACCGCAGTGACGCGTCGTAAAACCCGGAAGTAAGTTAGCATTTTTAGCACTTCCGGTTCCTTCGTCAAAAAGCAATGCATTTTCTCCATAGGGTTTTGGAAAATAGCTCGAAATAAGGTCTGTGGTTGACACAAATTTAAGAGATAAATCACGTTTTGTTCTATGACATTAAATACATCAGCAGTGACCCCACTGGTGATTTTTGAAGAGTTTACGTGTCTGAAAAACGATGGTTGTTACCGTGTGGCTGAATAGGACTACAGAAATTGTTGAGGCCGTTGTACGTCATTACGCCGAACACGTAAACACTCCAGCTAAGTTTGTTTTCCCCTGTGTTCTGCTTGAAAGCAAGTACCTGCCTATCTTTAATAATAATAATATATTTTATTTCTATAGCGCTTTTCTTGAACCCAAAGACGCTTTACATTTGGGAGGGAGGGTAGACAAACAAAACAAAGACAAAGCCAAAAAGAAACAAAACAAAACAGAAAAGCAGTCAGGAGGAAGTTGATTGAGAGGGGGGGGGGGGGGTGCTTATGGATACAGAGTTGAAGAGGTGGGTTTTGAGGCGGGACTGGAACAGGGTGAGGGACTCAGACTCACGGAGGTATTTGGGGAGGGAGTTCCAGAGCTTCGGGGCTGCCACAGAGAAGGCTCTGTCCCCGAAGCTCCGGAGTTTGGCCTTGGGGATGGAAAGAAAACCGGCTGAGGTGGATCTGAGGGACCGGGGTGGTTGGTAGAGGATGAGGAGGTCAGTGAGGTAGGGGGGGGGGGGGGCAGATGGTGGAGGGCTTTGAAAGTGAGGACCAGGAGTTTGTAGTGGATGCGGTGTGAAACGGGGAGCCAGTGGAGTTCTTTGAGGACCGGGGTGATGTGATCAGGGGCGTAGCTGGGGGGGGGAGGTTAGGATGATTCCAAGGGCCCAGCACTGGGGGGGGGGCCCAGAGAACACTATTATTATCTTTTTATTAATATGGTTTTATTATTATCCTAAAGTAAGTTAATGTAGATGACTCAAAAGTATAATTGCCTGTATTAAAAAAACGTCACAAAAGAAACAAACCCCCTCCCTTCATTCATTGCATGGTATGGGCGCCTGAGCAATGGAGCAAGCGGAGCAGGTGCATCCCCACAATTGACCTTGGGGGAGCAAACGTGTGCTTTTGCACCCCCACTTTTTGATCATATGAAAAATATGATATGTCCCCCCCCCAATATATCACTGTAAACATAAGTATGTAATTTCAATCGAATTAATAATACGCAATGAAATAACTTGTGCTGATTATAGACACTTAATAGCGAGTTTTTAAGTTTCCAAAGATTGTGACCCCCCCCCCGCCCCGCATTTCGCTCACAATGGTTTGATCAACTGCCTCCGACCCGCAGCAGTCCTGATGCAGGTAGGCTGAGTGTAAATCACCGCGACCAGTCTGTCATTGGTGGCAGACCTTTTCAGTAAGTTATTCAAACAAAGAATATGTTAGACATGTCTTTACTTCTACCACTCAATACAATAAAACACATTTATAATCATCACCTTCTCTTCATTTTCGCTGCATTGAATTACAGGTCACTCTTTATGTTAGCTAGCGGTTAGCTGACGTTTTCTAGCTAGCGAGTAACATCAACCAGTGTGTGTTTGACTAGCTAGCTACCTGGTAGATCGAAGCCCATGCGAGTTTGAGTTTATTAGGATCCCCATTAGCTGTTGCATGACAACAACTAGTCTTCCTGGGGTCCACACAAAACATAAAACATTACATTCGACAAGACTTTTACAGAACAGTAAATAAAAAACTGATTTCCGAAGTCCATTTTCCTTCAAGCATTGACTTTCATATTTTCCATCATATACCACTTATTTTCTGATTTCATTTCATTGGAAAGAAAATAATGATAATGATAATAAAATAAGAATAAAGTACTTATATCTATCTGCATTTACAGATGCCAGCCTTCAATTCTCTTTAGGTACAACTACCTGAAATGAAAATAAAAGAAGAATGAATTATAGAATGATAGAAGATAATATGATAGAAGCCCATCTCCTACTGTAACTAACCTGCACACTGTGTGTGTGTGTGTGTGTGTGTGTGTGTGTGTGTGTGTGTGTGTGTGTGTGTGTGTGTGTGTGTGTGTGTGTGTGTGTGTGTGTGTGTGTGTGTGTGTGTGTGTGTGTGTGTGTGTGTGTGTGTGTGTGTGTGTGTGTGTGTGTGTGTGTGTGTAGCCAGCCAACCAGGTAGAACATGGCAGAAAAAAGAAAAAAATCATGTATTCAACCCAGTTCAGTGTATTCATACGTGTATTGCTCTCCTGTGTAGAATGATGTGGTGACTGCAGACTAAGGGAGGAGGCAGAGGAAGTGAGAAAGAGACCCAAGAGTTACAGGTAATGGGATATCAGACAGCTTAAAGTGTAGGATAACATCCCTAGTCAAAAAATGCTATAGGAATCTCTACGTTTTTGGAACCCTATAGGAATCCTTTAGGATCCCATAGGATTTTGAGACAGTTCTGTGCTCTATATTGCAGGAAATTGCACGTACAGGTGTTCATTAAATTAAAAAAATTCTGCCATGGAGGTGGTCGTGCCTGACCCACTCCAAACCACCCCTTGCCTGCCAGTTACTAATCTCGCACCCCCACTTTCAACTATAACTAGGCGGCACAGCAGCGCACCAGCAGCTTGCAGCTTGAACAGACTGACAGGAAAATGTCCTCTACAGCTCATGAATCAGGAGCTCAGAAACGAAAGAAAAAACGTCAGCAAGAGGAAAATAATAAAAGAGGTCGACAGCTAGTGTGGAATTGATGTAAAGTATTATGCAGAAAATGTGATGCAGCATATTTTTGGTATATTCATTTTAATGTCACCCATATATAAGAGGTGTATTGCATCATGTTATCCCTAATATATGTGTGGGTTTATACATTCCTGTGTGTTAATAGTTGAAGGAACAAAGTACATTTTTCCTCTTAAATATAGAGAGGTTTTTTATAGATTCCTGAAACAATGTTCCCTTCTTCTTAAAAGTAGATTAGCGCAATAGTCTTTTTCTTTCACTTTTACCCTTTTATCAAAAGGGTGTTTTTAGGCTATTTTTGAGGAGGTAAAATGCAGAATTACTTGTGAGTTCTGTTTTGAGTGAAAAGATTACCCCTTTGAGTGTTTTTCTTGGTTAACCATTAATAGGCTTTGCAAATTAACAAGAGAACTGCGAGGGACATTTTCCCCAGATATAATGGTTAAATTCTTCTTAAGTTAATGATGCGCATCCTGCAGGCCTTGAGAATTGAGTCACACAGTTAAGAGAGACAATGGTCCTTCTGATTCTGGGTAAGCTGACTTCGGGTGGATGGAAGTTCAGAGAGGGCCTGGGGGTATGAAGACAGTTAAGCTTTGTTGGTTAGCTGGTCCTGAGGAGGTCATGAGATGATGACTGTTAAATTCCCAACAAGTATGGCTTTCATAAAGAAAAACATATGACTATTGTGTGATAAGCTACATGATAAGATGTGTTTTGCTTCAAACTGAGACTGTTTGCGGGTTCTCTGCTGGCACGCGCTGATTCGCTGTGACACAGCATCTTTTGCATCTCCCAATGAGATGACCTGAAAAGATGACCAGCTGACCCAACTCCTCCTGTTTTATTCTTGTATGTAAGCCTGTTCGGCCTTGTGTCCGGGCTCTTTCCTGCTGCCGTCAAGACGATGAGGTTCTCCCGGCATTTGGACCAGAGCAGGGGGAGGGCTGACCCCTTTGAGAAGTGTATTGTATTATTACCGTTTATTATTAAAACAGATTATTGTTTAACCCTCGTCCTGGTTGTTTTGAGTTTTCCTTCTTTTAAAGCAGACTCATATAGGATCGGCGCGGAGAAGAGATAACTCCAACACTAGTCACCAAGTATTTTCACAAGAAAAGTATTTATTCACAGAACTTGTTTTGAAGCCCATAACAGCTTGGCCAACATTTTGTGGCTGACGTTAGTTACCTGTTGCTATCAAAAATTAGATGAGTGTAGATGAGCCCAGTGAATTTGTATCCAGCAGCTATGCCCTTTTGCTATGGCTAGCTAACCTAACCTGTATAATGTTACATGCTAATCACATCTGCTCTAATGCACAGATGCGGCTTCAGGATCAGTACCCCTTCCCTCAGGCCAGCTCCCAGTTGAAGGAGAGGGAGGTAAAGCAGCAGGGCTTGGGGTTAACAAACAGATTTTAAATATGCTTACCATGCATTGAATACAACTTTAGGTAATATTCACATTTCACAGTTCTTCCAGTAATTGCAATACCATTGACCACTGGCACATTAAATTGAGGTTGTTACAGTAGCTATAGCTAGATTTGAGCAATTGGAAAATATCTATACAAATGATTATTATTATTATTATTATAACAATTAAGAGATAGCTCGAGCTGTACTGTGTTATTACTATTATAGGGCATTTTATAAATTATGTACACTATGGATACTCTAGAGCCAGGGCCCTCGAGCAAGGCAGCCAACGAGGAGAGCAGAGGTAAAGAGGCAGAAGTACCAGTACAAGAAGAGGTCGAGGACCATGAAAGCAGCACAGATGAGGAGGAAGCAGCTATGGACAGTCAATGTCAGGGACAAAGTGAGGCTCCGACACAGGATGCCACAGATACTGAGCCACCTGTAGTGGTGTCTGAGGTAGAAGATCTGCCATCACTTGACCCAGGGTTGTTCCCAGCTAGCATGAGTGACAAGGACAGGGCAACTATTGTAAAGAAATTAGCAATGCGAGAAACAGATCAAGAATTTCCACATGATTCAAAGGGAAAGAGATTTCCAGATTACTTGAAATTAGGGCTGTCAAGTTAACGCGTTAATAACGCGTTAACGCAAAAAAAAATTAACGCCACTAATTATTTTAACGCGATTAACGCATGTGTATTTTTTTTTCCTCGGCCGCCCCGTAGTTTCAGAGCGCATCGAGTTTAAAATACCATCTACAAGCTGATGCTGACAGCCCCGCTCCTGCCGCCCGCTTGTGGCAGACCACACTTCCACGCTCACCGGCAGGCACCGACTGGCTATTGGGAGGACCGGGAGGGTGTGTGTATGTGTGGCCCGAGCGAGCGAGAGAGAGACCTTACGTGCATTGTTGTTGTTAGCATCTGGTGCTAGCTAGCTGCGCTAACGGATATGGAGCTGTTTAAATGAAAACAGAGGAGCGACATTTCGCCACAACTGCACCGAGCACTTGACTTTATGCAGCAAGCCAGACAGTGGGACATTGTACGAAAAGTCAGCACACTCAGCACGGATAGTGCGCAACATGATTGCAGCGTCCAGGCAGCTCCCGTTCGAGCATATGCCTTGAGTTGCACATAGCTCCAACGATCCATCACACACACACGCACGCACGCACACCATTTGTATTGTATTATTGTATGAGAGAGGTTCCAGGTTGAATTGAGGCGAATATTTGTAATGTTCAGAGGTTGATAATAAACATTAGCATAAAGCATATTTGTCCACTCATATGTTGATAAGAGTATTAAAAACTTGAAAAATATTCCTCTAAGGTACATTTAGAGCAGATCAAAAATGTGAGATTAATTTGCGATTAATCGCGATTAACTATGGACAATCATGCGATTAATCGCGATTAAATATTTTAATCGACTGACAGCCCTACTTGAAATACACCAAAGCAGATAAGGGTAGGGGAAAAGTGAAAAGGGACTGGTTGATTCACAGTGAAAGTGCAAATGCACTGTTCTGCATACCATGTGTTCTTTTCTCCAAGGAGCAAAAAATACCCTCTCTTAGTGCTTTGAGTAGTGACCAGGGATACAAGATGTGTGACGTCGAGTGGCGTCGCATGTATGATAAATTCCCAAGCCATGAAACAAGTAGGAATCACAGGGACTGTTATTTGCGATGGAAACACCTACAGTGTTCGGTTATGACTGCATGTGGCGTTGATCATCAGTTGCAGAGAGAGCTACAGTCTGAAATTTAGAAAAAACAAAGCTATCTTGCAGAGACTCCTTGATGTCACTCTGCACTTGGCAACGAGGAATGTAGCTTTCTGAGGTAAAACGCATGCTTTGGGCAATGTCCACAATGGAAATGTTGTAGGTACGCTAGAACTTTTGTCACGATATGATCCACTCTTGAAAGACCACTTAGACAAAATCAGGACATCCAAAAAAGGAAGCCAGCTAACTCATTATCTGAGCCCAGACATCCAGAACGAGTATATTGAATTGTGTGGGGGAAAGGTTTTAAAAACCATTCTGACGGAAAGGGAGGATTCCATATACCAACGTTTATCAAAGTGTGGGGCGCGCCCCACTGGTGGGGCGCAGAGATGTGATAGGTGGGTCGCAAAATACAAAAAAAATCTTTTTGAAAAAAAGATTATAATAAAAAAAAAAAAAAAATCTTTTTTTTTCACACTGGTGGAATATCAAAACAACGGCCCGCCCGGGGTGCAAAACGCATCAATGAAAGCGACCCTCTACCACACAAAACAACACCTGTAGATAACCCAATTTGTGTTCTTTGAAATTGAAAAGGATATTGCATTGTGTTTGTTACTTTCGTTGCAGTTGTATGTCTTAAGTGTAATTTGGCATGCTTTTATTTTGAAGGCGAGTTTACGCTGTTGACAGTTGTTGTTGCTATGGAAACAAGAAACGTTTCACAGCGGGCGGAACTTGTCATCTTGGCCAGGTCGCTCTTGGAAAAGAGATTTTAATCTCAATGAGTCTTTTACCTGGTTAAATAAAGGATATATATAAAGTCTGCGATAATAAAGCCCACCCATTTAGAGGGAAGATATGATTGGTCAATTGTACAGTCATTTGACATTACTCTCTCGTTCAGTTACTATAGCTGGCCCTCTGTGAAATCATAGCTGGACATCCAATCAGCTCCTGTCTTCACAGACTCGCAGAGAGGAGCTTCTTTCATTTAACCCTTCACATTCAAACAGAAACTGAATAGGCCAACACACTCTCACTCCCTAAGCGTCCAGGAGCGACGTTTGGTCAGTGTCCGTGGCGTCCAGTTGTGACGCTCCTAGGCTCCTTCAGCGTCATAAAGGGACGCAAATAGCTTTCAACTGATTGCAATGTATTCCCATCTGCGGCGGGATTTGACACTCATGGAAGCACGGCATTCGTTTGTGTCGGCTGCCCTTAAAGGCAATGTGAGCGTCCATTCCCATTGGATAACGGAGAATTGTACACCCGGAAGTAAGTATTCCTCTTACTGTCGATTGATTTTACAGTGATATCTGCACTACTCATCGACTAAAAAACACCAGATTATCCTTGTTAATTACACAACATTGATTGGTTTAAATTGTGTGCAATGCTTTTGTATTTTTCCCCTTCGATTCGGAGAAACAAATGTTTTTTCGGAGTAAAGGATGGCAGAAAACACTACACTACCCAGAATCCCCAGCTATCGTTTGGACTACACCATGTGCTCTGTTTGACAAACCCCGTGATAGTCCTCAAGCTCTGTGATTGGAGAGTGTGCTCCGAGGGTTACGCCGATTCTCCAACAGCACTTGAAATGGGATGGAACCACGTCAGACTGTCCAAAACTGGATTTGAACGGGTCCACCGTATTTCCCATAATAAGAAGTTGCCAGTATTAAACTGTGTACATCCCTGGAGGTTTAGGGGATAGGAAACACTCAAATGTAAAACATATAATTAATAAATGGGTGAAAATTGCTTGTGCCCATAATGGGCATGCATTAATATATATATACACACATGCCAGCTAAGGTCAGAAGAGCTTTATTTAACAGCTGGTCTTATGTTTTTGACCCCTCCTGTTGTTAATTGATAACATTACATTACATTACATTAATTGATAAGCCTGAAACATGCACTTGTCAAGGTTCAGAGGCAAATTTTGCAAATATGGCAGTAGCCATCGATCAGCTTAAGATAAGATATACTTTATTGATCCCAGGTTGGAAACATTTGCGTTACATCAGCATGTGTTACAGTGGTGTTTATTTGTAAATTTAGTATAATCACACAAATTCTGTGTTTTATATTTAACAATTCTGTTTTCTTTATGTATTGATTGTTCAATACCTGACAAGGCCGGAGATGAAATATCTACATACATCTTATAAGAGTATAATATATGATGTATAATATCAGTTAAAATAAGTGCTTCAACATAGTTAACATTGCTGGAGGTATGCACAAATATTGATAGATGTCTTGTAATGCGCTATTGAGGAACCTGCGACCCAAGTTTTTCATTCAATGCAGAACTACACCATAGTTGTGTAGGCCTATATGATATGTCAATAAACCTTAGAAAATCTTGAAATCTTGAAAGGGATGTGCAAAATAGTCATTATATACAGTCTTTAGTGAACTATTAGTAGAGAATAACGAGTAATGAATATACTTTATAGGGATCCTATTAATATCTAATAATACAAATAATGAAATTCAATAACATGCTTTAACCACTAGGTGTCCCTTTATATCAGCTGTGCACCTTTATGGTGTAAATACAGCCTATCTACCAATTGGATCAAATATAAAAGTCAGCCGAATTAGTTTTGATACTGCAAGGAGACGTATTGTGTGAAAAGAAATGTAAGATGTTGTTTAATTGCTGATATATTTATGACCCACGTCACGTTTTCAGTTCCTCATGTTTGTCTAGAAGTCTTCTCATCAGGGCTCTATAAATACAGAACTACGGCAGATATGTAATATTTAATGCAGCCGAACCGTGTATTACAATGCCGTTATGTGATGACTTTCAAAGAGAAAATCAAGCACACTCGGAATAAAGTATTATTTTTTTTTTTTTAAATGTTTTCGGTCTGTTTCCGGTATTTGTTAATGACGATGTGCTGTGAGATGTGAGACTGGAATTTCACAGGGGAAAATAACGTATCTTTAGATGCGGATTTTGTTAAACTAATATGTTTGCGCTGTGGATCAACACTATACATTGACGGGGAAGGGGGTAGCAATAAAGATAACACCATTAAACAGTTACACAACATAACATAAATAATATCGATAGCAGCGTCCCTAGCAACCACCTTGGTAACAATGAAAACGTCGCGATTTCCTGAAGTAATCTTCGTAATAATGAGCAAACTAAAGATCATGTACATCCACTGCACACATAATCTGAAATAACAACTCATATTTCTCGCATCAAATGACATCAAAACGCATTTTAATGGCCAAACTAACTTTAAAATAGGCATTTTCCACCGAGAATAAAACGAAGTTCGGCCATGTTTTCTTTTTCTGCAGGGAGAAATTTGAACATCACGTGACATAGACGCCAGCCATTGGAATGAATGGTGAAAAAAAACGGGTTTGTCAAACAGAGCACATGGTGTAGTCCAAACGATAGCTGGGGATTCTGGGTAGTGTAGTGTCTTCTGCCATCCTTTACTCCGAAAAAATATTTGTTTCTCCGAATCGAAGGGGAAAAATACAAAAGCATTGCACACAATTTAAACCAATCAATGTTGTGTAATTAACAAGGATAATCTGGTGTTTTTTAGTCGATGAGTAGTTCAGATATCACTGTAAAATCAATCGACAGTAAGGGGAATACTTACTTCCGGGTGTACAATTCTCCGTTATCCAATGGGAATGGACGCTCACATTGCTTTTAAGGGCAGCCGACACAAACGAATGCCGTGCTTCCATGAGCGTCAAATCCCGCCGCAGATGGGAATACATTGCAATCAGTTGAAAGCTATTTGCGTCCCTTTATGACGCTGAAGGAGCCTAGGAGCGTCACAACTGGACGCCACGGACACTGACCAAACGTCGCTCCTGGACGCTTAGGGAGTGAGAGTGTGTTGGTAAATACCATAGACTGCATTTCTCTTACAGATGTTGTCTGTGTGCAGTAGACGTAGTATATAGATATATAATGATTGCAATCTTTTGAACTCTAGCAACACAGATAAGGTTTAAAAATAAAATTATACTAATAATTTTAGAATATCCAAGTTTCTTTTTTGGCAAAAAAATAACTTTTATCTAAAAATATTCATTGTTTTTTCTCATTTAAAATGACAATTGTAATCTTGTAAATGTTGTGTTTCGTCTGAATATGTACCCCCCTCCCTGGCTCCATAATATAACATTTAATGACCCCCAATGCCCCCCCCCCCAGCTGTATATCTCATATTATTTTCCTCTCCTGTTCTGATGGAGCTGTAGCTGTGTCTCTCACATCTGGATTAATAATATAGAACCTTCACAAATTTTTTTTTTTTAAAAGTGTGGATTATTCCAAGTACCTTTTTTAAAACCAACAATTGAGTGTCACCTTACACTGGTGCTATAGTCCGAGTTAGTAAAAACTGCTCGTTAATTTAAATTGTTCGGTTTATACTGTCAGTAGAATAATTTCAACCTATTATTGGTGAAATTGCCATTCATTAGTCAGTCTGTTAATGATACCCATGTTCTTTTTTAAATTTTAGAATGCCAAAACGGAAGTACAAATTGTACTTGGAGCCTCACAGTACAATCAACGCTGAGCTAAACTGAAAAGTGGACATTTTGATGTAAGTTAATTCATGATATTTTTGTGTTAAACCTTTCAAAGTATCAATTCTGTAATTATTATTTTTCATTCTTACCTGGTGATGTCATTTTAAGGTGGCAGATGACTTCAAAAACAAATCAGGGTCACACGTTGCAGATGTTGAGGTGAGCGAGGATTATGCTGTTTCAATTTATGTAAGACATTATTTCGGACTGGACAAAACCACGTTTTCGTTATCCTGTGCAGACCATGTAGGGCTCAACGCTAACTTTTAAAAGTGGTTGCCAGGCTGGCAACCAGGCATCAGCTTTTGGTTCCCAAAACTGAAAATACGGTTGCCATTTTTAGTCACCTTGTATTTTAAATAATTAAGATACTATACAGTTATACATCAACTTAATAATGAACATGTGACACAAAATAATGTTCAAAGGCTTTACAATAAGTAATTAACACAATTATTTTAAACCTAAGTGGTAGTAAAGTTGTCCACCCTCAATTGCTGGTATACAAAATACCAGTAGTGCAGCTGTTGTCATGTTCTTCACAGATCCCTCACAAATGAATTGAGCAAGTCACTAGTTTCTTGGTCATCCGTTGTCTTCCTTTCAAATGTGGGTTTTCTTGACCTTTGTGCTGACCCCCACCATAGATCCATTGGCCCTTCAGCATTGAAGTCTTGGATTGGCCAGACTAATACATTTCTAATGTTAAATAAATGAAAACCATTCACAGCTAAGAATTAGATATTAATTATTAATGCTGTAAATCACCTTTAATATGTCTAACTATATTTAAAATGTGTTACCTTTGTATAGAAGTGATTATCATTTTATGCCAATATTTAAATGGTAAAGTTTCGTTTTGCACTTTTATTTTGGTAGTAATAAGATCGGGACTCTTATTTTGAAGGAACTTTTACCAGAAGTGAATGGACAACATTCCTCTTTGCTTTTCGTCCGGGTTCATCTTGCGCTTTATCAGTTGAATCACTTTGAACATTCGTTTGAGATGTTGACGGGTTGGCCGAACCTTTTACCCCACAGTCAAACAACTTAATTTGCTTCGCCATTTTTTGTAAAATAAACACACACGAGTAAACGTGCATCGCTTTATGGCTCCGTAATCACACCAATGCACGTGCAACTAATTAAATATCACTCTTAATACAACAAATAATTAACATTTATCTATTTTGGGATGCACATTTTGCTGTTTGCTGTCCTTATTTCTTTATGTTAAAAACTGGTTGCCACTGATGGCCAAGAAGTGGTTTACATTTTTTCTGAATGGTTGCCAATGGCAACCTGGCAACCGTTACTGTCGAGCCCTGCCATGTCTCCACGTACAAGTTATGTCTCAAATGTTGAGGTAAATGCAATCACAATTCCCTTTGTGCTTTGGGTTGTCATACATTTCTGTATTCACTCACATTGTATGCAGAACCTGCATTCTTAAATACATGTTTTCTGATGTTTTTTTTCATTGCCCAGCAGATGGATTGGGATTCCCCATTTGAAGGCACTGTTTTTCTGGAGTCCTTAATATAAGACATTGGAACGATTTCTTTAACTCCGTCGTCCAACTATTTAACGTAGGCAGGGGCGGATCTACCGGGGTGGCATGGGGTGGCAACTGCCACCCTAAACAATAGCCTTGCCACCCCAGCTGCCACCCCAGTTGGCATCTTTGTTTTGAAAGAAAAGTTGTGGCTCATCGGACATTTATGAGAGAAACTCTCTAATGTCCGAGTGCAATTGAATGCAGCACAAGATGCACGTCATGTAACCCCTCCCCCGGTCCTGGCGCGAGAGTGGAAATATGATTGGTGGCGAATTCACTTGAACGGGGGGACGGCGCAAAACGAGAAGCCTTTCGGACCCAAGCACTGAAGGAATGAGGTAGTTGCGGTCTACACTGACAGAGAAGAGAATGTCAAGTTTGGCTGTACTCAGCATTGAATCAAAACGCACTACAGCTGTTGATCTTAATAAGTTTGTGAGGCGTTTTGCTGAACAAAATAGTAATCGCATTCAGCTGTAATAGACATGCCAACTTGATGCTCTGCTCACGGACGACTCGATGAGAATAACAAACTGTTAAGATGATGACCTTGTATGCGTGTATATATGTTCTTCTTTGTGGGGGTCTGCCCCCAAAAAACAGTTTTAAGTCCTGAGAAAGTAAAATAAGACGGTGTGTAAAACTACACTGCCCAGCCAACAGAAAGTAACCACTTTGATTTAACTAGGCCAGTAGGTAAGGACCTTCCACTGGATAATAACTGCAGCGATGTTTTAGCTGAATACACGTTTTTTAACCCTAACTGATGCAGTTAGTCACTTCTTTAATGTTTGTTCTTTCTGATGTAAAGTCAAGGTTGTAACTGTATATCAATAATGATATAATTACTTGTTTTTCAAATTTGAAGGAGGGTGAGCAAGCATCTTGATGAACATTCATCATTAACTCCTCCAAAAAATATAATTTATTCAATAATAAATGAATATGTGAATCATAACAGTTCTTCACTATATCTGTAAAGCGTCTTTGAGCACCTGTAAAAACGCTAACAAATTACATCTATTATTATTATTATTATTTATTAACAGTGATTGACAGCTGATAGGAATAATATGATTGTTAATAGTATCATATTCATTCAGACAAACATCGATGAGACAGTAATTAATGTACTTATTGCAGCAGTCTGCATAGATTTGGTACCCCTTTTGGTCTAAGAGTACAATTCATTAAATTACGTCTGCCACCTTGTAAGGCTTTACTGATGTGCCACAATAATATCACCTATGTGATTGAGTTCAAATATTAATATTGTGGCTTTCCAAGTTAACATTGATTGTAGGGGTGTAACGGTTCACAAACATTTCGGTTCGGTACGTACCTCAGTTTTTAGGTCACGGTTCGGTTCAGTACGTTTTCGGTACAGCAGAAAAAAATATCACAAAACATTAAATATTTTTTTAAAATTATTATTAAAATGTGACTAATGTATTCAAATAAATACAAAATATAGTAAAATAAACATTAAGGTGCAGCATTTCGATGAACTGAAATAATCTGTATTTGAACTGTACTGTACCTAAGCAGCCAGCTTGACATTAGGACTTGCTTGTCATTGTATTTTCCTGTTGTTTAAAGAAAGATGAACTTGTCCACATTGCTTGCTGAAAGGGCAGATCTGCTGGCACTAACAATGTCTCCTGCTGTGGAGAACACCCTCTCTAGGGACAGTGGCAGCAGATACAGCCAGGTAGCGCTTTGCTAACATGGCAACATAAGGATATTTGGCGTTTGTAATAGCTTTGGCTCGGTCTGAACTCTTTGCGAGTGGTGGAGGCTTACATGCTAGTGGGAGTTGGGTTTGCACTTCAGTCTTTTTTCTTTTGGTACCGGTGATATTCACATTCGGGTGATGCCTTTTCAAATGAGTGTGATGTATTGCCAGCCGCGTAACCAATGTTAGTTGAACAATGCCGACAAACAGCTTTGGTTCGGTCCACTTGTCTTTGTCCTTCATCCTTGTACGTAACTGCGAAATCAAAATGTTCCCAAACCGGAGACTTCAATGATGCTGGAGGATTTTCAGCTCAACTTTATCTGCGTTCGCCATTTCGACAGTTCCTCAAATTACTGACTACAATTGAACGCATCCCTGTGACCAGCTTTCATAGTATGCCTCTCGTCCAATGAAATGACTTGGTCGCTCTATGATATAGATTACTTCCAGAAAGTTGTTCATGTTCTCAATTTTTTACATTTAACGCTATATTCGTTCGGTACACACGTGTACCGAACCGAAGGGCCCGTACCGAATAATTTCAGTACGGGTACGTGTACCGTTACACCCCTAATTGATTGATATGATTGCGATTTAAATCAGCATATACTTCTGTCAGGGGATGCCACCCCTCAAAATCTCCTGCCACCCTCTTGCCACCCCATGAATATTTGTCTAGATCCGCCCCTGAACGTAGGCAAACATTTTTGCTTAATTGATCGTTTGATGTGGTTGCTGTGTGGGTCATCCAGAGCCCTATAATAGAAATTCTACATAAAGAAGCAGGTAGATTACAAATAAATGCATTTGATGCTCCCAGTTATTTGCATTATCCATCCTATTATATTGTTATTTTTTTCCACATTTAGGTGCCACCCCACTCCCCGGAACGTTCCTTGCTCGCCTACACCAAGACCTGGACAACCCAGGTGGACTTGGGGCCTTTAGCATTGCCGGAGAGGAGGAGAGGATCAGGAGGGGACACGGAATTCTGGAGCGCCCCCGAGAAGAGATGTGGGCCAGATTTGTCAGAGATGTAAATACATCCCTTCTTACTTTTAATTTCAATATTTGTTTTCCTTGAACTGAAACATTTATAATATGTCATTCCAGGTCCTCAAACATTACATCTGCATGTCTGCGGATAGCAGTTAATGGACCAGCACCAGAGTATAATACAACAGTAACTGATTGCATTTTATCGAAGTGCTTTGTTTTCAGGGTAGATTTACTTTACCCGAGGGTGTCCATTTCTGGCTATTTCTGAGAACTACTTCTGAGTAAAATATTGTACTATTTAGTATGCAGAACCTGCATTCTTAATGCAGCTAACGCGAGCTTGCAGCTAACGCTAGCATACCTCGAACGTTAGCTTGTTTAACTCAGCGGCCAAGTATTTTGCTTGCCGCTGACTAGCTAAATGGTTCTCCAACTAGCAATTGCTAGTTGGAGAACTATTACCTTAACGCTACCATTTTAGCCAAAACTCATAACAAATGTAACTAGCATATCTTAGTTGGTCATAAATTTTAGGCAAACGTTTTTTTCTGTGCAAAATGAATATTGCCATACAGGAATGAAAAGTCAATAAATAAACATGTTGTTAAAACTCACACATTTTTGTTGTTTTGTTGAAAAATGCATTATAGCATTGCAAGAATATAAGCTTTCTATATGCTATTACTCCTTATTTGAACCGTATATCATTGCAATTCTTTCAAAGAAATTCTACATTTATCAGAATTTTAACTCTTTAAATGTTTGTTTACATAATGCCATTGCTTGTGGGGTATTTTTTCTTTGTGGAATAGATCAATGATTTGCAAAAACAAAATGCATTTGTATATGTAAAAACAAACATGAGAAATTGCTATATATGGTCGAAAATAGTAAAAAGCTACATTTTGAAGTCAATGTCATAATTATTTTATGCTGCAAGATAGATCTAATATTGTGTTTTTTAACAGGGTAATCTTTTGGGTGTGAGTGAATAAATGTATTTAATATAGAGATTCTATGAATTTGCAGTTATTTATGTTCTGTAAATGTATATAAACTGAAATATTGGTATGTTTTTGTATTTCATGCCATCTTAATAATAATAGATTTTTTTTTCATACCATGTTACAGCATGGACCAGCATGAAGTTCATGGTGGTCCATGCTGGTATAACGGTTTTTGGCACCGGCAGACCAGCATAATGACCAGCAGTCCATGCTGGTGTCCATGCTGGTCCATGCTGGTGTCCATGCTGGTCCATGCTGGTGTCCATGCTGGTCCATGCTGGTCATTATGCTGGTAGACCAGCATGGACCAGCTTGGACCAGCATGGACCAGCTTGAAGTCCATGCTGGTCCAAGCTGGTTTTTTCAGCAGGGATGAAAGAGAATATGAGGAGAAGAGGAGTGTTTAAGTATATATTGAATGTACAAAGTCTGAATCCTCTGTTTAACATAACAACGGACATTAAAACGTGGAGAGCCGGCCCGCAGGAAGGAGTCAGCAGAGGATATAACAGCTGGACCAGAGCGGTTCGGGCTCTCTCTTCCCTCCGCTCACGAGAGCCAGAACACAGCTGTTTCTGTCTGAACAATATTCTGCTTGTAAACATACCCGCGCCTTTATTTTTAATTAAAGTACCAATTTGAAACCATCTCAGAGACTCCATTTAGTCTCCTTTTAAAGCTTCTCTCCTGGACGCGAGAATAACCAACACTGTTAATAGTATGAAGGGTAATGCAGCTACTTCCAACAACACACCGAGGTCAATCATCATTCAGTTCGGGATGAGGACTGTTCGTGACGAGATCTGGAAAAAGTCCAAAGATGCGAGAGTCTGCAGTGAGATGCACATTCGTTTCAAAGAGGATTTCTCCAAGGAGGACCGGGAGGCACGCTCCAAGCTGTGGCCACTGGTTCAAGAAGCCAGGAGAAAGGGGAAGAGAGCTTTTCTGAAGGAAGGCTTCGCGCTGATTGACAACAAAAGAGTGGACCCCGGAATAACGTGAAAAACACCGCAGTAATTAACTGGAGGGACAGGGAGCAGGTTTTCGGTCCTCAGTAGGTATGCTGAAGTTCTCAGTTTGAGTGTTTATTTTTTTTTTTAGGATTGGACTTGTCTCAGGTTATATTCAAAATGTTGTGAGCTATTGCACTAAATATGTTTGTTAAGGGCTACATTACTCACTCCTGCGCATCGATATAGCATTCCTTTGCGCATTTTCTTAAGGTTTCTATCTTTGCTCTTTCAATGTTATCGTTCATATCCTGAAATGCTAGGGGGCTAAAAAACAATGTGAAACGTAAGGCAATTTTTCTTTTTTGTAAGGAACAAAAGGCAAATTGTGTTTTTCTGCAAGAAACTCATTCTGCAGAGGCAGATTCTTTCACACACACATACGGGTTTTGGGCCGAGGGCGACACTGTACTTCCGGTATCCGCCATTTCACATGAGGTGCAACCAGAATATCATAGTCTATTGCCTTAATCAATATAGTCAACTCTAAAATACCACATATATGCATTGGCATGATAATATTATTGTGACAAGTGGGGTATTCACCTGGTGTTTCCAGAAGATAGACGTAGATGCTGCCTAAATCGACCGAAGGCCACTTTCGAGAGTCGTTTTTCCATACATCTGCAGGCAATCTGTAAGGGCAATCGGACAACCCACACAGCTCTAGTTTACGCTGGTAACGACCTAGAGCACACCCCTCAAGTCCAGAGATGTAATCCGAAGACATGCAGCGATTTCTTCGGTCGTTAATTCAGAAAAAAAACCTAGTGCGCTCTGCCTGGATACGTTAGCTAGCTGTTTATATTAGCACCTCCAGGATATTAGCACCTCCAGGAAAATGGCGTATTTATATATATATATATGGCGCGCGTTGCATTGTGGGTAGCTCGTGACGTCACTGTGTGTGAAAGAATACTAAGTTCTGGAAAGTACAATGGGGAGTAGGGGTGTAACGGTATCCGTATTCGTCCCGTACCGTCACGGTTCAGACGTCACGGTTCGACACATGCAGTCACACGGCGAATACGCCTTTTTTTACGAGTGGGAAAAAAGTCTGTCACTCAGGGCAGTATTACACTATATATAATCCAGGGGGTGGTATTGCGCCTAAAAGCCAGCCGCCCGTAAATAACAAATGAAGAACAAGAACAAAACACAACAAAACGAACACAATATATGAAGAAGAAAAGTTATGGCGAGTTCACACAACGCACAGGAGATAGAACCCACCTGCTTCTTTTAAATCAGGTGTGTGGGAACATTTCGGGTTCCCTGTGGACTACAACAATGATGGGGTGCGAGTTGTGGATCGGACGAGGACGGTGTGTCGGCGTTGTTCGACAGCGGTGCGGTATGCTAGTGGTAGTCCCCAGCGAGAGGGTTTTCTCGACGGCAGGTGACATAGTTGATAGTTACCGCCAACAGATCTGCCCTCACTACTGACAACGTAGACAAACTCATCTTTTTGAAGAAAAACTTGAAAATAGAGTATAGCTTGAGTACCTTTATTTAGGCATAATGGCCTCACACACTCACAAGTTAATTACACATGTTAGACATTGCTCCTAAAGGTAGATTTTATTTTGTTTTATATTATTGTATTTATTTTATATTTTGACATCAGGAGATTTATACAGTTCTGTATTGCCTTTTATTGATTGTGATTGAAACACTTTCTTATTATTTATTTTAATATTTTCAAGAGATTCTTTTTAGTTGTACAGCTTATTTAACCTTTTTGTCAGCCATTATAAATACTATGGCCATCTGAGTGTGTGTTACTGTTTGTGGTTTGTTTTTAACTGTGTAATACAGTTAACGATTCCAAATGTTAGAGTTCCTTATTTTCAAAACAAAACTTGCACGACTGTTAAAAATAAATAACAGCAAAAAAAAATTATGCATTTGGGACTTTTCTTTGCTTTTCCTTGTTGTACCGAAACCGTACCGAACCGTGACCCCCAAACCGAGGTACGAACCGAACCGTGACTTCTGTGAACCGTTACACCCCTAATGGGGAGACAACGTTTTTTTCAGCCATGGAACATCACATTCGGCTGGAGTGATGATTTTATCTAACAGGTTACCTGGAAATATAATTGACCACAGGAGTGATACTGTCAAGATCTGTCTGTGTTGTGTTTTGTCTTGTCTTTTTCTGTCTTTGGTTTCCTGTTTTGTTTTGGAAAGTGTTCACCTCCTGTTTTGCCTGTTGCCTTCTGTCTGTTTTCCCTCCCTGATTACCCGATTGTGTTCACCTGGTGTCCCTGTGTTTTCTCCTCCCTACTCACCTGTGTCTTGTTTGCATGATTAGTCTTGTGTGTATTTAAGTTCTGGTTTTTCTGTCTGTCTTTGTCGGTTCGTCTTATGTTTTGATATGGTCTTCGGTGAGTGTTCTGTTCTGTCTTTGTGATTAGTATAGCCTTGAAATAAAGGAGTTATTTTTGACACTTGAATCTGCATTTGGGTCCTGCTTCCTGCACACACCGTAATATTACGAACCGACCTGAGATATGGGCCCAGCAGATCCGTTTGAGCTGGAACTATTGGATTTTACCTTTTCTTTGTCTGTCTGCGCTCATCGATGGATAGGAGCAGTACGGGTTCTGCAGCGAGAGGCTGCTATGGCTGCGGCAAACCAGATGGCTATGGAGAACCCAGGTTTAGTGAAGTTCTTACCTGACTGGATTTTGGACTTCCTCTCGGTGTGTGATTCCCGGCCTGCTAGCCCCAGGCATGCTAGCACCCTGACTCCCAACCTGGCGCCGTACGCCTCGGAGTGTTCCGTCTGGAGTCGGCCTCTGCTTCTTCCCCAGTTCCTGCTCCTGTCCAGGAGCCATTCTCTGGAACTCGTCTGGCTCTTGGAGGTCCACAGAGCCTCCAAAAGGCTCTTAAGAGAAGGAGTCGCAGGTCCAGGCTAGCAGCCCTAGCCCCGGAGGCCATGCTTTGGGCTCCAGTACAGGCCCCAGCAGCCATGGTTCCAGCCCCAGTTCTGGCCCCAGCAGCCATGGTTCCGGCCCCTGTTCTGGCCCCAGCAGCCATGGTTCCAGACCCGGTTCTGGCCCCAGCAGCCATGGTTCCGGCCCCAGTTCTGGCCCCAGCAGCCATGGTTCCGGCCCCAGCAATCATGGTTCCGGCCCCTGTTCTGGCCCCAGCCGCCATGGTTCCAGACCCAGTTCTGGCCCCAGCAGCCATGGTCCCAGCCCCAGTTCTGGCCCCAGCAGCCATGGTTCCGGCCCCAGTTCTGGCCCCAGCAGCCATGGTTCCGGCCCCAGTTCCGGCCTCAGCAGCCATGGTTCCGGCTTCAATTCCGGCTCCAGAACTGGACCTTACAGCCATGTTTCCGGCTCCAGAACCGGCCCATGCAGCCATTATTCTGGCTCAAGTACTGGGCCCAGCAGCCATTGTTCCGGCCCCAGTTCCAGCCATGGTTCCGGCTCAAGTACCGGCCCCAGCATTCATGGTCCCGACTCCGGCTCCTCGTCACCTGTTGACTCATCGGCCGACGCCAGATCCCCGTGTCCTGTCGGCGTACCGGCCGACTCCAGCACCTCGTCTCCTGTTGGCTCTCCAGCCAACACCAGCTCCCCGAGTCCTGTCGGCGTACCGGCCGACTCCAGCACCTCGTCTCTTGTTGAGTCTCCAGCCAACGCCAGCTCCCCGTGTCCTGTCGGCGTACCGACCGACACAAGTTCCCTCTCAAGTCCCCTCTCAAGTTCCTACCTGAGTCCCCTCTCAAGTTCCTACCCGAGTCCCCTCTCGAGGCCCCTCTCAAATCCCCTCTCGAGTCCCCTCTCGAGTCCCCTCTCGAGTCTCCTCTCGAGTTCCCTCTCGAGTTTCCTCACGGGTCCTCTCTCGAGTTCCCTCTCAAGTCCCCTCTCAAGCCCTCTCTCGAGTCCCCTCTCGAGTTCCCTATCGGGTCCCCTCTCCAGTCACCTCTCGAGTCTCCGTTCAAGTTCCCTCTCGAGATTCCTTTCAAGTCACCTCTCAAGTCAACTCTCAAGTTTCCTCTCGAGTTCCCTCTCAAGCCCTCTCTCGAGTTCCCACTCAAGTCCCTACTCATGTGCCGTTGGATGTCCCGCAGACTACTCTTCTGCCGGGGGTCCTGCCAACCCCATGTCCTGAGCCGTTGGAGGTCCCGCAGACTGCTCTTCTGCCGGGGGTCCTGCCAACCCCATGTCCTGTGCCGTTGGAGGTCCCACAGACTGCTCTTCTGCCGGGGGTCCTGCCAACCCTATGTCCTGTACCGTTGGAGGTTCCGCTGGGGGTCCTGCCAACCCTAAGTCCTGTGCCGTTGGAGGCCCCGCCGACTACTCTCCTGCCGGGGGTCCTGCCAACCCTGTGTCTTGTCCCGTTGGAGGCCCCGCCGACTACTCTTCTGCCGGGGGTCCTGCCAACCCTAAGTCCTGTGCCGTTGGAGGCCCCGCCGACAACTCTCCTGCCGGGGGTCCTGCCAACCCTGTGTCCTGTTCCGTTGGAGGTACCGCCGAATACTCTTCCATCGGGGGTCCTGCCAACTCTATGTCCCATGCCTTTGGAGGTTCCGCTGGGGATCCAGCCAGCTCTATGTCCAGTCCAGTTGGAGGCCCCACCATCACCTGTCCTGCCGGGGGTACTGCCAACCCCTTTTCCAGTTCCGTTGGAGGCCCCGCCATCATCTGTCTCGCCAGGGGTGCTGCCAACTCCTGGTCCTCTTCCGTGGGGGATCCTGCCGAAGCCTGTCCCACCGGCTCCGGTTCCTGTTCGGCCGACACCGGGTCCTGCCCGGCCTCCGGAGCTGTTTGGCCTTCGTCCCACCCGGAACTCTGCCTTGCCCCCGGGCCGTCCGCCGAGTCCCCCTTTGTGAACTCTGCCTTGCCCCCGGGCCGTCCGCCCGAGACCCCTTCCTTGAACTCTGCCTTGCCCCCGGGCCGTCCGCCCGAGACCCCTTCCTTGATCTCTGCCTTACCCCCGGGCCGTCCGCCCGAGTCCCCCTTTTTGAACTCTGACTTGCCCCCGGGCCGTCCGCCCGAGACCCCATCCTTGATCTCTGCCTTGCCCCCGGGCCGTCCGCCCGAGACCCCTTCCGGGTCCTCCGCTGTCAGCCCAAGCCCATCCTCCAGACCCCCTCCACCCACCCTGTTGGCCTTAGTTTTGTCCTGCTTCCTGCACACACCGTAACAGATACAAACGGTCATTGGCTAATGGTTGTGACTGATGTTAATGGGACTAATTACATACTGGTGTGTGTTTAAGGATATAACAGAAAGATTAAAAACAATAATTTTCTTTCAATATTGTGCCAAAAATTAGAGGAATGGAAAGTACTTTATATGACTGATAAGATTATAATCGGAGGGGATTTTAATGTAGTTCCTGATGAGTGGTTAGATCGTCTTCCTTTAAGGGGACATTGTCATAATTGTAATGATTCTATTATTCACTTGGCCTCTAAACTTAATTTAACTGATGTTTGGAGAATAAATAATCCCTCAAAGTCACAATATACCTGGTTTAACTCTTCTAACAATGGTCAGTGTTCTAGGCTCGATTGTTGGTTAATCTCAATCAATCAATCAATCAATGTTTATTTATATAGCCCAATATCACAAATGTTACATTTGTCTCAGTGGTCTTCACAGTGTGTACAGAATGACAATACGACACCCTCTGTCCTTAGACCCTCACATCGTACAAGGAAAAACTTCCGGAGAAAACCCACAGTTTAAAGGGAAAAATGGGAGAAACCTCAGAGAGAGCAACAGAGGAGGGATCCCTCTCCCAGGACGGACAGACGTGCAATAGATGCCGTGTGTAAATTGAAAAGATAATACATTTGCAACATAGGTAGTCCAAATGTTTGGAAATGCATGTGTGTATAATAGGAAGATGAATCCACGAGGATATCCATCCAGGACCTATGATCCAGGACCACAGCCACGACTCAAGATCCAGGGCTCGCGATCCAGGACACAGGACCGCAGGATCATCCATGACTCCGGATCCCGGCGTATATAGACACCAAAAAGAAAGACATTTGGGGAAGCTGGGTTAATCGGAACATGAGAGTACACAGGTATAGACAGAGAGAAGGAAGAAGTAAGATGTCCCCCGACAAACTAAGCCTATATCAGCAAAACTAGGGGCTGAATCTAATCAGCCCTAACTATAAGCTTTATCAAAAAGGAAGGTCTTAAGCGCACTCTTAAAAACGGATAGGGTGTCTGCCGCCCGAACACAAACTGGAAGCTGATTCCACAAATGTGGAGCTTGATAAGAAAAGGCTCTGGCTCCCATTGTACTTTTAGAGTCTCTAGGAACAACCAACAACCCTGCATTCTTATAACGCAATGCCCTAGTAGGACAGTAGGGTATAATGAGTTCTTTAAGGTAAGATGGCGCCTGCCCATTAAGGGCTTTGTAGGCGAGACGAAGAATTTTAAATTATATCCTGTGTTCTATAGGGAGCCAGTGTAAGGCAGCCAGAACAGGAGTAATGTGGTCCCTTTTCCTAACTCTGGTTAGTACACGGGCTGCAGCATTTTGAATCAGCTGAAGCGACTTGACTGATTTCTTGGTACACCCTGATAATAAGGAGTTACAATAATCCAGCCTTGAAGTAACAAATGCATGGACTAGTTTCTCTGCATCGTTTTGAGGCAAGATATGCCTGATTTTTGCAATGTTACGTAGATGGAAGTAGGCGGTCCTTGAAATTGATTTTATGTGGGCGTTAAAGGATAAATCCTGATCAAATATAACACCAAGATTCCTTACAGTCTCACTGGAGGCCAAATTAATGCCATCCATAGTTAGTATATCTTTAGATAATTTGTTTCGTAGATTCTTCGGGCCAAGTACAATAACTTCAGTTTTGGTCGTGTTTAACATCAAAAAGTTTAAGGTCATCCACGTTTTTAAGTCCTTGAGGCAGTCTTGAATTTTATTTAGATGATTAATTTCATCAGGCTTGATTGATAAATATAGTTGAGTATCATCCGCATAACAATGAACATTTACAGAATGATTCCTTATAATATTGCCTAACGGAAGCATATATAATGTGAACAAAATAGGTCTGAGCCCTGAGCTCTGTGGCACTCCATGGCTAACTTTGGTTTGCGTGGAAGATTCATTATTGACACGTACAAACTGAGAGCGTTCAGATAGATAGGACCTAAATCAGCTAAAGCAGTTCCCTGTATGCCAACTAAGTGCTCTAGTCTTTGCAATAAGATATCATGATCGATAGTATCAAATGCAGCACTGAGATCGAGCAAAACAAGAATAGAGACAAGCCCCTTGTCAGAGGCTATTAGAATGTCATTTGTGAATTTAACCAGAGGCTAAGAGGAGGCACCTTTTGCCGGTCCGCACTGGCTAACATGGGCTTTACTGTAGCTGAGTTACTTTCTAAGATGCGGAGCCGGGCTTCTATGGCTATGATTCCCGCCTCCAACCTAACAACTATACTACATTTAACACATGTATCGGTACCAGTAAAGGAGGTAGTGTTACGGTGTGTGTAGGAAGCAGGACCCAAATGCAGATTAAGTGACAAAAATAACTCCTTTATTTCAAGGCTAGACAATAATCAGAGACAGAACAGAACACTCACCGTAGACCAAGTCATTACACAAGACGAACCGACAAAGACAGACAGAAAAACCAGAACTTAAATACACACAAACAAGACACAGGTGAGGAGGGAGGAGAAAACACAGGGGCCACAGGTGAACACAATCGGGTAATCAGACACACCAGGGAAACTAACAACAGGGAACCACAGACAGATCTAAACAAGACAAAACACAACGCAGAAAAGAAAACCAAAGACAGATCCAGACAAGAGACAACGCAGACAGAAAACCAAAAACAGATATAGACAAGACAAAACACCATAAAGACAGATCGTGACAGTACCCCCCCCTCAAGGGACGGCTCCCAGACGTCCCAAAACAAAAACACAAAAGTCCAAAACCACAAGCAGGGTGGGTGGAGGGGGTCCGGAGGAGGGACGTATCACTAGGCCACCAGGGTGGGTGGAGGGGGTCAGGAGGACGGGACTGAGCTGACCGCCCAGGGGCACAGCAGAGGACCAGGAAGAGATCTCGGGCGGACGTTCCGGGGGCAAGGCAGAGTTCAAAAAGGGGGATTCGGGCGGACGGCCCGGGGTAGCAGAGTCTAAGGTGGGGGACTCGGGCGGCCGAGCATGAGGGCGAAGGCAGCGGCAGGAAGAGTCAGGAGGCCGGGCTCGAGGACAAGGGCAGCGGCAGGAAGAGTCAGGGGGCCGGGATCGCGGGTGAAGACCGCGGCTCACAGAGGGCCGGGATCAAGGGCGAAGACCGCGGCTCTCAGGGGGCCGGGCTCGAGGGCGAAGACCAGACAGCTCCGGAGGCCGGGCAGGAAAGCGCTGACGGGACAGCTCCGGAGGCTGGGCAGGACCCGGTGTCGGCCGGACAGGAACCGGAGCCGGTGGGACAGGCTTCGGCAGGATCCCCCACGGAAGAGGACCAGGAGTAGGCAGGACCCCCAGTGAGACATGTGATGTCGAGGCCTCCAACGAAACAGGACATGGGGTTGGCAGGACCCCCGATAGAAGAGTAGTCGGCCGGGCCTCCAACGGCACAGGACACAGGGTTGGCAGGACCCCCGGCAGGAGAGTAGTCGGCGGGGCCTCCAACGGCACAGGACATAGGATTGGCAGGACCCCCGGCAGGAGAGTAGACGGCGGGAGCTCCAACGAGACAGGACAAAGGGTTGGCAGGACCCCCGGCAGGAGAGTAGTCGGCGGGGCCTCCAACGGGACAGGACACAGGGTTGGCAGGACCCCCGGCAGGAGAGTAGTCGGCGGGGCCTCCAACGGCACAGGACATAGGATTGGCAGGACCCCCGGCAGGAGAGTAGATGGCGGGACCTCCAACGAGACAGGACACAGGGGTGGCAGGACCCCCGGCAGGAGAGTAGTCAGCGGGGCCTCCAACGGCACAGGACACAAGGTTGGCAGGACCCCCGGCAGGAGAGTAGTCGGCGGGGCCTCCGACGGCACAGGACATAGGATTGGCAGGACCCCCGGCAGGAGAGTAGACGGCGGGAGCTCCAACGAGACAGGACAAAGGGTTGGCAGGACCCCCGGCAGGAGAGTAGTCGGCGGGGCCTCCAACGGGACAGGACACAGGGTTGGCAGGACCCCCGGCAGGAGAGTAGTCGGCGGGGCCTCCAACGGCACAGGACATAGGATTGGCAGGACCCCCGGCAGGAGAGTAGACGGCGGGACCTCCAACGGGACAGACATACGATTGGTAGGACCCCCGGCAGAGGAGTAGTCGACGGGGCCTCCAACGGGACAGGACATGGAGTTGGCAGGACCCCCAGCGGAACCTCCAACGGACCAGGACATTGGGTAGGGACTTGAGACGTGACTCGAGAGGGGACTCGAGAGGAGACTCGAGAGGGGAACCAAGGGGGAACTCGAGAGGGGACTCAAGAGGAGACTCGAGAGGAGACTCGAGAGGGGAACCAAGGGGGAACTCGAGAGGGGACTCAAGAGGAGACTCGAGAGGGGAACTAGAGAGGGGACTCCAGAGGGGACTAGAGGAGAGAGGAGGGACTAGAGGAGGGACTAGAGGAGGAACTAGAGAAGGGAACTCGAGAGGGGAACTAGAGAGGGGACTTGAGGAGGGACTAGAAAGGGGACTAGAGGAGGGACTAGAGCAGGGACTAGAGGAGGGACTAGAGGAGGGAACTCGAGAGGGAACTCGAGAGGGAACTGGAGAGGGGACTCGAGAGGGGACTGGAGAGGGAACTCGAGAAGTGACTAGAGGAGGGACTAGAGATGGGAGTAGGGAATTGACTAGAGGAGGGACTTGAGTAGGGACTAGAGATGGGACTAGAGAAGGGACTAGAGGAGGGACTCAGGAAGGGACCAGAGAGGGGACTAGAAGAGGGACTTGAGAAGGGACTAGAGATGGAACTCGAGAGGGGACTTGAGAGGTGACTCGAGAAGAGACTCGAGAGGTGACTGGAGAGAGGGCTTGAGAGGGACCTCGAGAGGTGACTTGAGAGGTGACTTGAGAGGGATCTCGAAAGGGGACTCGAGATGGGACTCGAGAGGAGACCTGAGAGGGAACTGGAGAGGGGACTCGAGGTGGGACTAGAGGTGGGACTAGAGAAGGGACTAGAGAAGGGGCTCGGGAAGGGACCAGAGGACGGACTAGAGAGGGGACTAGAGAGGTGACTGTTATGGAAATAATTATCATAGACGCCAATATGTGACATACAGGACAAACCTTGACGTCTGTTTACCTCCTTTAAGGACACAGGCTGTTTCAGCCAATAATGTTATTGTTCCCATTCTGTGACCGGTCAATACTGGGTCACAGATGGTCTGTATTGTGGGTACACTGGGACACTTCCTTCTCTGGCATGACATATGCAAGGCCATAAGTGGCGGAAGCTGGTAACTTAGTGTGCCCAAACTATCTAAAGCTATCTTATCAAAACATGTTGATGACTCTCTGTGGAACCAGTTAAATGGGCTGGCAAGAGAGAGGCTCTCCAGAATTGACGTGGCAACTCTACCGTGAAGTCAGAACCTCTGGTTCTTGGACTTGTGATGTGAATCCTCCGGCCGTAACTCCAAATAAACCATCAGTGTTTGACATCAAAGCTACTGCTCCTACCGTGTCTCCTTCCTGAGTCGGTGACTCCCACTGCATAGCTACACAGAAGTTTCCTCTACAGTGACTAAAGGGGGGACTGGAGAAGGGACTACGGAAGTGACTAGAGGAGGGACTTGAGAAAGGAATTGAGTAGGGACTAGAGAAGGGACTAGAGAAGGGACTAGGAAAGTGACCTGAGGAGGGACTAGGAAAGGACTAGAGGAGGGACTAGGGAAGGGACTAGAGAAGGGGCTCGGGAAGGGACCAGAGGAGGAACTAGAGAGGGGACTAGAGAGGTGACTAAATGAGGGACTGGAGAAGGGACTAGGGAAGTGACTAGAGGAGGGACTTGAGAAAGGACTTGAGAAAGGAATTGAGTAGGGACTAGAGAAGGGACTTGAGATGGGACTAGAGTTGGTACTTGAGAAGTGACTAGAGAAGTGACTAGAGGTGGGACTGGAGAAGGGACTAGAGAAGGGACTAGGAAAGTGACCTGAGGAGGGACTAGGGAAGGGACTAGAGAAGGGACTATGGCAGCTGGGGCCGGGACTGGGGATGGAACCATGGCTGCTGGGGCCGGGACCATGGCTGCTGGGGCCAGAACTGGGGCTGAAACCATGGCTGCTGGGGCCTGTACTAGGTCTGGAACCATGGCCGGAAACATGGCCGGTGGGGCCGGAACTGGGGCCGGAACCATGGCTGCTGGGGTCAGAACTGGGGCCGGAACCATGGCTGCTGGGGCCAGAACTGGAGCTGAAACCATGGCTGCTGGGTTCTGTACTGGGGCTGTAACCATGGCTGCTGGGGGCTGAACTGGTTCTGGAACCATGGCCCTTTGGGCTCGTGCTGCTAACCTGGCCTTGCGACTCCTCTTAGGAGCCGTTTGGAGGCTCCGTGGACCTCCAAAGGCCAGACGAGTACCAGCGAATGGCTCCTGGACTATAGCAAACACTGGGTGAGCAGCAGGGGCTGACGCCAGACGGACCACACCGATGCCTGTGGTATCAAAAAGGGAATCTGGAGACCTGGGTCTATCAGGATCGGGAAAACAAACCGTGAGGTAATCCAAAAGCCAGGCCGGTAAGAATTTGACCAAATCTTGATTCCTCAGCGTAAGGTGGACTGCATCTGCCAGAGCAGCATCTCGCTGCTGAACCCTGACCGCTCCTATCCATCGATGAGCGTAGTCAGACAAAGAAACGGTATAATCCACTAGTTCAGGGGTACTCAAATACAAATCTTAAAGGTCCAAAATAAATGTTTCAATAAGACAAAGGTCCGTTTATTACGGTCATTCAAACTTTTAAACAATTGCAACAAGATTCTTAACACGAGGTTGCAAAAACAAAAATAATCTGTATATGCAGCAGTTTTCATTGTTATTGTGTCTGTGCTTGACCCCTCAGAGTCGCAGTGTAAGAGCTGCACAGTTATGAATAAAGGCAGCTGCACCCTCTTTCATTCAGCATTCCCATTATTGCTTTATAAATGTATTCCCCCTTGTGCGTCCACTGAGGTTCGTCAGGCCCAACACATCTTCAACAAACTCCCCCTTTGCCTCATCATAACAACTCACAAACACCAGCAACTGAGCATTGTCAGTGGTGTCAGTGGACTCACCCACAACTAAGGAAATGCACTGTGCATTTGTTATTCCATCACAAAGCTGATTAATCAAATCACCAGCCAGTATTTCTGTTCTTCTGGTTGCTGTGGAATCTGAGAGGGGGATTTGCTTGATTTGACCTGTTATTTCCTCTTTTTGTTTGCCTTCAACATGGTCTCCATCACTTCAGTCATGCATTCTTTTATACTGCAGTTATTATCCAGTGGAAAGTCCTTACCTACTGGCTTAGTTAAATCAAAGTGGTTACTTTTTTTTGGCTGGGCAGTGTAGTTTTACACACCGTCTTATTTGACTTTCTCAGGACTTAAAACAGTTTTTTGGGGGCAGACCCCCTCAAAGAAAAATATATATTTACACACGTAAGGTCATCATCTTAATAGTTTTGTATGCTCATCCGTGAGCAGAGCATCAAGTTGACATGTCTATTACAGCTGAATGCGGCGATTACCATTTTGTTCAGCAAAACGCCTCACAAACGTATTAAGATCAACAGCTTCAGTGCGTTTTGATTCAATGCTGAGTATAGCCACACTGACAGTCTCTTCTCTGTCAGTGTAGACCGCAAATACCTCATTCCTTCAGTGCTTGGGTCCGAATGCTTCTCGTTTTGCGCCGTCCAGTTCAAAATGAAATCGCCGCCAATCGTATGTCCACGCTCGCGCCAGGACCGGGGGAAGGGTTACATGACGTGCATCTTGTGCTGCATTCACTTGCACTCCGACATTAGAGACTTTCTCTCATAAATGTCCGATGAGCCACAACTTTTCTTTCAAAACAAAGCTGCCAACTGGGGTGGCAGCTGGGGTGGCAAGGCCTATTTTTAGGGTGTCAGTTGCCACCCCGGTAGGTGAAACTAGGCTACTAGCTACAGTACAAATGGAACTAGATGAGCTGTTAACTCTCGCTCTGAATTTTTTTTTTTTAATTCTCGCTCTGACTTAGACAGGTTGAAAGAGACACACACATTTTTCCCACCCGCAGTCCGCGAAGACCCGCCCTACTGTGCCTCTGATTCGCAGATTGTTTGGGGGGAAAAAACGCGGACTGGTTGCTGAATATGATTGGACCAAAGCGTTGACAGTGGAACAGTCAGACATGCAGAGCGCTGTTTGCAGTGGACATAGCGGAGAATTTTGACTCGTTGCGAATGCGTTGTGGCGATGTCTCACATATAATACAGAGAGATAATACATATGAAAAGTATAATTTGCTCAGAGTCCGGAGACAGTGGTGGTTCGGTCCGGATCCGGACCTGAGTCCGTAGTTTGAGGATGCCTGCACTAGTTCCTGCTCAAACGGATCTGCTGGGCCCATATCGTGGGTCGGTTCGTAATGTTACGGTGTGTGTAGGAAGCAGAACCCAAATGCAGATTAAGTGACAAAAATAACTCCTTTATTTCAAGGCTAGACAATAATCAGAGACAGAACAGAACACTCACCGCAGACCAAGTCATTACACAAGACGAACCGACAAAGACAGACAGAAAAACCAGAACTTAAATACACACAAGACTAATTACACAAACAAGATACAGGTGAGGAGGGAGGAGAAAACACAGGGGCCACAAGTGAACACAATCGGGTAATCAGACACACCAGGGAAACTAACGACAGGGAACCACAGACAGATCTAAACAAGACAAAACACAACGCAGACAGAAAACCAAAGACAGATCCAGACAAGACACAACGCAGACAGAAAACCAAAAACAGATATAGACAAGACAAAACACCATAAAGACAGATCGTGACAGGTAGGGAAGTAACCAAACATGAGACAGTTAGAGCAGGAAATAACACCCGAGGGTGGGGAAAGAGCCATGGCTAGCTATCAAGCTAAAGTAGCTACTGTTAGCAAACCCGAAAAGAGTGTAGCCAACTGTGGAGTTACAGTCGCTAAGAGAAGGAGAGTTGTGAGTGCTTAAGCTGTAGTAACGTGTGATTACAACGTCAGGCAGTTGCCGTGATCAAGAGTTTTAAAACGATCGATTAAGTTAAGATAATAAGCTATCAGCAACAGAACAGGCACACAGGATACCCGGAGATGACAACAACAACCGGAAGTTACAACATGCTTACCGCAATAGTGGTCCGAATCTCTATTAGTTTAACTAATAATGTCTCAAAGTGTGACATTTCAGCATCACCTCTGACTGATCACTGTGTCATCTCTTTGTCCTTTTTACTATGCAACTTCAGTCCCAATCTTAAACCTATATGGAAATTCAATAATAGTCATTTGGAGAATGCAGATTTTTGTAAAAAGATCAAACAACTGATAAAAGAAACTTTGGCTTTAAATGGGAATGGTTTAAATTTAGTGTGAGACAGATTGCGATAAATTCCAGTAAATACTCCTCTAGGTTAAAGAAACAAAAACAACAAGAGATGACAAGTGAAATTAATAATGTATGCCTTAAAGCTGAGTTATCATTGGATGAGCAAATTAAACTGAACAATTTACAAACTCAATTAGAAAATATGTATTTGGAAAAAGCTAAGGGAGCTTTTATTCGTTCGAGAGCCCGATGGATTGAGCAAGGAGAGAAAAACAATTATTTCTTCAATCTTGAAAAGCAAAGACAAGTGAAAAAGAAAATCCAAAAACTGAGTGTTAATGATGTCACTATTGAAAATCAAGACCAGATAAACGAAGAAATTAGACTTTTTTATAGCAATTTATATAACTCAAAGTTTTCTAAAGAAAATTGTGATAACTTTTTTAGTAAAATTACAGAATTCGCCAACCATGAAACATGGCCTTATTACCTTAATTCCAAAACCAAATAAAAATAATCTTTTGTTGGATAATTGGAGACCTATTACCCTACTATGTAATGATTAAAAACTGTTAGCACATGTTTATGCTAACAGGTTAAACTCAGGTCTGAATCAACTAGTAGATGAATGTCAATCAGCCTTTGTTAAGGGCAGAAGTATTCATAACCATACCAGACTGATATTGGATATGCTCGATTACCAGGAGTTTATTGATACTGAAGGTCTCGTACTATTTCTGGATTTTTATAAGGCTTTTAATACTGTTGAACATTCCTTTTTAATGGAAACTCTAACATTTCTGGGTTTTGGTGAACATTTCTGCAACATAATTAGGATGCTCTATTCGGACATCTATAGTTCTGTATCTTTGAACCCTGGAATGAGCCCTAGGTTTAAGGTTTTACGTGGTATTCGACAGGGTTGCCCTATTTTCCCAAGATTATTTATTCTGACCACCCAAGTTTTAACAACGCTTATTATAAAGAATCACAAAATATTAGGCATTACCCTCTTTGACAAAGAATTTAAAATTAGACAATTTGCGGATGACACATCCATTTTCCTAAAGAATAAATCCATGGTAAAGGAAACTCTTAACACAATTTCAATTTTTTCAAAAGCATCAGGGTTATCTCTTAATCTTTCAAAATGTGAATTACTCCCTATTCATTCATGTGATGATTCCATTATTGACTCTATTAGAGTGGTACCTGAAGTGAAATATTTAGGAATAACATTATCTAAAAATTATATCAGGAGAGAAGATCTTAATATTTGTAACCGTATCACAGATATGAAGAAATCTCTCAGTCGTTGGTTAACCCTCTGGAGTCTAAGGGTATTTTCTCGATTTGTAGATGTTTTCTTAAATCACCTTTTAAATGTATTTCTTCTAACATGGCACCCATGTGTTACATATCAAAATGTTCAGGACAATCTCTGGTATTGCTATATATGCAAATTACTCACCTTAGAGCACTGTTTGATGAGATAAGTAGCTCAAAAGCTTAAGATTTTACATCCGATTTTCGGAAAATCTTCAAAACTTTTGTGAAAACACAAATTTACTCATGTGATCGAATTGTTTTGGTGTTTTAGATTTGGTTACCAAAGTCTTAGGATCACAAAAGCAGTGAAATATTTGAATTACACTGTATATAAATGTGTTATTCATGTCTAAAATGAAAAAAAGTTAAATTCGAATTTTGAGTAAAATAGGTGTTTATCACTCTACTTTCACCACAGCAGGGACTGAGATACATCAGGACTGAATAATGACTTCATATTACATACCAAGGTTCATGTGATGTGTACAAATAGAAATTGAGCATTCAACCTTTTTTTTCAACCAACAATTTATTATAAATGTTTTTTTCAACCAACTATTTATATAAATATAAGAAACTGGAAAATCTAACTATTTACAATATTGAACATCAGAACTTTCAACCAACTATTCATTATAAATGTCAAGACAGTGTCAAGGTCTTTGTCTGTCTTCCAAGACAGTGGGTCTGGCTGCTGTGAAGATGGGGGTGATGGTGCATGGGCTGCTGTGTAGGTGGGGTGTACAAGTGCTATACGAGACCTCCACGAGACCTCCTTGCTGGCTGGATTGAAGGTGATGGCTGTGGTGGAGCCTTTGTGCTGAGGTGTATCTTGACCTGGTGGCAGCCGCAGATGGAGGTGGAGGCAGCTGTAGTGATGCTGGTCTGCTGGTCCTTGATGGCTCTGGTGAAGGCCCTTGAGCCACGGTAGATCTTGACCTGGGGGCCGGCACAGATGGATGTTCTGGCTGCTGGATAAACGCCGCCTGTGGGCCACTAGGCCCAGGCAGCTGTGAAACATCTCTGTAAAACAAATTAAAACGTAGGACAATAATTACAACTAATTTCATTGAAATAAAGTTCAAGTAAAATGTTGCTCAAGCACAAATAACAATGCACACATAAAAAGAAAGTTTGGGAGGTTGGAGGAGTCTCACACACACACACACACACACACACACACACACACACACACACACACACACACACACACACACACACACACACACACACACACACACACACACACACACACACACACACACACACACTTCCAGTTACTTTACATGCAGTATAAAATCACAGACACACATATACATAGGCTACATCTGATTACAAAGTCTCATCTGTACAGAACAGTATGATAAAATAATCGATGGCAAAAACATGTCACTGTAAATGTCTCCGTTGTGAGACGAATAAATGATTAATTTAATCCTCTACACACGTAATCTCACTTTTACACACCAAAATAACGTTAACACAGAGTAAACGTTTGCTAATGGAGAGTCTATTTTGTCCAATAAAAAGTTCATGACTATCGATAAATAATATACATTACATTACATTGCATTTAGCTGACGCTTTTATCCAAAGAGACTTACAATAAGTACATTCGACCAGGAAGACACAACCTTGAAGAAAACAGAATCATATAAGTACATCAGGTTTCATAGAGTCAAACATTTCAAGTGCTACTCAACTGGCTTTAGGTAAGCCAGTCCTTTATTAGTATAAAAGTGCTTCGTTAATAGTTCTAACGCTCGAAGTGGAGTCGAAAGAGATGAGTTTTCAGTTTGCGCCGGAAGATGTGCAAGCTATCTGCTGTCCTGATGTCAATGGGGAGCTCATTCCACCATCTTGGAGCCAGGACAGCAAACCCACGTGTTTTCGCCGATGGGAACTTGGGTCCCCCTCGCAGCGAGGGCGCAACGAGTCGTTTGGCTGATGCAGAGCCTAGTGCACGCGCTGGGGTGTACGGTTTAACCATGTCCTGGATGTAGGAAGGGCCAGATCCATTCGCAGCATGGTATAAGCAAGTACCAGTGTCTTGAAGTGGATTCTAGCAGTTACCGGAAGCCAGTGAAGGGAGCGGAGGAGCGGAGTGGTGTGGGAGAATTTAGGAAGGTTGAAGACCAGACGAGCCGCTGCATTCTGGATGAGCTGCAGAGGTCGGATGGCACATGCAGGTAGACCAGCCAGGAGGGAGTTGCAGTAGTCTAGGCGTGAGATGACGAGAGCCTGGACCAGAACCTGAGTCGCTTTCTGAGTCAGCTGGGGACGTATCTTCCTGATGTTGTAAAGCGTGTATCTGCAGCAACGGGTTGTAGCAGCGATGTTTGCAGTGAAGGACAGGTTGTTATCTAGGGTCACACCCAGATTCCTTGCAGTCTGAGTCGGGGAAACAACTGAGGTGCCGATGTTGATTGTTAGGTCAAGAGTGGGACAATCTTTTCCCGGGAGGAAGAGCAGCTCAGTCTTGTCAAGGTATATATAAGGTATATGTCAAGGTATATATATATCAATAAACCTATTGTTCATTTTCGCGGTATTCCCCACACATTGCCAGTACACTATTACTGTAATATTTACACTTACCCATGCCCAAATGGATCCTTGTTGTTGTCTTTGTATTCTTCTTCTTCAGAAGAGTCGAAGACTTCAGGTTCTGAGGCTCTATCTTCACTGCTGCTAGCGAAAAAAATCTCTAGCGAAGTCGGCAACTGCAAAGTTTTTTTTAGCCATTTTCTCTGGCTCTCTCTCTCTCTCCTCAAAGACGTAAACTGATGGGAGACACGTGGTTTATGTTTTTGTTTACTTGGTGGGTAGGTCCTTAGTGATTTCTCGATGTCCATTGGTCATTTCAGACCATGATGGCTGCCGGCCGAGATTTCCTTGACGGACACACGAATCCACCAATCCCACCACACAGTGTAAAGTCAAGCTGCTTTGAGCGGCCATATTGGCTGCTGTGCCCTGGTTACAGTCTCACAGGAGATACCGCTGGAAAGCTACTCTTCCAGCGATTACGCGGATATCTGAATCATATGTCTACTCCTTATAATCGGAAATATATGATTAAATACGTAAAATTATGCGCCGGCGCGTCCACCGACTCCAGAGGGATCTTACTATTTTTGGCAGAGTTCTTCTTACTAAAGCAGAAGGTATATCTAAACTTATTTATCCATGCCACTCATGTTTTGTCTCTTCGGCCAATATTTTTAAAAAAAACTCAATTATTTTCCAATTCTTGTGGAGAAATAAAACTCACTACATTAAAAAGTCACAGCTTGTTAAAGAATAAGATAAAGGCGGAATTAAAGCTTTAGACCAGTGGTCCCCAAACTAAGGCCCGCGGGCCGGGTACGGCCCGCCTCCACATTTAGCCCGGCCCCCTGAACAATACCAGAGACGCATTATGATTTTTTTTCTTTTTTTTTCAGTCTGGCCACGCGAATCCTAGACTAGCCCCTGTCAAAATGTTGTGCTCTATCGAAATCAGTCGCATTGACCCGAAGATACCTTTTGAGTTGTATACACTGTTGGAAAGAGGATATTCCTAGCTTTCTAATGATATCAGGATTGTTTTTGTACTTCAAATATTAAGCGAAATATGTCACATTATATAATGACTGTCACCGAGTCATCATTTGGAGAAAAAGGCCTTCAAAGTTGTCTCTTCTCTGGAATCCATCGATCTGATTGATTATTAGTGGTGCAAATGATCAAAATACTACCGAGGGAAGATATCTTCGTTTGGAGGGGAAGCTCGCGAGTGTGTGTGTGTGTGAGTGTGTGTGCTTGTGTAATTTTGCGTTTGTGTGTATTGTGTTTGTTTCCCGGGGAAAACACTCACGAGAAACACCGGCTGTTGTTATGCCTGCCGTTCTCCGCTTGTAATTATGCCGAAGTTTCAAAGTTGTATTTATCATCTGAATTTGCCGAAACAAGTTTAATATTCTGAAAGCCAAGACTTTGTTTAATTGAAATCAGATTAAAACAAACTGTAACGGACCCTGCAGTGTTATCTATGATTACTATACTCTTACATTCATAATTTCAGCGGAATGAGGGGGGGCGGCGCTGCGGAAGAGCAGATTGCGAGTGAGAAATAAATTGGAAATAAAAGTGTCATATTCTGAAAGCCAAGACTTTGTTTGTTTAAAATCAAACAAAACACCCGAACCCCGAAAAAATAGTTTTTTTTTACGTAAATCCACGTTTATTTTGAGAGATTCTGCTCTGACAACTAAGCTAAACTTTTACCTGTTAAGATTGTGCACGGCACAACAGAAAGTTACAGTAATTTTCAATGGACTTTTTTTCTGTGAAGAACCCAGAGAGGGTTATTTGGTTATTATTTATTTCATAAATAGTGTTATTTATTTCATTAATAGTGTTATTATTTATTTCCTGACTTTTTTTCTGTGAAGATCCCGGAAAGGGTTATTAATATTTGGTTATGTGTGGCTTTCTAGAAAACAATAAATGTTTACGTTTAGACACCCATGCGATCGTCACACTTTTTCTGTTACAAACTGACCCGGCCCCCATCAGAGAAGGGAAAAGTGATGTGGCCCTCACAGGAAAAAGTTTGGGGACCCCTGCTTTAGACTTTGAATCGATGATTAGAACAATTAAAATAAATGTTGTTTGTTAGTGATTTACTAGATTGCAATGGTAAACTGCTAGATGTTTTGGCTTTTTCAACGAAATACAATATAACGTGTATTGCTAAAGATTATATCAAAATCTGTAAAGCAATTCCTGTACCACTTATTGAAATGATTCATAATACTTTACTGTACTCAAATGTTGTATCAGTTTTACCTAGTTTTGGAATGTATTGATACTCTTAAGAATAACAAATCTATTAATGCTTCTTTGAAATCCCACATTTTCCACAATTTGAACAGAGGCTTATTTCCACAAGGGACCGATTTAGACACTTTATCTGTAATGGAAAAAGCTCTATCTTATTTTATAAAATGGCCTATTTCTCCTTAAGCAAAATAAACTCATTTTAAAATTGTTCATAAAATCTACCCGGTTTCTACTTTTTTAAATTCAAGATTTAAATTTGAAGTGGAACCATGTTCCTTTTGTAATTTATCTGATGAATCGTTGGAACATTTATTTTTCTCATGCCCTTTTTCTAAATTGTTTTGGTCGAATGTGAGAGATTGGTTGTTACTTAAATTAACAAACATTCCGGCCTTCAAAATATATCACATTTTATATTATATTGATAATTTGGATTCTCCCATATCTGATTTGGTAAATATAATTATTATTTTGGGTAAATACCATTTACATTGTAGTACATGGAGAGGAGGCAAGCCCTCCTCGAAAATTTCCCCTCCTCGACTCCCCTCCTCGGTTCCCCTCCTCGAGACTTAGACCCGCCCACAGGAGATGCGAGCGGAGGACCGAGGAGGGGAAGCAGCAGACGTTTAAAGAAATGAGAACTCCTCTCCTCTGAGCGGTCATTTTAAAGAGGCGTCCGTTCATTATTACATGGCAACAGCTGCATCAGCTGTCGAGTGTTTTGTCATAGCGCTGTATCTCTGTTAGATCAGCTGAACATTGTTCCCCCACATATTTACTTTGAATTGATTGAGAGTGCGGTATAATGAGATAATAACAGGCTACAGATGCGGACACACACACACAAATATATTTATATAAATATATACAATTTAAAGTATGAGAGCACTCTCATAATAACGTAACACAATCAGAGACTGGATATATCCCCCCCTCTCTCTGGTCGCTGAAATGGGGAATTGAAATTACGGGCCAAAAGTTGTATTTACAAGTAGGCCTATTAAAAGTAAGCAGAGGACACCAAACCAACTGAGACCCGTCTGTCTGCCGCATTTACGCACTGTACAACACACACTGTACCACACACACCTACAGCTCCTAAAGCATAAGCCGTTGTGTATTTTATTATGTGAAGCAATGGTCTTAGAAAAATATCGACTCTTTGTTTGTAGATATCTACTAAACTAAAGCAAATAAAGAGAGTAGGCCTGTTATACTGAGTGATATATATTATACACATTGCTCTGCTTTCTGCATGGACCTTACAGCTGTTCTCTCTGGAAACATCACGACGCGATGAAAGCAGTTTCTAAAATAATATCCAGGGGATGCATGCATAGCTGTCATTGGCTGAGATAAGTCCGGCCGTGCGTCACGCCTCCACCGTTCCCGGAAATGCATCCGTGGAGGAGCCGTGGAGGAACCATCAGTGTATCCTCGGTTAGAGTTCCTCCAGAGAGCCTCCTCAACGCTCGATCCTCGGTCCTCGGTGTGCATTTAGAGAAATTAGATGTCCTTCAAAATGGCGCGCTGAAATTCATTTCCGGGTCACTACCGGAGGACCGAGGAGTCGAAATTTGAGTATTGAGAACATAGGCTGCTTCTCAGGTCGATTAAATGAAATCCTTGCTTCCCTCACTTCCGTCGTTTCCCTGCGTTTAGTCCCTCCCACCAGGGAAGCATGGAGGGACGCAAGGAAACCACGAGAAGCAGGGAAATGAGTTTTAAGAGCAATGGGACGTCCTTTCCTCCGGAGCGTCACGTGAAACGACGTCCGTTTGTGATGACGCTGCACAGCTGTTCTTCTGGCAGCAGCCAGCTCTGTACCCGTTATTTCCACAAACACCCCCGCCTCTGTTAGTGCACATTTACTGACATAAACATTAGTATCATCTGTTGTAGATCCAAATACATGAAATAAAATAAGAAGTCATTCTCAAAAAAGATAAACGCCATTCTTAAAATGTATTTAAACGAACAATAGTTTGATTAATATTGATTAGAGTGCACAATAGGAATACAATTATTCAGAGAACAAAAACAGATATGTTATCTATCAAAACCCAGTTAGATTAACATTCATTGGACTGCACACTTTGTTTGTTTGTGTGGAGCAAATTAACATTTTAAATAGGACTTAATGACTGCGGTTTGGCAGCTGAATTAAAAGCTAAGCAGGTCAGTGAAAAACTACAAGCTGAAACCCATTAACGTAATTTAGGAAGAAGGTTCCAATATACATGTTGGATAGAAAGAGGTTTAACCTTTCCAAACACAACATGTCTGATGCCATGGCGTGCATTGCAGTAGGCCTTGATGTATATAATGCGCTCCTGGAGAGCAGGTGGAGATCGCTGTTCTTCAAGGCTCTGGAGGTCCACCACACCTTTGTCCCCTCAGTCATCACCGCCTGTGCAGTGCTCCATAACATCTGCCTCACAGCGGGGGACATCCTGGAGCCTGAAGAGGATGTTGGGGACATTGGTGTGGTTCCACCACGTCTGGTGAGGGGGGATCGAGGCGGACATGGCCAGCGAGACCGACTGGCAGGGCTGCTCTCTGCTCCATGTGTGCAACCAGTTGAACTACAAGAACATGATTATTTGTAGGACTTGGGGACACGAAGGCCTTGGACACCACACTGTGTGAAAAGCTGTGTGCCTTCATTTGCGGTTTATTGCGTTGTGATGTTTATAATTTAACAAATAAAGGAACAATGTTTTGACAAACAAAGTGTATCTCAATGGAACAATAACAACATTGCAAAAACTTAGAAACAAAATCATTTATTTACCAATTTCTCAAATAAATCCAAAAATCTTTTTGTGTTAGCCTGATTGGCCTCAAAGCGTTCCTGCTCTCGTTGGGCCTCCTCTTTCAGAAACTCTAATAGGGCCCCCCTACTTGCCCTCTTCTTCTTGGTAGGCGGGGGACTGAGAGAGGTGGATGGCTCTTCATCCAGTGTAGTGGTGCTGCTACTTGTGCCAGGCTGCCCAGGATCCTCCTCTTCCTCCATTGCCTGGCCACAAGGAGCAGCCCCAGCTCCACTGGATGAAGAGCCAATCCCACTGGGGGCCACGTCAGCCAAGTCCATCAGGACTGGAGGCTCCATGGAGGGCCGACTCCCAATGGCTTCATGCATCAGGGAAAACCACGACCATGTGGCTGCCGTGGCCTCCCCCGCATCTGTCCCCGTCCCTGTAGGGGGGGTTTCAGCTCCTGAGGGAGAACAAGGAATGTATGAGTCAGATGAAGACACAATAGAAATAGCTGCATTGTATGCATCTAGAAATACAATATCTCACCTTATATTTTCTTTTCAGGTTGTCCCACTTTTTTGCCAGTTGGGTGGGAGTGAGCAACTCCTCCAACTCCATCTTCTGCAGAACCTCTCTGTGGAGTAAACCATTTCTTAAATTATAGCATCCAGGCATGCAAAGTACTTCTGACAATATGCTTCATGCATAATAATTCCATGACACACTCAGGTTCACTGTGGTTCATTCACAGTAGTGGTTACCAGAGATGGGGTCGTTACTAAAAAAAAGTAATATATTACATATTACATATTACTTTTTTAAAAAAGTAATATATTACACTACTTCGTTACTCTCTAGATAAAGTAACTCGTTACTTTATTCGTTACTTTACTCGTTATTTTACTCGCAGGGCCCGCCCCTCCCTACAGGCAGATCACGCAGACTGCGGCGCACCTACAGTGTAAGCGCGCCACAGTTTTGCCTCTGCGAGACTCTACTTGCACCCCCAATTACTATTGCATTAAGGAAGACATAACACAAGTCTTTCTTTTTATATGCTCTAAAATAGGCTACCAGCCTACCACAACAAGCTAACAGTCTGTGAAACGTAAAGACACTAATTAATTAAACCAGTTCAAGACGCATTATTCTTATCATTCTTTATGAGCGCATAACGGTAAGGTCACTAATTACTTGTTTATTTAGTATTCCATAACTTAGTAACAGAGATGGTCAAACTAAAGTGGTAGAGACATGGCAGAATTCCTACAATGAAGCGGGGCAATGAACTGTTCACCCGTGAGAGGGCGATCAACAAAAGAGAGCGAGCGGCCCGGTTGAGGGAGTTTACAGATGAAAAGACTCAGCCATGTTTATGCAGCACTGCTGCACGTGGAGATGTGGTCTCGCAAATCGCGCAGATTACATAGGCCTACATGTATATAAACCGATATAAACCTGCGGCGGAAACCCCTCTTGTCTGTCAGTGAGTGTGATTATTTTATAAAAGTAACGAAGTAACGCGTGTCGGGGCAATGTTAGTAACTGTAGTGTGATTACTGAATTATACCTTGTAACGCGTTACACCCAACTCTGGTGGTTACATTGATTATCATACCATGCACCAAAACAACATTGTCAAACAACTAATGTAGAACTGTAGCTCACCCCCAGGCCTTCCTTATTGGCTGTGAACCTCTTTCCTGTAAACAGGTGCTCATTGTCAGTCCTCTGTTGAATGAGGGCTCTGGTTTGGGCCTCCGTCCCTGTTTAAGGAGAATTATGTTATACATAGGCCTACATCAGCAAAAGGAAACCTTAAGCCATTAACATTCCACTCACATAATGCTGCATATAAATGACAGCTTAATTATTGAATTGAGCCGATTTGAATGTATTGAATTATTTATTACAAATACATTGTGACTGCCAGCCAAATGAATGATGGTACCTTAGTTACGTCTGTATGTGGCAGGTAGCCTAGTTAAATGAAAAAACAAGTGGTTTCCAACCGAAATATGTCCGATAAATAACGAATGCTGCGTGTGTATACGCACATTATGTAGCCTATTGCAAATCTTGCCTTTAGTTGGGCATTTCACATGAACATTGTTGAGAAAATATAAAGCGTTCAATAACAGAAATATATGAGTTGTGGGTTAAATACATGTGAACAGATGTTGCATTATCGTAACGGTATCGTTGTAGGCATACAAATAACATGAAGTGATAGGTACTTACACTTGTGTAGTTTTTCTGCCGCCATGTCTTTCAAATGTGCCAGCTGCATGCTGGAGGCAGGGCTTTTAAACCGAGTGAAATCAAGGATTCATGCCTCAGCTGTGATTGAATGGAAATGACAATAAATGAAACTGTAAAACGAAAAAAGCGATCATGAAAATGTTTCCAATAATGATTTTTGACCACTTTTGTTCAGATCACATATTTGTAACTAAATGATACATTAATTGAAACAAAACACAGTATAAACTGAGGAGTGAGTCCCGTGAGGTTCATGTATTTTCTTCACTCCGCTGGGGTATTGCTCTCATGTCAAGAAGCATCAGATCAGTGCATGCACTGCCTCGTCCAATCAGTGAGCGATACACAGTAAGGGGGCGGGGTGAGTATCTGAGGATTTCATCGGAGGATGGTCTGGTGGTTCCTCGGTTATCGCTCCTCCATGATCGCTCCTCGCTCCTCGATCCTCGGTCCTCCGGCAGAAATAAGAGCCATGGGACGGTACTCAAGATGGCGCAGGCAAATCAACTTCCGGTGAGACTGAGGAGCGAGGAAATGAAAATAGTCGACCTGAGAAGCAGCCCAAGACACATTTAAAACAAATAACCTTGAACCTTGAAGCCCCATCTCTCCCCACCTGCTCCTGCTTCCTACATCCCCTCCACACCACATCAAGTTGTTCTTCTTAATAATAATAATAATAATAATAATACATTTATTTTTGGGAGGCCGCCTTTCCCAAGGACCCAAGGACACCTTATAGGGGCAATATAGGGAACAATTTAAACAGTGGATTTTGTGATATATCAGCCGGGGTGAGACAAGACAAACCACAAATGGACTACAGAAGGACACAAAAGGACACATGGTACAGTTTATATTATTCTAGGTCTTTTTTCAATAACATATTTCAAAGCTTCTGGATTTGTTTACAAATCTAGAAACTAAATACAAAACTAGTATAGTAATATGAAGATCTCATGTCAAAAATAATTGTGATAAATTAGACAGAACTGGCCTGTCTGTGAGCACATTTTATGTTGGTTTGGTTCTTCTGATAAAGGTGTGAATATCTAAATAATATACCAACATATGCTATTGTCATTAGTTGTGTCCCTGTTCTTAAAGCTAAGGCATTGCTAAATTAACAACTCTTGGCTTACAGAGTGGTAACATGAGACCGATTTTTATATATAAAATATAAATTTATTTTAATTTTATAATTTATTTTAAATATTAACAATATAATAAAATAAATGGAAATACACCGGCAAATATTTAATATAAATACCTTGTGTGTGTGTGTGTGTGTGTGTGTGTGTGTGTGTGTGTGTGTGTGTGTGTGTGTGTGTGTGTGTGTGTGTGTGTGTGTGTGTGTGTGTGTGTATAGCTATTGCTTTATCTGATTAATGTTATTTTCATATGAAAGTCCATGATTATAAGTATGCAGTATCATAACTACATCTTTGATGTTTATAAAAAACCAAACCGTTTGAAAATTGGTTGAAAATTGAGCAAGCTATGGTTATTTAAATAGTAAACCATAATGTTATGAATGAGAGAACTCCCTGTAGCAAGATGGCGGCCAAGTGGCAACGTCGGTCTCCATTGGCCAGCAGCGCGGGTGAGTCATCTAGTGTTTATATATATATATCTATGATTGAGAAGCCTCTATTGAGAACTCCGGACGGCAACCCAAGTAGGACACTTGACACAGTGGCTTTTGGCAAAGCACAAAAAGAAAAGTCGAGAGGGATGAGTTATTGTTATTACAACGTGACTTCACTATTATTTCACAACTCTTTTTATTGGGTTCTTTTATTTGGGGTTAAGTACATTGTCAGAATAAGTGAGAAATGGATTTAACTTATGTTAGACAGCTACTGTATCATACTGAATAAATATTTACTGTGAATGTATGCAGTGGCGTTTTTATATGTACAAAGGTGGTGGGGCACAAAAAACGTAGATGTCTATAAGCTTCTGCAGTGAGGTTCATGGCTGGTGAGGCACTGGCACTGACTCTTCAGGTTTACAAATATTATATTTTGACCTAAATCAAAATATAATATTATTTAAAAAAGCTTTTTTTGTCTGATGCTTCAATTAATTTTAAACAGACAGTTCAACAGAAGGATACCCAAACAATTTAATTTGATCATTTAAATATTTAATTGTTCTCTCTTAGTAAGATCCCATTTTCAATAAAATTGCAGTCTTACCTTGACTTGAAGATTAAGTCCATTTGCCTATCCTTCTGGACAAAAATCTCTATTGCTTTTTTGTAAAAGTCCTCCTTATGTTCTTGTAGTTTCAAAAGTCTATCATAAATCTAATCTAATCAATAGATTTATGATTCGAAAATTATAAAAGTAGGGTAGACATGTGGATATTATCCGGCTGAACAAAACGTTTCCCACAGATCTTATTTGGAGCTATTTTCTAAAATCCTATGGAGAAATCTCATTGCTTTTTTGTCGAGGGAAGCCATGCGCAGCTTACTTCCGGGTTTTAGGACGCGTCACTGCAGCTCTCTCGTCTCCTCTTCACACACCACACTTTTCGCGGCACACATACTTACAGCCAATCAGCTCTGAATTATGTGAGATGACGTATGGTGGGGATGGCAGCTCAGTTCCCCTATGGTCATTATTTTTTTGCCACACACATTAAATAGGAACATATTCTGAGCATGCGCAGTGTAGTTTTTACAGTCACCATTGACTTAGACAGTAAGAGGGAGGGGCAGGATCGGGTTTTGTCCCACATGGCTCTAAACAGCTCAATAGGCACACACTGTAGACACTAATTAGAAGAACACAGACTAAAACAGCAATGTACAGACGAATCAGATGATTAAACATGATCTTAAAATATATTTAATATATTTTTTTATTTATTTTTTGCATTTTTTTGTAATCATTATTTTTAATACTTTCTGCTGACACTAGGTGGGGCTGTGCCTAATGACCAGTCGCCACTGAATGTATGCAAAAATGTATTATGTGTAAGGGAAACATCTGTGTAGCAATGCAGTGGGAGTCACCGACTCAGGAAAGAGACACAGGAAGAGCAGGAGCTTTGATGTCAAACACTGATGGTTTATTTGGAGCTTCGGCCGGAGAATTCACATCACAAGTCACAGCAGCCACGATCTGACTGCACGGTAGAGTTGCCACGTCAATTCTCAAGAACTCTACCCCAGACCCATGTATTTAGCTAGTTCAGAGAGCATCATCAACATGCTGCATAACAAGATAAAATCATAACACCTCTATCAGCTGACGTCAACAGGCAGGAACATAGAATCATAACACCTCTATCAGCTGACGTCAACAGGCAGGAACAGGGAGACAGAACACAAGGTTACGAGGTGCATGTGCTCAGTCAGGACAGTTTGAACTGATAAACTGGGTCAAAGTTATGGGCCTTGGAAAATATTCCCCAATATTATGCATTATGTATTATTATATTATTCATATGAATGTATCCTGCTCGTTAGGTGGCAGTGTAACTAAAAGCTGTTTGCGAAAGAGAAGAAGGGTCCAGAAACTGCGGTCCAGAAACTGCGGTCCAGAAACTGCAGTCTGCGACGCCGCAGCTTCATGCTACTCCTACAATGAGGCGGAGAAAAAAAGCGAATGCATTGTTTTATCAGAAGGTAAGCAATGTGGCCATAACACAGCTGGTAAAAACACCACAAACCTGACCAGATACTCAGCATTCTTAATCATTCAACCTGTGTTTTTCATCAAATAAGGACCAGATATAATCTTATTGTGAAATAAGTGTGACTAAAATGACAAATTATTGGTTTTGGCTATACTAGTTTGACTGAAATGTCCTAATCTGATGACTAAAAAAGATTCAACAGTTTTCATTGACAAAAAGTAGACTAAAATAATTAGTGTTCTTTGACTAAAATAAGACTAAAATGCTCAGACTTTTAGTCGACTAAATCTTGACTAAAATAGTTACTGTTTTCTTTGACTAAAATAAGACTAAAATACTCAGACTTTTAGTCAACTAAAACTTGACTAAACAAAAACAGGATGAAGGTGACTAAATATGACTAAAACTAAAAAGGAAATTTAACACAGGACTAAGACTAAAACTAAATAACAAAATAGCTGACGAAATTAACACTAGCGTGTGTGAGTGCGGGGGACGTGGTGCACTTGTGTTTTCCTATGCTCCTGAGGGACCTGGGGAACATGGTGCGCGGTAGGCTCCAGACGGAGTCTCCGCAATATTCTTTTCCATGCACACTCTACACAAGGTAAGCAAGTGTGAGTGTGCCTTATCCAAGTTGCAGCCCCGACTTCTCCACGGTTACAACCGGATGGGAGGAGGTGGGGATGCAGTGGATATTAGCCAAAAGCCGGTCAGGAACGGTGTGGTGGGTCGATGTTGTTGGACGACAGGGCGTTTATACATCGGGGCTCCTGTGTGAAATATAACGGGGGGTTACGTACTGTAACCCTAGTTATATAAGCACAGGCGGAGCCCTCTACCTGGGGGCCCTGTCAGTAGTATTACACATGCCGCTTTCGTCTCATTAGTATGCATGAAAAGTGACAGGTGGTGTGACAGGTCACACCTCTCCCTACTTATGTTAATGAGCTAAGTCCCGCCTCCCTTTGTTCGAGGTGGATGTCACACCTAGGTGTGAATTCACACGTAGGTGTGAGATCCTTTGATGTGAGGGGTGAGGTGTCATCACACGTAGGTGTGAAATGCCCCCCTGTGTAGTGCTTTTGTAGTCTAGTCCTTTGATGGGAGGTGTTATAGCAGGTATGTGTGATATAAGCCTCTGATGTTAATCTAGGTGTTGATTAAAGCAGTCTCTTTGAAGTTATACTGTCTGGCCCCTGTCCCCTCAGAGTTGTATAATCGAATTAGCCTCTGATGTTTGCCCTTTGATGTGAGGTGTTATAACAGGCAGGTGTGATTTCACACTGGTGTGCTATAAACCTCTGATGTTAATCTAGGTGTCTCTTTGAAGTTATGTGAGACTGTCTACCCAGCCCCCCTCCCTTTTCTCCACCCCTTCCTGTGGCTATGACGCAGGCAGATAGTGGGGGGTGGAATTAGGTAGAAATATGCGCAAACTAAATAAAAAGACAGCAATTCCATTTACCCAGTCACCTTTTCAAAAAAGAAAAATGGCAAGAGAAGCCTCAAATGGGGTTTAATCAGTCTGTGACAGCTTACAGCCATCCGTCCGGAGCGTCAGTCAAGAAACGAATGCAGCAGCAGTGCGGGGGTCAGATCCCGACAGTCTCGTGCCCTCTTTTGGTCATGCACGCGTTCATGTGTGTTGGAGGAGGGGCTCTGTGAGGAAGTGGCAGATTTTCCCCGGTTTGACTGCAAAATTCTCCAAATTATCTAACCCTTACCTTTAAGAACAATTCACACACACACACACACACACACACACACACACACACACACACACACACACACACAACCAGATGTGGGGGGTTGAGATAGCCTGGGGTGTAAATGCCTATGTTAATTAAGACACTCTCTGTTAGAGGAGAAGAGAGGGATGAAGTTAGTTTTTTTTAAAGAAATAAGCTCAAATTAAATAAAAACAGCCATTAATTTTCACTCACCAAGACATCTAAAAACGTTATTGTCCTCTCTAGATTTGATTCAGGGTTTGTTTTAAATGGTGTGTGCTGGCTAAGGATGTTTCTTTTCAAGTTTTTGTGAAACTGTTAACTACAAGAAGTATCTGTTTGCAAAGAGGTTATTTTCAAAAGATTACATTACATTACATTACATTGCATTTAGCTGACGCTTTTGTCCAAAGCGACTTACAATAAGTACATTCGACCAGGAAGACACAACCTTGAAGAAAACAGAATCATATAAGTATATCAGGTTTCATAGAGCCAAACATTTCAAGTGCTACTCAACTGGCTTTAGGTAATCCAGTCCTTTATTAGTATAAAAGTGCTTCGTTAATCATTCTAGCGCTCGAAGTGGAGTCGAAAGAGATGAGTTTTCAGTTTGCGCCGGAAGATGTGCAAGCTATCTGCCGTCCTGATGTCAATGGGGAGCTCATTCCACCATCTTGGAGCCAGGATAGCAAACCCACGTGTTTTCGCCGATGGGAACTTGGGTCCCCCTCGCAGCGAGGGCGCAACGAGTCGTTTGGCTGATGCAGAGCGTAGTGCACGCGCTGGGGTGTACGGTTTAACCATGTCCTGGATGTAGGAAGGGCCAGATCCATTCGCAGCACGGTAAGCAAGTACCAGTGTCTTGAAGTGGATTCTAGCAGTTACCGGAAGCCAGTGAAGGGAGCGGAGGAGCGGAGTGGTGTGGGAGAATTTAGGAAGGTTGAAAACCAGACGAGCCGCTGCATTCTGGATGAGCTGCAGAGGTCGGATGGCACATGCAGGTAGACCAGCCAGGAGGGAGTTGCAGTAGTCTAGGCGTGAGATGACGAGAGCCTGGACCAGAACCTGAGTCGCTTTCTGAGTCAGCTGGGGACGTATCTTCCTGATGTTGTAAAGCGTGTATCTGCAGCAGCGGGTTGTAGCAGCGATGTTTGCAGTGAAGGACAGGTTGTTATCTAGGGTCACACCCAGATTCCTTGCAGTCTGAGTCGGGGAAACAACTGAGGGTGCCGATGTTGATTGTCAGGTCAAGAGTTGGACAATCTTTTCCCGGGAGGAAGAGCAGCTCAGTCTTGTCAAGGTTGAGCTTGAGGTGGTGAGCAGACATCCACTGAGAGATGTCAGCTAGACAAGCAGAGATGCGTGCGACGACCTGGGTCTCTGAGCGGGGAAAGGACAGAATTAATTGGGTGTCGTCAGCGTAGCAGTGGTAAGAAAAACCATGCGGGCTAATGACTGATCCGAGCGAGTTTGTGTACAAGGAGAAGAGGAGGGGACCAAGAACAGAGCCCTGAGGGACCCCCGTAGTTAATTGACAAGGGTCGGACTCAGACCCTCTACAAGTCACCCTGTAGGTACGGTCTTTCAGGTATGAGGTGAGGAGGGAAAGTGCAGAGCCTGAAACTCCAAGTTTTTGGAGAGTGCGAAGGAGGATCTGATGATTCACCGTGTCGAATGCAGCAGACAGGTCCAACAGGATGATGACAGAGGAGAGGGATGCAGTTTTGGCAGTGTGCAGTTCCTCCGTGACAGCAATGAGAGCAGTTTCTGTGGAGTGACCTGCCTTGAAACCAGACTGCTGCGGATCCAGAAGGTTGTTCTGATTGAGATAACAGGAGAGTTGTTTAAAGACAGCGCGTTCAAGTGATTTAGACAGGAACGGGAGGAGAGAGACAGGCCTGTAGTTTATAACATCAGACGGGTTGAGAGTGGGTTTCTTTAGGAGAGGGTTTACTCTTGCCTCCTTGAGACTGTTTGGAAAGTGACCAGAAGTTAGAGAAGTGTTGATGAAATGGGTGAGAAACGGTAGAATATCAGGAGCGATAGTCTGAAGGAGGTTTGAAGGGATAGGGTCCAGAGGACAGGTGGTAGGGCGGGCAGAGGTAATGAGGGTAAGAACCTCACTTGGAGAGAGAGGGGAAAAGGAGGTTAGTGTGTTGGTGGAAGGAAGGTCTGGTGACCCAGCGGTGAGTAAAGGTGAGTCAAAAAAAGAAGAGCGAATATCATTAACCTTTTTTTCAAAGTGGGTAACAAAGTCGCTTGACAGAAGTGAGGAGGGGGGAGGAGCTTTTGGAGGGTCCCAAGAGGGTGGAGAAGATGGAAAATAGTTTTTTAGGATTGGAATAGGAAGATTGGATCTTATCTTGAAAGAAAGTGCTTTTTGCCTGAGAGATCAAAGCAGAGAAAGAGGAGAGGAGAGCTTGATAGGTTAGGAGGTCGTCACAGTGTTTGGATTTCCACCATTTCCGCTCTGCTGCCCTAAGGACGGTTCTATTAGCACGCAGTGCATCATTTAGCCAGGGAGCCGGAGGGGACTGACGAGCCTGCCGAGATGTCAGAGGACAGAGCGAGTCCAGAGTGGATGAGAGAGTAGAGAGGAGAGTTTCTGCAGCAGAGTTTGGAGGGAGTAGTTGGAACGAATCAGAGGAAGGGAGGGCTGAGAGCACCGACGAGGCAAAGGTAGAGGGAGAGAGGGAGCGAAGGTTACGGCGGACAAGTGTAGGATGGGAAGAGATTAGTTTGTTATGTTTGGAAAGGGATAGAGAGAATGAAATGAAGAAGTGATCGGATGTGTGGAGCGGGTTTACAGAGAGGTTAGAAGTAGCGCAGTTCCTTGAGAATATGAGATCAAGGACATTGCCAGCTTTATGAGTCGGTGGGGACGGAGAGAGTGAGAAAGCAAAGGCGGTTAACAGAGATGTTAGTTCGTCTATCTTCCCCATCTGGAGGTTGAAGTCTCCGAGAAGTACAGCGGGAGGGCCAGTTTCAGGGATGTGTGAGAGGAGATGATCTAATTCCTCCAAGAAGTCCCCCAAGGCGCCTGGTGGACGGTAGAGAACAACAATGGTTAACTGTATAGGATGGGTTACTGTGACGGCATGGAACTCAAAGGTGGAAGGAGTAAAGTTAGGTAGCTTGAAGAGGGAAAAGCTCCATTTGGGAGAGAGCAGGAGACCAGTGCCACCTCCCCTGCCAGTGGGTCTGGGTGTATGGGAGAAGGAATATGCAGTGGAGAGAGCTGCTGGGGTGGATGTGTTGGATGGAGTAATCCAGGTCTCAGTGAGAGCAAGGAAATCCAGAGACTGCAGGGAGGTGTAGCCAGAGATGAAGTCAGCCTTAGGAACAGCTGACTGGCAGTTCCACAGGCCACCTGAAACTAGATGTTGGATCTCAGTGGAGCACGTGGGATAGACGAGAGCAGGCCGGTTATATCGATTACGAGATACACGGGGCCAGTGATAATTGCGAGAAGACACATGAACAGGAATGGAGAAAATACACATGATTATAGCATGAGGGGCTAAACAACAAAATTAAAAATTAAAAAAAACACCAACGATACTTAGCTCAATCAAAGTAGGATTTGCCTCCTCTTTGCCTCCCTCGTGACTCCTGTAGGACTCTAATGTCTTTGTCAGTCTTTGTCAGTCTTAGCCTGTCTGCCGCTGAAGCTGACGCTCCAGGAAAGAGCTACCCGAAATGGACGCCTGATCTTATTTAGGTTTTAATAGTGATACTTGATTCAAGTTTTGTTTTAAATGGTGTGTGCTGGCTAAGGATGTTTCTTTTCAAGTTTTTGTGAAACTGTTAACTACAAGAAGTATCTGTTTGCAAAGAGGTTATTTTCAAAATATCTTATTTAGGTTTTAATAGTGATACCTAAGGATATTCTCTTTTAGTTGTATGGATTTGTGAACTAATGTGTAATTACTTTTATTAACTATAATTGCACAGGATCATTCTAAGAAGAGTGAGAGGGCTAATGAGCCAGCACCATACCTCCTCTATGCATTTTATTGACCTGTATCTGATCTTGAAAAACTTGACTCTTTTAAAAAAAGTTATTTTTCATCTATCATTTTCAACCATGCAGCAAGAGATCAAATTTAAGAATAAGTAATAGTTTGTCACGATTTTACGGGAAATAGTCAGTGCGCGATGTCACATCTTAAAGACAGCTTGAACTGGATAAATGGTTAGTCTTTTTTCAAACATACCGTACGTTCTGTATGTTAGTATACTGTATCTGGCCAATCGATCTAGACCCTACTGCCCTAGACGCATGCCCTCATTAGGGAAGTCACGCTTAGGGAAGAGGTGTTTCATTTCACAGATCCACCTTGATTGTTGTTGTGAGGGGTGAAGGAAGAGGGACGGGGGAGGAAAATTCAGAGGATGAAGAAGCAGAAAACATAACTTGTTTTGTAAAACGGAGAGCACGTCAGTTTCAAGAAAGATGACACCGTGTTTATGCATGACATGCAAAATATCTTGAAGCCCTATAAAAAAAAGGTACAAGTATATTGTGTTGAAAATATCGCAAAAAGTCGTAATTTTGTATAATGTATTAGTTGCATGTTGTATTTGCTAGAAATCACTATGTAGTTTTTCAAAAAACATAATGGAAAAAGGAGAGGAAGGCAAAAAACAAAATATCACAGTATGTTGAAAAAATATGAAAAATAAATGTGTTTAAAATAACATGAAATAAATCAAACTAACGCTTCTAAAAAACATATATTTTAGAAAAGTAATGTTAGTCATGTCAAGTTATCAAGACTGCTGTGTTTCATCGAAACAGTGTTAAAATCACAAACTTGCCTTTTAGAGAGACATAAAGAAAACGAATTCCTTACAAATTAATGAATATTTTACCCGGTTAAAAAGGTTTGCATCCATTAAAGTGTAACTAAAAGTATCTTAGTAACACAAGAAAAGAGAATAAAGCATTGATGTCAACAAAACTGGATTGCTCCATTGAAATAGCGTTAAAATCAAAAAGTGCCTTTAAAGAAAATGTATTCAGATAGAGTATTTTATTTTCAGAAATGTTTAAGGTTTTTGCATACATAAAAAGTGTATCTTACAGTTTCTTTGTGAGAGAATTACACACAAATCTGCAGAGTGTCACTAAAACGTTTTACACAGGGACTGACATTCCGTATGGGGGTTTCACACGGACACAAAGTCTACTAATACAAAGTACTTCATTATCTACTTTTTCAGCTTTTATACACAAAAGTGTATCTTTCAGTAACTTTCTCAGAGAATTTAAGCATAAATCTGTCAAATGTTCAAAACAGCCTTGTTTCACTGAAATAGCCTCAAAATCACAAACTGCCATTAAGAGTCAGATGCTTTACGGAATCTAATAAAACAGAGTACTTTCATGGTAGTGGTCAGCTTTTAAAAAAGAAAAGTGTATCCTTCAGTAAAGTATAATGGAAAAAGGAGAGAAAGACAACAACAACAAAAATATCACAGTATGTTGAAAAAATATGAAAAGTAATGTGTTCAAAATAACATGAAAGAAATCAAAGTAACGCTTCTAAAAAACATATATTTTAGAAAAGTAATGTTAGTCATGTCAAGTTATCAAGACTGCTGTGTTTCATCGAAACAGTGTTAAAATCACAAACTTGCCTTTTAGAGAGACATAAAGAAAACGAATTCCTTACAAATTAATGAATATTTTACCCGGTTAAAAAGGTTTGCATCCATTAAAGTGTAACTAAAAGTATCTTAGTAACACAAGAAAAGAGAATAAAGCATTGATGTCAACAAAACTGGATTGCTCCATTGAAATAGTGTTAAAATCAAAAAGTGCCTTTAAAGAAAATGTATTCAGATAAAGTATTTTATTTTCAGAAATGTTTAAGGTTTTTGCATACATACAAAGTGTATCTTACAGTTCCTTTGTGAGATAATTACACACAAATCTGCAGAGTGTCACTAAAAAGTTTTACACAGGGACTGACATTCTGTATGGGGGTTTCACACCTGAGCTGCTGCGGGGGGAGGGCGTTGAAAAGGGGTTGAGTATGTTTGGCTCTCGGGGGATGGTGTGTTAAGAGTCACAGTCTTAAAGAAAATCTGTTCAGAAAAAGTACTTAACTTTCTACCAGTTGTAAGTTGTCATACATATAAAAAAAGTAAGAGACTTACTGTTCCTTTGTGAGAGAATTACACATAAATCTGCAGTGTCTGTAAAAAGTCTTAAAATCACAAAACGTGCCTTTTAGAGTCAGAATCCCAACAAAATCCAATGACACAAAGTCTACTTCATTATCTACTTTTTCAGCTTTTATACACAAAAGTGTATCTTCAGTAACTTTCTCAGAGAATTTAAGCATAAATCTGTCAAATGTTCAAAACAGCCTTGTTTCACTGAAATAGCCTCAAAATCACAAACTGCCATTAAGAGTCAGATTCTTAACCAAATCTACTAATACAAAGTACTTCATTATCTACTTTTCAGCTTTTATACACAAAAGTGTATCTTTCAGTAACTTTCTCAGAGAATGTAAGTATAAATCTGCCAAATGTTTCAAAAAACAGCCTTGTTTCACGGAAATAGCCTCAAAATCACAAACTGCCATTAAGAGTCAGATGCTTTACGGAATCTAATGAAACAGAGTACTTTCATGGTAGTGGTCAGCTTTTAAAAAAGAAAAGTGTATCCTTCAGTAAAGTATAATGGAAGAAGGAGAGAAAGACAAAAAAACAAAATATCACAGTATGTTGAAAAAATATGAAAAAGTAATGTGTTCAAAATAACATGAAAGAAATCAAAGTAACGCTTCTAAAAAACATATATTTTAGAAAAGTAATGTTAGTCATGTCAAGTTATCAAGACTGCTGTGTTTCATCGAAACAGTGTTAAAATCACAAACTTGCCTTTTAGAGAGACATAAAGAAAACGAATTCCTTACAAATTAATGAATATTTTACCCGGTTAAAAGGTTTTGCATCCATTAAAGTGTAACTAAAAGTATCTTAGTAACACAAGAAAAGAGAATAAAGCATTGATGTCAACAAAACTGGATTGCTCCATTGAAATAGCGTTAAAATCAAAAAGTGCCTTTAAAGACAATGTATTCAGATAGAGTATTTTATTTTCAGAAATGTTTAAGGTTTTTGCATACATAAAAAGTGTATCTTACAGTTTCTTTGTGAGAGAATTACACACAAATCTGCAGAGTGTCACTAAAAAGTGTTACACAGGGACTGACATTCTGTATGGGGGTTTCACACGGACACAAAGTCTACTAATACAAAGTACTTCATTATCTACTTTTTCAGCTTTTATACACAAAAGTGTATCTTTCAGTAACTTTCTCAGAGAATTTAAGCATAAATCTGTCAAATGTTCAAAACAGCCTTGTTTTACTGAAATAGCCTCAAAATCACAAACTGCCATTAAGAGTCAGATGCTTTACGGAATCTAATAAAACAGAGTACTTTCATGGTAGTGGTCAGCTTTAAAAAAAGAAAAGTGTATCCTTCAGTAAAGTATAATGGAAAAAGGAGAGAAAGACAACAACAACAAAAATATCACAGTATGTTGAAAAAATATGAAAAGTAATGTGTTCAAAATAACATGAAAGAAATCAAAGTAACGCTTCTAAAAAACATATATTTTAGAAAAGTAATGTTAGTCATGTCAAGTTATCAAGACTGCTGTGTTTCATTGAAACAGTGTTAAAATCACAAACTTGCCTTTTAGAGAGACATAAAGAAAATGAATTCCTTACAAATTAATGAATATTTTACCCGGTTAAAAAGGTTTGCATCCATTAAAGTGTAACTAAAAGTATCTTAGTAACACAAGAAAAGAGAATAAAGCATTGATGTCAACAAAACTGGATTGCTCCATTGAAATAGTGTTAAAATCAAAAAGTGCCTTTAAAGAAAATGTATTCAGATAAAGTATTTTATTTTCAGAAATGTTTAAGGTTTTTGCATACATAAAAAGTGTATCTTACAGTTCCTTTGTGAGATAATTACACACAAATCTGCAGAGTGTCACTAAAAAGTTTTACACAGGGACTGACATTCTGTATGGGGGTTTCACACCTGAGCTGCTGCGGGGGGAGGGCGTTGAAAAGGGGTTGAGTATGTTTGGCTCTCGGGAGATGGTGTGTTAAGAGTCACAGTCTTAAAGAAAATCTGTTCAGAAAAAGTACTTAACTTTCTACCAGTTGTAAGTTGTCATACATATAAAAAAAGTAAGAGACTTACTGTTCCTTTGTGAGAGAATTACACATAAATCTGCAGAGTGTCTGTAAAAAGTCTTAAAATCACAAAACTTGCCTTTTAGAGTCAGAATCCAAACAAAATTCAATGACACAAAGTCTACTTCATTATCTACTTTTTCAGCTTTTATACACAAAAGTGTATCTTTCAGTAACTTTCTCAGAGAATTTAAGCATAAATCTGTCAAATGTTCAAAACAGCCTTGTTTCACTGAAATAGCCTCAAAATCACAAACTGCCATTAAGAGTCAGATTCTTAACCAAATCTACTAATACAAAGTACTTCATTATCCACTTTTCAGCTTTTATACACAAAAGTGTATCTTTCAGTAACTTTCTCAGAGAATTTAAGTATAAATCTGCCAAATGTTTCAAAAAACAGCCTTGTTTCACGGAAATAGCCTCAAAATCACAAACTGCCATTAAGAGTCAGATGCTTTACGGAATCTAATAAAACAGAGTACTTTCATGGTAGTGGTCAGCTTTTTAAAAAGAAAAGTGTATCCTTCAGTAAAGTATAATGGAAGAAGGAGAGAAAGACAAAAAAACAAAATATCACAGTATGTTGAAAAAATATGAAAAAGTAATGTGTTCAAAATAACATGAAAGAAATCAAAGTAACGCTTCTAAAAAACATATATTTTAGAAAAGTAATGTTAGTCATGTCAAGTTATCAAGACTGCTGTGTTTCATCGAAACAGTGTTAAAATCACAAACTTGCCTTTTAGAGAGACATAAAGAAAACGAATTCCTTACAAATTAATGAATATTTTACCCGGTTAAAAAGGTTTGCATCCATTAAAGTGTAACTAAAAGTATCTTAGTAACACAAGAAAAGAGAATAAAGCATTGATGTCAACAAAACTGGATTGCTCCATTGAAATAGCGTTAAAATCAAAAAGTGCCTTTAAAGAAAATGTATTCAGATAGAGTATTTTATTTTCAGAAATGTTTAAGGTTTTTGCATACATACAAAGGTATCTTACAGTTCCTTTGTGAGATAATTACACACAAATCTGCAGAGTGTCACTAAAAAGTTTTACACAGGGACTGACATTCTGTATGGGGGTTTCACACCTGAGCTGCTGCGGGGGGAGGGCGTTGAAAAGGGGTTGAGTATGTTTGGCTCTCGGGGGATGGTGTGTTAAGAGTCACAGTCTTAAAGAAAATCTGTTCAGAAAAAGTACTTAACTTTCTACCAGTTGTAAGTTGTCATACATATAAAAAAAGTAAGAGACTTACTGTTCCTTTGTGAGAGAATTACACATAAATCTGCAGAGTGTCTGTAAAAAGTCTTAAAATCACAAAACGTGCCTTTTAGAGTCAGAATCCCAACAAAATCCAATGACACAAAGTCTACTTCATTATCTACTTTTTCAGCTTTTATACACAAAAGTGTATCTTTCAGTAACTTTCTCAGAGAATTTAAGCATAAATCTGTCAAATGTTCAAAACAGCCTTGTTTCACTGAAATAGCCTCAAAATCACAAACTGCCATTAAGAGTCAGATTCTTAACCAAATCCACTAATACAAAGTACTTCATTATCTACTTTTCAGCTTTTATACACAAAAGTGTATCTTTCAGTAACTTTCTCAGAGAATTTAAGTATAAATCTGCCAAATGTTTCAAAAAACAGCCTTGTTTCACTGAAATAGCCTCAAAATCACAAACTGCCATTAAGAGTCAGATGCTTTACGGAATCTAATAAAACAGAGTACTTTCATGGTAGTGGTCAGCTTTTAAAAAAGAAAAGTGTATCCTTCAGTAAAGTATAATGGAAGAAGGAGAGAAAGACAAAAAAACAAAATATCACAGTATGTTGAAAAAATATGAAAAAGTAATGTGTTCAAAATAACATGAAAGAAATCAAAGTAACGCTTCTAAAAAACATATATTTTAGAAAAGTAATGTTAGTCATGTCAAGTTATCAAGACTGCTGTGTTTCATCGAAACAGTGTTAAAATCACAAACTTGCCTTTTAGAGAGACATAAAGAAAACGAATTCCTTACAAATTAATGAATATTTTACCCGGTTAAAAAGGTTTGCATCCATTAAAGTGTAACTAAAAGTATCTTAGTAACACAAGAAAAGAGAATAAAGCATTGATGTCAACAAAACTGGATTGCTCCATTGAAATAGCGTTAAAATCAAAAAGTGCCTTTAAAGAAAATGTATTCAGATAGAGTATTTTATTTTCAGAAATGTTTAAGGTTTTTGCATACATAAAAAGTGTATCTTACAGTTTCTTTATGAGAGAATTACACACAAATCTGCAGAGTGTCACTAAAAAGTTTTACACAGGGACTGACATTCTGTATGGGGGTTTCACACGGACACAAAGTCTACTAATACAAAGTACTTCATTATCTACTTTTTCAGCTTTTATACACAAAAGTGTATCTTTCAGTAACTTTCTCAGAGAATTTAAGCATAAATCTGTCAAATGTTCAAAACAGCCTTGTTTCACTGAAATAGCCTCAAAATCACAAACTGCCATTAAGAGTCAGATGCTTTACGGAATCTAATAAAACAGAGTACTTTCATGGTAGTGGTCAGCTTTTAAAAAAGAAAAGTGTATCCTTCAGTAAAGTATAATGGAAAAAGGAGAGAAAGACAACAACAACAAAAATATCACAGTATGTTGAAAAAATATGAAAAGTAATGTGTTCAAAATAACATGAAAGAAATCAAAGTAACGCTTCTAAAAAACATATATTTTAGAAAAGTAATGTTAGTCATGTCAAGTTATCAAGACTGCTGTGTTTCATCGAAACAGTGTTAAAATCACAAACTTGCCTTTTAGAGAGACATAAAGAAAACGAATTCCTTACAAATTAATGAATATTTTACCCGGTTAAAAAGGTTTGCATCCATTAAAGTGTAACTAAAAGTATCTTAGTAACACAAGAAAAGAGAATAAAGCATTGATGTCAACAAAACTGGATTGCTCCATTGAAATAGCGTTAAAATCAAAAAGTGCCTTTAAAGAAAATGTATTCAGATAGAGTATTTTATTTTCAGAAATGTTTAAGGTTTTTGCATACATACAAAGTGTATCTTACAGTTCCTTTGTGAGATAATTACACACAAATCTGCAGAGTGTCACTAAAAAGTTTTACACAGGGACTGACATTCTGTATGGGGGTTTCACACCTGAGCTGCTGCGGGGGGAGGGCGTTGAAAAGGGGTTGAGTATGTTTGGCTCTCGGGGGATGGTGTGTTAAGAGTCACAGTCTTAAAGAAAATCTGTTCATAAAAAGTACTTAACTTTCTACCAGTTGTAAGTTGTCATACATATAAAAAAAGTAAGAGACTTACTGTTCCTTTGTGAGAGAATTACACATAAATCTGCAGAGTGTCTGTAAAAAGTCTTAAAATCACAAAACGTGCCTTTTAGAGTCAGAATCCCAACAAAATCCAATGACACAAAGTCTACTTCATTATCTACTTTTTCAGCTTTTATACACAAAAGTGTATCTTTCAGTAACTTTCTCAGAGAATTTAAGCATAAATCTGTCAAATGTTCAAAACAGCCTTGTTTCACTGAAATAGCCTCAAAATCACAAACTGCCATTAAGAGTCAGATTCTTAACCAAATCCACTAATACAAAGTACTTCATTATCTACTTTTCAGCTTTTATACACAAAAGTGTATCTTTCAGTAACTTTCTCAGAGAATTTAAGTATAAATCTGCCAAATGTTTCAAAAAACAGCCTTGTTTCACTGAAATAGCCTCAAAATCACAAACTGCCATTAAGAGTCAGATGCTTTACGGAATCTAATAAAACAGAGTACTTTCATGGTAGTGGTCAGCTTTTAAAAAAGAAAAGTGTATCCTTCAGTAAAGTATAATGGAAGAAGGAGAGAAAGACAAAAAAACAAAATATCACAGTATGTTGAAAAAATATGAAAAAGTAATGTGTTCAAAATAACATGAAAGAAATCAAAGTAACGCTTCTAAAAAACATATATTTTAGAAAAGTAATGTTAGTCATGTCAAGTTATCAAGACTGCTGTGTTTCATCGAAACAGTGTTAAAATCACAAACTTGCCTTTTAGAGAGACATAAAGAAAACGAATTCCTTACAAATTAATGAATATTTTACCCGGTTAAAAAGGTTTGCATCCATTAAAGTGTAACTAAAAGTATCTTAGTAACACAAGAAAAGAGAATAAAGCATTGATGTCAACAAAACTGGATTGCTCCATTGAAATAGCGTTAAAATCAAAAAGTGCCTTTAAAGAAAATGTATTCAGATAGAGTATTTTATTTTCAGAAATGTTTAAGGTTTTTGCATACATAAAAAGTGTATCTTACAGTTTCTTTATGAGAGAATTACACACAAATCTGCAGAGTGTCACTAAAAAGTTTTACACAGGGACTGACATTCTGTATGGGGGTTTCACACGGACACAAAGTCTACTAATACAAAGTACTTCATTATCTACTTTTTCAGCTTTTATACACAAAAGTGTATCTTTCAGTAACTTTCTCAGAGAATTTAAGCATAAATCTGTCAAATGTTCAAAACAGCCTTGTTTCACTGAAATAGCCTCAAAATCACAAACTGCCATTAAGAGTCAGATGCTTTACGGAATCTAATAAAACAGAGTACTTTCATGGTAGTGGTCAGCTTTTAAAAAAGAAAAGTGTATCCTTCAGTAAAGTATAATGGAAAAAGGAGAGAAAGACAACAACAACAAAAATATCACAGTATGTTGAAAAAATATGAAAAGTAATGTGTTCAAAATAACATGAAAGAAATCAAAGTAACGCTTCTAAAAAACATATATTTTAGAAAAGTAATGTTAGTCATGTCAAGTTATCAAGACTGCTGTGTTTCATCGAAACAGTGTTAAAATCACAAACTTGCCTTTTAGAGAGACATAAAGAAAACGAATTCCTTACAAATTAATGAATATTTTACCCGGTTAAAAAGGTTTGCATCCATTAAAGTGTAACTAAAAGTATCTTAGTAACACAAGAAAAGAGAATAAAGCATTGATGTCAACAAAACTGGATTGCTCCATTGAAATAGTGTTAAAATCAAAAAGTGCCTTTAAAGAAAATGTATTCAGATAAAGTATTTTATTTTCAGAAATGTTTAAGGTTTTTGCATACATACAAAGTGTATCTTACAGTTCCTTTGTGAGATAATTACACACAAATCTGCAGAGTGTCACTAAAAAGTTTTACACAGGGACTGACATTCTGTATGGGGGTTTCACACCTGAGCTGCTGCGGGGGGGAGGGCGTTGAAAAGGGGTTGAGTATGTTTGGCTCTCGGGGGATGGTGTGTTAAGAGTCACAGTCTTAAAGAAAATCTGTTCAGAAAAAGTAATTAACTTTCTACCAGTTGTAAGTTGTCATACATATAAAAAAAGTAAGAGACTTACTGTTCCTTTGTGAGAGAATTACACATAAATCTGCAGAGTGTCTGTAAAAAGTCTTAAAATCACAAAACGTGCCTTTTAGAGTCAGAATCCCAACAAAATCCAATGACACAAAGTCTACTTCATTATCTACTTTTTCAGCTTTTATACACAAAAGTGTATCTTTCAGTAACTTTCTCAGAGAATTTAAGCATAAATCTGTCAAATGTTCAAAACAGCCTTGTTTCACTGAAATAGCCTCAAAATCACAAACTGCCATTAAGAGTCAGATTCTTAACCAAATCCACTAATACAAAGTACTTCATTATCTACTTTTCAGCTTTTATACACAAAAGTGTATCTTTCAGTAACTTTCTCAGAGAATTTAAGTATAAATCTGCCAAATGTTTCAAAAAACAGCCTTGTTTCACTGAAATAGCCTCAAAATCACAAACTGCCATTAAGAGTCAGATGCTTTACGGAATCTAATAAAACAGAGTACTTTCATGGTAGTGGTCAGCTTTTAAAAAAGAAAAGTGTATCCTTCAGTAAAGTATAATGGAAGAAGGAGAGAAAGACAAAAAAACAAAATATCACAGTATGTTGAAAAAATATGAAAAAGTAATGTGTTCAAAATAACATGAAAGAAATCAAAGTAACGCTTCTAAAAAACATATATTTTAGAAAAGTAATGTTAGTCATGTCAAGTTATCAAGACTGCTGTGTTTCATCGAAACAGTGTTAAAATCACAAACTTGCCTTTTAGAGAGACATAAAGAAAACGAATTCCTTACAAATTAATGAATATTTTACCCGGTTAAAAAGGTTTGCATCCATTAAAGTGTAACTAAAAGTATCTTAGTAACACAAGAAAAGAGAATAAAGCATTGATGTCAACAAAACTGGATTGCTCCATTGAAATAGCGTTAAAATCAAAAAGTGCCTTTAAAGAAAATGTATTCAGATAGAGTATTTTATTTTCAGAAATGTTTAAGGTTTTTGCATACATACAAAGTGTATCTTACAGTTCCTTTGTGAGATAATTACACACAAATCTGCAGAGTGTCACTAAAAAGTTTTACACAGGGACTGACATTCTGTATGGGGGTTTCACACCTGAGCTGCTGCGGGGGGAGGGCGTTGAAAAGGGGTTGAGTATGTTTGGCTCTCGGGGGATGGTGTGTTAAGAGTCACAGTCTTAAAGAAAATCTGTTCAGAAAAAGTACTTAACTTTCTACCAGTTGTAAGTTGTCATACATATAAAAAAAGTAAGAGACTTACTGTTCCTTTGTGAGAGAATTACACATAAATCTGCAGAGTGTCTGTAAAAAGTCTTAAAATCACAAAACGTGCCTTTTAGAGTCAGAATCCCAACAAAATCCAATGACACAAAGTCTACTTCATTATCTACTTTTTCAGCTTTTATACACAAAAGTGTATCTTTCAGTAACTTTCTCAGAGAATTTAAGCATAAATCTGTCAAATGTTCAAAACAGCCTTGTTTCACTGAAATAGCCTCAAAATCACAAACTGCCATTAAGAGTCAGATTCTTAACCAAATCCACTAATACAAAGTACTTCATTATCTACTTTTCAGCTTTTATACACAAAAGTGTATCTTTCAGTAACTTTCTCAGAGAATTTAAGTATAAATCTGCCAAATGTTTCAAAAAACAGCCTTGTTTCACTGAAATAGCCTCAAAATCACAAACTGCCATTAAGAGTCAGATGCTTTACGGAATCTAATAAAACAGAGTACTTTCATGGTAGTGGTCAGCTTTTAAAAAAGAAAAGTGTATCCTTCAGTAAAGTATAATGGAAGAAGGAGAGAAAGACAAAAAAACAAAATATCACAGTATGTTGAAAAAATATGAAAAAGTAATGTGTTCAAAATAACATGAAAGAAATCAAAGTAACGCCTCTAAAAAACATATATTTTAGAAAAGTAATGTTAGTCATGTCAAGTTATCAAGACTGCTGTGTTTCATCGAAACAGTGTTAAAATCACAAACTTGCCTTTTAGAGAGACATAAAGAAAACGAATTCCTTACAAATTAATGAATATTTTACCCGGTTAAAAAGGTTTGCATCCATTAAAGTGTAACTAAAAGTATCTTAGTAACACAAGAAAAGAGAATAAAGCATTGATGTCAACAAAACTGGATTGCTCCATTGAAATAGCGTTAAAATCAAAAAGTGCCTTTAAAGAAAATGTATTCAGATAGAGTATTTTATTTTCAGAAATGTTTAAGGTTTTTGCATACATAAAAAGTGTATCTTACAGTTTCTTTATGAGAGAATTACACACAAATCTGCAGAGTGTCACTAAAAAGTTTTACACAGGGACTGACATTCTGTATGGGGGTTTCACACGGACACAAAGTCTACTAATACAAAGTACTTCATTATCTACTTTTTCAGCTTTTATACACAAAAGTGTATCTTTCAGTAACTTTCTCAGAGAATTTAAGCATAAATCTGTCAAATGTTCAAAACAGCCTTGTTTCACTGAAATAGCCTCAAAATCACAAACTGCCATTAAGAGTCAGATGCTTTACGGAATCTAATAAAACAGAGTACTTTCATGGTAGTGGTCAGCTTTTAAAAAAGAAAAGTGTATCCTTCAGTAAAGTATAATGGAAAAAGGAGAGAAAGACAACAACAACAAAAATATCACAGTATGTTGAAAAAATATGAAAAGTAATGTGTTCAAAATAACATGAAAGAAATCAAAGTAACGCTTCTAAAAAACATATATTTTAGAAAAGTAATGTTAGTCATGTCAAGTTATCAAGACTGCTGTGTTTCATCGAAACAGTGTTAAAATCACAAACTTGCCTTTTAGAGAGACATAAAGAAAACGAATTCCTTACAAATTAATGAATATTTTACCCGGTTAAAAAGGTTTGCATCCATTAAAGTGTAACTAAAAGTATCTTAGTAACACAAGAAAAGAGAATAAAGCATTGATGTCAACAAAACTGGATTGCTCCATTGAAATAGTGTTAAAATCAAAAAGTGCCTTTAAAGAAAATGTATTCAGATAAAGTATTTTATTTTCAGAAATGTTTAAGGTTTTTGCATACATACAAAGTGTATCTTACAGTTCCTTTGTGAGATAATTACACACAAATCTGCAGAGTGTCACTAAAAGTTTTACACAGGGACTGACATTCTGTATGGGGGTTTCACACCTGAGCTGCTGCGGGGGGAGGGCGTTGAAAAGGGGTTGAGTATGTTTGGCTCTCGGGGGATGGTGTGTTAAGAGTCACAGTCTTAAAGAAAATCTGTTCATAAAAAGTACTTAACTTTCTACCAGTTGTAAGTTGTCATACATATAAAAAAAGTAAGAGACTTACTGTTCCTTTGTGAGAGAATTACACATAAATCTGCAGAGTGTCTGTAAAAAGTCTTAAAATCACAAAACGTGCCTTTTAGAGTCAGAATCCCAACAAAATCCAATGACACAAAGTCTACTTCATTATCTACTTTTTCAGCTTTTATACACAAAAGTGTATCTTTCAGTAACTTTCTCAGAGAATTTAAGCATAAATCTGTCAAATGTTCAAAACAGCCTTGTTTCACTGAAATAGCCTCAAAATCACAAACTGCCATTAAGAGTCAGATTCTTAACCAAATCCACTAATACAAAGTACTTCATTATCTACTTTTCAGCTTTTATACACAAAAGTGTATCTTTCAGTAACTTTCTCAGAGAATTTAAGTATAAATCTGCCAAATGTTTCAAAAAACAGCCTTGTTTCACTGAAATAGCCTCAAAATCACAAACTGCCATTAAGAGTCAGATGCTTTACGGAATCTAATAAAACAGAGTACTTTCATGGTAGTGGTCAGCTTTTAAAAAGAAAAGTGTATCCTTCAGTAAAGTATAATGGAAGAAGGAGAGAAAGACAAAAAAACAAAATATCACAGTATGTTGAAAAAATATGAAAAAGTAATGTGTTCAAAATAACATGAAAGAAATCAAAGTAACGCTTCTAAAAAACATATATTTTAGAAAAGTAATGTTAGTCATGTCAAGTTATCAAGACTGCTGTGTTTCATCGAAACAGTGTTAAAATCACAAACTTGCCTTTTAGAGAGACATAAAGAAAACGAATTCCTTACAAATTAATTAATATTTTACCCGGTTAAAAAGGTTTGCATCCATTAAAGTGTAACTAAAAGTATCTTAGTAACACAAGAAAAGAGAATAAAGCATTGATGTCAACAAAACTGGATTGCTCCCAATCAGTATAACTATTTCAGTAAAACCAACTCTTTAGTGCACATACTGAGGGTTGGGGTGACGGACTGCAGGCTGCCACACAGCCTGCAGTCCGTTTTTTCGGTTTTCTAACCTCCATTATGCATCTAAAAATAGTTGGTTTTACTGAGGCACCATTTTTGCACGTATTGGATGTCCTGTGGTGCTGGTCAGTCAGAGTGGAATAGGCCTGCGTCATAGGTTCACACCAAAACCATAAAGGAGTCTTTGTCACTGATGGGCGAGGTCATCTCTCTCCTCCACTGGCCAATAAACTTTCACATTCTCCACTTTTTTTATGATTTTGTTTAGCTCACGGACCCCAAACAAAAGTGCAAAGAATTGAATTATTCACAGGGAAATGAATAAAGGATTAATTTGCATTGATTTTGCTCCACCACAAATGGAGTCATTTTCTTGACCATAAGGACTTGAGAGCAAACCAACAAATTGAACAAAAAGATCAATGGTATCTTTTAATATGGCTATCAAGAAAGAAATCTCCAAATTGACGCTTTGTGTTTTAAATAGTTTGAGAGATTTTCCACTTGCTCTGTTGGAATAGACTGACTGGGACTTTTGTGTGAAATTACGCTTTTTGGTCACAAATTGAGAAAACATCAGTCTAAATTTGAATAATTTGGCCTGTTAAGATTTGGAGAGGTTCTTTATAAATCAAAAACTGATAGAGGAGTCGGTATGTTAATGTGGCGACAAATGTTCCCTTTTCTGCTCTGTGTTGGTCTGTTTGACTTATTCAGCAGCATTCTCAACTCGTGTTTGGTTTGGCTCGAACGGATTAGACACAAGCTCAGTTTACACCAAAAGAGGGGGAAAACCTGATTTTATGCCCCATTGTCAGTGGGTATGTTGGTTATTTGCAACCTAAGTGACAAATTGAATGAAGGACAATTGTGTATATAGCACAAGAAGCCCTTTTAACATTTTATAACATTTCCAGTGTTAAGAGTTATTTTGCTTAATAGGGTAGAAAAACACAGAAGATGGTTTTAGCGGAATAAAAAACAGAACATAAAGGATGGACTGATAATAGAGGTTTACATATATTTTTGATTCATGCAAGTCAGTTAGCTAGCATTTGTTTTTATTAATACGTACTTGGCTCCATTATATCCTGTGCAACACATAAACATGTTCACCTTATGTAATAAATTGTAAAACAATGCATGTCATGTGTAAGAAACAGCTGTGAGCGAAAACGACAGGACAGGATAATTCAAGGTTAGCAGGAAAATATGAAACGTTTTGCACTCAAACATGATTTCTTTGATACTAAGTCGATTTTTAGATTTTCTTTGCCCTCCACGTTTGATCCTTTGTCTTTACAGTGCCCTCCCTCTGTTTTAAATCCAAGAGCTTGTATGCTGAGGGATGGGGGGTTTGCTCGTTCCATGGAGCGCTACCTTGTTCCAGAGTGCCCAAGAGGGCCATATCTGTCATAGCACATTCCAGTGTGCAGGCATTTTGTGATTTTGAGGCTATTTCAGTTAAACAAGGCTGTTTTGAACATTTGACAGATTTATGCTTAATTCTCTCAAAAAAAAGGGTACCGAAAGATACACTTTTCTTTTTAAAAAGCTGACCACTACCATGAAAGTACTCTGTTTTATTAGATTTCGTCAAGAATTTGACTCTTAATGGCAGTTTGTGATTTTGAGGCTATTTCAGTGAAGCAAGGCTGTTTTGAACATTTGACAGATTTATGCTTAAAGTCTCTGATAAAGTTACTGAAAGATACACTTTGTGTATAAAAGCTGAAAAAGTAGATAATGAAGTACTTTGTATTAGTAGATTTGGTTAAGATTCTGACTCTTAATGGTCCTCTCTAAATTTGATTCAGGGTTTGTTTTAAATGATTTGTGTTTTGTGTGTTCACACAGAAAAACACTGAAAAACACAAAAAGAAGGACTGTAATACACATGTATCAGACACGCCCCCCCTTGCTATAATGAAGGCAACAGTTTTTAAATGTAAAAAACACTTTTTTATTTTTTCACATACAAAAATCAAATAGTTATACTGATTGGGAGCAATCCAGTTTTGTTGATATCAATGCTTTATTATCTTTTCTTGTGTTACTAAGATACTTTTAGTTACACTTTAATGGATGCAAACCTTTTTAACCGGGTAAAATATTCATTAATTTGTAAGGAATTCGTTTTCTTTATGTCTCTCTAAAAGGCAAGTTTGTGATTTTAACACTGTTTCGATGAAACACAGCAGTCTTGATAACTTGACATGACTAACATTACTTTTCTAAAATATATGTTTTTTAGAAGCATTACTTTGATTTCTTTCATGTTATTTTGAACACATTACTTTTCATATTTTTTCAACATACTGTGATATTTGTGTTGTTGTTGTCTTTCTCTCCTTTTTCCATTATACTTTACTGAAGGATACACTTTTTTTTTTAAAAGCTGACCACTACCATGAAAGTACTCTGTTTTAGTAGATTCCGTAAAGCATCTGACTCTTAATGGCAGTTTGTGATTTTGAGGCTATTTCAGTGAAACAAGGCTGTTTTGAACATTTGACAGATTTATGCTTAAATTCTCTGAGAAAGTTACTGAAAGATACACTTTTGTGTATAAAAGCTGAAAAAGTAGATAATGAAGTACTTTGTATTAGTAGACTTTGTGTCCGTGTGAAACCCCCATACAGAATGTCAGTCCCTGTGTAAAACTTTTTAGTGACACTCTGCAGATTTGTGTGTAATTCTCTCACAAAGAAACTGTAAGATACACTTTTTATGTATGCAAAAACCTTAAACATTTCTGAAAATAAAATACTCTATCTGAATACATTTTCTTTAAAGGCACTTTTTGATTTTAACGCTATTTCAATGGAGCAATCCAGTTTTGTTGACATCAATGCTTTATTCTCTTTTCTTGTGTTACTAAGATACTTTTAGTTACACTTTAATGGATGCAAACCTTTTTAACCGGGTAAAATATTCATTAATTTGTAAGGAATTCGTTTTCTTTATGTCTCTCTAAAAGGCAAGTTTGTGATTTTAACACTGTTTCGATGAAACACAGCAGTCTTGATAACTTGACATGACTAACATTACTTTTCTAAAATATATGTTTTTTAGAAGCGTTACTTTGATTTCTTTCATGTTATTTTAAACACATTTATTTTTCATATTTTTTCAACATACTGTGATATTTTGTTTTTTGTCTTTCTCTCCTTTTTCCATTATATTTTTTGAAAAACTACAGTGATTTCTAGCAAAATACAACATGCAACTAATACATTATACAAAATTACGACTTTTTGCGATATTTTCAACACAATATACTTGTACCTTTTTTTTATAGGGCTTCAAGATATTTTGCATGTCATGCATAAACACGGTGTCATCTTTCTTGAAACTGACGTGCTCTCCGTTTTACAAAACAAGTTATGTTTTCTGCTTCTTCATCCTCTGAATTTTCCTCCCCCGTCACTCTTCCTTCACCCCTCACAACAACAATCAAGGTGGATCTGTGAAATGAAACACCTCTTCCCTAAGCGTGACTTCCCTAATGAGGGCATGCGTCTAGGGCAGTAGGGTCTAGATCGATTGGCCAGATACAGTATACTAACATACAGAACGTACGGTATGTTTGAAAAAAGACTAACCATTTATCCAGTTCAAGCTGTCTTTAAGATGTGACATCGCGCACTGACTATTTCCCGTAAAATCGTGACAAACTATTACTTATTCTTAAATTTGATCTCTTGCTGCATGGTTGAAAATTATAGATGAAAAATAACTTTTTTTAAAAGAGTCAAGTTTTTCAAGATCAGATACAGGTCAATAAAATGCATAGAGGAGGTATGGTGCTGGCTCATTAGCCCTCTCACTCTTATTAGAATGATCCTGTGCAATTATAGTTAATAAAAGTAATTACACATTAGTTCACAAATCCATACAACTAAAAGAGAATATCCTTAGGTATCACTATTAAAACCTAAATAAGATATTTTGAAAATAACCTCTTTGCAAACAGATACTTCTTGTAGTTAACAGTTTCACAAAAACTTGAAAAGAAACATCCTTAGCCAGCACACACCATTTAAAACAAAACTTGAATCAAGTATCACTATTAAAACCTAAATAAGATCTTTTGAAAATAACCTCTTTGCAAACAGATACTTCTTGTAGTTAACAGTTTCACAAAAACTTGAAAAGAAACATCCTTAGCCAGCACACACCATTTAAAACAAACCCTGAATCAAATCTAGAGAGGACAATAACGTTTTTAGATGTCTTGGTGAGTGAAAATTAATGGCTGTTTTTATTTAATTTGAGCTTATTTCTTTTTTTAAAACTAACTTCATCCCTCTCTTCTCCTCTAACAGAGAGTGTCTTAATTAACATAGGCATTTACACCCCAGGCTATCTCAACCCCCCACATCTGGTTGTGTGTGTGTGTGTGTGTGTGTGTGTGTGTGTGTGTGTGTGTGTGTGTGTGTGTGTGTGTGTGTGTGTGTGTGTGTGTGTGTGTGTGTGTGAATTGTTCTTAAAGGTAAGGGTTAGATAATTTGGAGAATTTTGCAGTCAAACCGGGGAAAATCTGCCACTTCCTCAAAGAGCCCCTCCTCCAACACACATGAACGCGTGCATGACCAAAAGAGGGCACGAGACTGTCGGGATCTGACCCCCGCACTGCTGCTGCTGCATTAGTTTCTTGACTGACGCTCCGGACGGATGGCTGTAAGCTGTCACAGACTGATTAAACCCCATTCGAAGCTTCTCTTGCCATTTCTCTTTTTTGAAAAGGTGACTGGGTAAATGGAATTGCTGTCTTTTTATTTAGTTTGCGCATATTTCTACCTAATTCCACCCCCCACTATCTGCCTGCCTCATAGCCACAGGAAGGGGTGGAGAAAAGGGAGGGGGGCTGGGTAGACAGTCTCACATAACTTCAAAGAGACACCTAGATTAACATCAGAGGTTTATAGCACACCAGTGTGAAATCACACCTGCCTGTTATAACACCTCACATCAAAGGGCAAACATCAGAGGCTAATTAGATTATACAACTCTGAGGGGACAGGGGCCAGACAGCATAACTTCAAAGAGACTGCTTTAATCAACACCTAGATTAACATCAGAGGCTTATATCACACATACCTGCTATAACACCTCCCATCAAAGGACTAGACTACAAAAGCACTACACAGGGGGGCATTTCACACCTACGTGTGATGACACCTCACCCCTCACATCAAAGGATCTCACACCTACGTGTGAATTCACACCTAGGTGTGACATCCACCTCGAACAAAGGGAGGCGGAACTTAGCTCATTAACATAAGTAGGGAGAGGTGTGACCTGTCACACCACCTGTCACTTTTCATGCATACTAATGAGACGAAAGCGGCATGTGTAATACTACTCCTGTCTTTCCTAGGCCGCTCGCTGAAGAGGGTGTAGGATGGCGGGCGGAGGGCGTAGCCGCCTTATATACTGTGGGCCTGCGCGCGCATTCAGGTAGGCTCGCCCCTATTGGCCGGCTACGTTTACGTAACTCAGTAGGTGAAAGCACGCACAGCATGATAGAGAGTAGTACCCATAGAGTCCAGTAAAGGCTCCGTCTGTGCTTATATAACTAGGGTTACAATACGTAACCCCCCGTTTTATCGGATTTGCATTAACCGTTGAGTAGCAGTAAAGCACTTCTGTGTTGAAAACTCTGTTTTACGATTGGCTTGGAACTTCAAAAGGGCAGGTGCTCAAGTCCCCTTTGGAGTCTATCTGTAAATAATAAAAATAACAAACGTATCTTTTAGAATTAAGGTAGAAGTAAGATTTCTGCCGTTACTAAAACATGTGACATTTCTACTTTGCTTATGTGTCAGTTTTGTGGTTGGTTACCAGAAGCTCCAGTTTTAAGCCACATTTTTGCGATAGTTATCAGAGATACAAGCTTAGCATATGATAGCTTTAAGCTCACAGCCATCATGAGATTTAATTGGTCAGTTTATAATTCAATGTAATTTTTATCTTAAAAGTATTGTTATTATAGCCTACCAATTTAATATAATTACAAAACTTTAAACATATATTATTAATAAAATAATATTATTATTTTGTATTTTATTTGAACCTGCTAAATAATTAGATCTAGAATAAAACAACTGAAAGGCACATTTATAAGATCAGTAGTACCAGTAGTAGTAGATCAGAATTAGAGTAGGTTGCATGTGTTGGCTAATAAAATACTTAAATACTAAAATTGAGGCAATGTGGAAACAGGCCGCTGTGGAGGAAATGCAGGATGTAGACACAGCTCCTGAATACTGTTGTCTTCCCCTGAAAATGTGACAACTTATCTTATGAGAACTTATGTGATCCTTTGAGATACAGAGGATATATGTACAGACATTAAAAATGAAGATACTAATGGGAAAGAAGATCACAGTATTGATGAGAAAGCCCTTTTATGAACACCTTTGAGTCAGAAACCATTAGTTCAATCAGGAGAGACGTGATGTATGGAATACATGTTTATTATTGGTCACATTATGTAAATGAAACATAATGATGACAATTTATAACAAGTGAATGAAAAGGTGTTTGGCGATTAGGCCCAGGTTTTGTAGGATATCATTCGGGAAGGGAAAGAACCGTTTCCGATGAACCCCCCTGGGTCTAGACACTGGTGGTGATAAGTGGTTAGGTCCGGTTGGAAGGGAGAAGGTTAAGCTTGGCCCTGAGTTGGAAGCAGGAGGCGAAGGGGTGGAGGAGGGTTGCGCATTGACACCTGGAAGACAGCTGATAGAAAAGGGGAGAGCATATATAGAGGGATTAACAGGTGCGATAATTAGGCTTGTGATTGGAGGGAAGTGATAGGTTAGCTAAGGAGTGGCGCTCCCTGTCATCTAGTGAAGGGAGCGAGTATTGCCGTGACGTGCGATGCGGAGTGATAGGTCTTCCTGTCTGAACTTGCGCTAAGCTTCATTTCAATCAGGAGAGACGTGATGTATGGAATACATGTTTATTTTCGGTCACATTATGTAAATGAAACATAATGATGACAATTTATAACAAGTGAATGAAAAGGTGTTTGGCAATTAGGCCCAGGTTTTGTAGGATATCATTCGGGAAGGGAAAGAACCGTTTCCGATGAACCCCCAAAAGAAGTGAAGTAGAAGTACTGAACGTGAAGAAATCTTACCTGTGGGATGCAGTGGAAATCTTACGAGCTTGCTGCGGTGATCTTACGAGCTAGCTGCGGTGATCTATGGATATAATGAGAGAATTATACGGGGACAGAGAAGACATGTTATTGACTAGCGTAGGACTAAGAGTGGGATAATGCATGGATGGACACGTCCTGGCTCACACAAGCCTCAGACCCTTCCGGTCAAACATGAAAATAAAATGCGTGGATGTCACATCCTGGCTCACAAGCCTGAGACCCTTCCGGTCAAACATGAAAATAAAATGCGTGGATGTCACATCCTGGCTCACAAGCCTGAGACCCTTCCGGTCAAACATGAAAATAAAATGCGTGGATGTCACATCCTGGCTCACAAGCCTGAGACCCTTCCGGTCAAACATGAAAATAAAATGCGTGGATGTCACATCCTGGCTCACACAAGCCTGAGACCCTTCCGGTCAAACATGAAAATAAAAATGCGTGGATGTCGTATCCTGGCTCACGCGAGCCGGAGACCCTCCGGTCAGAAGATGGTTGACATGGACGTGACCTGAAATGAAACATGTGACACGACATGACCTGCAAGAGTAAACGTGCCTGTGATCTTTAGATTGAATGATACACTTAGAATTCAGATAGAAGCATGAGAATGATATGTGAGCTGATATGCTAATGACACCACCACCAGTTATATGCATATTTACCATGGTTAAGCTTGAGAGATCTTGGATTGCCGCACAAGCCGATGTCCGGGCGAAGAGGGAGATGTAGGCAATGTAATGCATGAGCTGTTGGCTTGAGTACAGTGATGCATGGATATCATAACCCGGCTTATCGGCAAGCCATGTGAGCATGAAGCCGAGAATATGAATGAAGTGCGGGATGCACAGCATAAAATGACATACGCTTAGGTAAATGCTGAAACGTGACCCATGAACAGGTGTAGCTTAATTAGCAGTTTAGTTACCCCGAGATGAGTCATAGATGCTGATATGCTTGATTACTTGATTGAGTGATTAAGACTGTTTTCTATCATCTGAAAAGAGAACGATGGAGGGACGCTAGTGTTGGATCCGACGAGTATGATAATGAATGTGTAAGCGATAGTGGAAATCTGAGCGTGCCGCTATGGCGGATGATCTCGAGCAGGGATGTGTCGCTACTGTAAGTGAGTGGGCTCGAGCCTGCGACTCGCTTACCCTGCGAGATTTCCCCCAAAACAAAGAATGTGCAGTCTTTAAGGTTTTTTTTATTTATTTGTATCCGTGAGTGATACGATAGTAGTGCTGTGCTGAATGTGGGCATGCACTTACTTTACATGATGCGGCGAGTCTAAACTGGGAAACAAGCAAGGGTTGGACGGGAATGAGCAGGGAGAGAGAAGGAAAATAGGATAGGGTGAGCTGCCGCCCCTGTGATACTGACTATTGCATGGAGCAATACTTCTGACGCGCAGTCAGTCTTGCAAGATTATAATAATTACTTTTTTAAATTTTTTTATTTATTATATATATTATTTTCTTTCTTTTTTTGCGTATGTGGAAGAAGTGAGGACCTACCTATACCTGACCTAGATTCACCTTTACCCTGAACCTTGGAACTAAAGATAGCAATAGCATGTTGGAAATTCTCGTGAATTTGTTGCAAACGGCCTTCTTGCCGGCCTGCACTTGACGCCTTGTTGTTACGCAGGAGAAGCAGGAGATGAGGTGAAGCTTCGCATGCGAGGATGTAGGGCCCGTTCAGCGTGAAGGCCGGAAGTGCCGCATTGAGCGGCCCTGATGCCGGTGGTGTCCTCTCGAGAGGCCGACTGAAGGCGTGCGTCAATTGTTTGCATGAAGTGCCAGGATGCAGGGTGTTGATCGAGCCATTACCCGGGGGCGGCTGCTTCCCGTAATGGTGAGCGTTAGAGCGAGCCGAGGAGGTTTCATGGGGCCCGGCTTCCTTTTTTCCTCCCGCGTCCGGATTTGCGAGGTTGCCGGCTGGAGCCGCTGGCTCGAGCTGGGGAATGCCGCTTGAAGCTTAATCCGCGAGCTTGCGGAGCTGGTGAAGAGATAGGCATGGAGCTGGAGTAATGCCCATTGCCCTGCTGCTGCAGTTGGGAAAGGAGGAGATCAGCCACTGCTGCAGGTGAGCTGCTGCGGAATACCAAGCGGCAGCTTGAGGAAGTCGATTCGATCGAAGGCAGCATGTCGGGCCCGGATCAAAATCCTGCTGGAAGCTGATCGTAGTCTGAATACTCTGAATCGTACGTCTTGAGAATTTAAGAGGTTAGTTTGACAATTGCCGTCTGTGTGTTGCGCGTTGACACCTGGAAGACAGCTAATAGAAAAGGGGAGAGCATATATAGAGGGATTAACAGGTGCGATAATTAGGCTTGTGATTGGAGGGAAGTGATAGGTTAGCTAAGGAGTGGCGCTCCCTGTCATCTAGTGAAGGGAGCGAGTATTGCCGTGACGTGCGATGCGGAGTGATAGGTCTTCCTGTCTGAACTTGCGCTAAGCTTCATTAGTCAGTTTTCTTACTGAGTCTTTTGATACAGCAGATCTGCGACTGTACAAACTAGCCAACATATAATAAATGTTTCCACTGAGCAGCCGTGAGATGGCTTAGAATCAGCCCAATTATCTGGATCACAATGCATTAGGAATACAAATACTTGTAACCATTTGGATATGTAAATGTAAACAAATTATTTTTGTTCACCAACATATCTGTATCCTGTTACCAGAGTGCCAATGTCTCTGCATTCAATGTGGTAGATTGGTATTGTTATTGGCGATAGAGCTATGAACCTCAAAACAGATAATGGAATTCGTCATTAAATTAGTAAGCCAAGACTTTAATAAAACCTTTTATTGTGTTTTTCAAAGTCTGGTTGCCAGACAAAACTTACAAAAATGATCATTCAGTTTCTACCACACATGTATACAGTTCTGTGCAATTTACAAGGATAATCCTTTCACCTCTTCTCAACTCAAGCAGAAGACATCCGGATCAGAGTAACAGGGGATAACAACATAAATATCTGACCCGGTGGAGAGGTAAAGTAATTCAATTATATACAACAGTCACATAAGATACAATACATACATGAACCAAACAAAACCAACAGTTTGCCGCTTCAATCTCAGTCAGAAGTCCCATTGTTATGTAGAGAAGTATTTACAGATATTGTAAGAGTTCCACGCACATTATTTGAGTTCTTAACACAAAATGACGTAAAGGAAGTCATGAAGAAAAATGTTTCCATTCCTTCACTGTTCAGCTAGAGTTGGAATTAATGACATTTGTGCACTGAGGTTCACAGAAGGAGCCGAAACGCCCGCAGATGTCTTTGGCTCGAACAGCGAAATGATACGTGGAGCCGGACTGGAACTGGGTCAGCGTACAGGCCATGGGCAGCGGGAGGGCCTTCACCTCCCCAATCTTCTTCCAGTGCTGCTGCGCTGCACCGCTGTTGGAGTTGTCTTGATGGAAGGCATAGAGGTGATAGCTGTCCACAGCCGCACAGGTCCGATCCGTTTCCGACACACACCAGGACAGCACTATGCCGGTCTGGCTGGGCACCAGCTTCAGCTGAGGCTGCTGCGGAGGAGAGGAGCGCTCTGCCTCGGGGGGTAAGCGTGCCAGTGCGGGTGCAGCGGGGAGCGGGGGCAGCACCGCAATAGAGCCCCGTGTCGGCGTAGTAGTGGTTACAGCACGGGATTTCAGAGGAGAGTCCTAAAAAAGACAAAACTAGTGTCATGAGTTGTTCCTTGAGCAAAATGGGCTAAATATGATAATGTCGGCTAAAAATTTAACAATACAATGGAGAGTGCAATATGGTTTCAGGCAACAGCTTATAATTGCACTAAACTACATTTATGTTTAATTCGACTATACTATAGTTTAATTTGTACATATTACATGATACATACATTGACCCAATCTGGCGGTTTCATTACTTTATATTCATGTAATAAATAACCAAAGTCAATCAAATTGTTATCTGCATGAGAAACATAAATGGTTTTAATAATCATCCGTTTATAGGGATCGATCTGACCCAGATAGACGTGATCTGAGGTTTCAGCTGAGAAAAATCATTTCTCAACTACTTAACAGCTGGCAACAAAGCTTTTATACTGCAAGATCAACTGGTAGCCTTACTGGGCAGCCTTTAAGGATAGGATCCACAGATGTATCAATACGTTTTAATTTATATGCAATTAACAATATACAGAACAAAACGTATAAGCTACAAAACTCATTTGTGCAAAATGTGTAATGTGCAGATCTAGATCCTCACCAGTGGGGGGCGATGGTGGACCGTCAGCTGAGGATTGCTCTGCGGGGACGATCTCGCTCCTGCACCTGAGGACAGAGTTTACAGATGTAAAACGCATAATATTTATGTGTGTAAATAAATGTAATTATATTTCTTAAAAATCATAATGGTGCCCCATAGAGAGAAGGAAGCACTGGTTTATGGTATCACATGCATGTACAAAGTGATCCTCTCAAGACTTGATTATATGATATAATAATGGGGTCTTACTGGAAGGGGTGCTGAGGACAGGATTCGGACGCTGGGTGGGTGAGGGAGCTGCAGCTGTGGCGTTCTTCACTCCGGTCACTGGACAACAAGGAGAACAACGTAATTAATTACATTAATAACTAAAGCCTGCTTTTCGGAACAGTGCGTGTTAAGGTATACCGATCCTAAAACAAAAATCTATTTTGTGTATGGGGGTTAAGAGGTGACTGACCTTGTACATCATCATCGTCCTCAGTGAGGTCGATGACGGAGCCTTTTGGTCGCGAACCTGAAGCAGCTGCTTTGGACGGAGTAGAAACGGTAGCCTGGTTGTCTGAAATAAAGAAAAGGGATAAATGTTGAGACCCAAAAATCCACAAACAACTTTACTAATACTAAATACTTTACTGATACTTTGCCAAGATAAAGACAATGGATCAGGCAACACAAGTTACTGTTGAGATGACAATGTAACAATACACATACATGTCTGGTAACCCTTTAGAATAACCAAAGGGTTTATTGCTAGTCAATCAAACTTTGAATAACAGTAATAGTTCAAATGGTAATATTACTAATTATTAGGGCTATGATTTACTGTTACAAACATTATATAAACTATATTAAGTATTTGTTAGTAACGAAAATATTTGTAAACCTTTGAGAAATCACTTGTAAAACATCTTAAAACCGTACACAGATATTTGGACCAGATATTTGTTACACTTTGTTAATGGTTAATAATTGTAAATATTATAGAGACATCGCTTCGATGGCTAATGTCAAGTTGCATCTGGGTTAATTAATATACATTTTTTAAACATTGTTAATTATTATTTCATTCTTTGTTAACATTAAATACATTTAAACTAATTTACGATGGTTATTTCAACCAGTGTGTCACATCTTTACATTTCTCGTTTTTGGGACTGGCCTAATGGCTTGACAGCCTGAGTTTTACAAGTTGCAGATTGCCGCAGAGACACAATATACACTTTTGAAAGACAACAGCCTTTTTAATCAAAGTGCCGCCCTACCTGTCTTTGATGTGAGAGACGTCCCTTGTGGTGGTCCTGGAGCGGTGGATCCTGTAGCAGCGGGCCCAGAGGTTGCCGGTGAAGAGGCTGAAGACATGGCTCCCGCTACAGACACAGACTGAGCCGGGGCCCTGGCTGTGGTCACAGATACCCCTGCATTGGGTGTAGTTATTCCCCCAGCACCACCCTGGAACAGAGCCCGGGCGATAGAGATCTGGGTGGGGGACACCATGCCAGTGGAGGCCTGGAACGAGGGGACGGTGGCGACAGTGGGACCAGAGGCTGAGGAAGTGGTAATAGCGGAAGCAGGCTTGAGTATAAAAGTGGTGGTGGTAGTCGTGGTTTTGGCCTTGCTATGGGACGTGGCTGCAGACAGAGAGGAGACAGGGATGTTGACCAGCATTCCTCCCTGGCCGTTAGTCATTGATAAAGGCAGCTGGATGAGGAGCGGCTGGCCCGCTGCCATCATGCTGCTCCCGCTGGGCGTCTTCAGCAGCGTGCCGGTGGAACTCTGGGTGGTGATGCCACCGGTCAGGGTGGAGCCAGCATTAGAGGTGGTGGTGATCAGCTGGAGGATGGGAGCCTGTGAAACCATGGCAGTGGAGGTGGGCGTATGGATCAGACCTGTGGTGGAAGCAAGCAGGAATGGATTTGCTGTAAATAGGAAAAAGTAAAAGTTTTTTGGAAAGTCAAATGAAGTGAAACTGAGGATTTCAAATGAACTGCATTTTGTGCTTATAGGCTGTAAAGAAATCTTACGATATATGGACACGACCTTGAATATGTTTTCTGACCTTGATATTGCTCGTTGTGTTTAAATGCATTCCATTTTACATAAAAACAAGATTTATAAGAGAAAAATATACATCCAAATATTCTTAAGAAATGTTATTGGTCTTTAAGGTGTACGTGCATTATTATGCCATGTATACCAGTGACATTGTCAAAAAATTAGGAAAATATATTTTTCTTCATTCTTTTAAGTTATTGTGACAGGTCTGCTCCTTTTTACTAAAGCCACACGAGGACGATAACGCAAACGGACCGCAATCGTTATCAAAAAAGTCTTCCGTCCACACGCAGCAGGAAATGATTGTATAGGCGTAAACACAGAGCCGTTTGCCCCCCCAGAGCGGTTCGTTTGCAGATCTACCCACCTTGGGACCCGTTATCGTTATCTTTTTCTGCGTTTCCATGTCGGCCTTGTGTGGCCGAACCGTTTATCTGATAGTGAACTGTAGCAGATACGACCATTATCGTCCTCGTGTGGCCGGGGCTTAAGAGTCAACTTAAGGGTGCAGTAACCAGAAACGGATCAGTTATCAAAATATCCATACATTTTTTTATTGTGAGCAGCACGCATTGAAGTGAAGACCTATCCTGGCATGTCATGGACAAAAGACAGGTACGCATTCACTGCCGTCAAATTCAAATTACAAGCTGACAGGACACTTAAAGGATGAGTCTGTAAATGTTCCATTACTATTATTGTCAATAAATCCCAGACCAAAACCAACAATGAGTTTGTCCCTCAATTCTTTCTCACTTTCTTCTCACTTTCTAAGCCTGTATGTGGCACTCAGCTCCGTACGACGTTTTCACACCAACTTTGAATGAATTTGCTAGTAAGTTTTTAAAGCAGAAGGGCAGCGTAGGTCAAATTGATTCAGCGACCGTGTTAATGTTGATGAAGGCACATGTGCACTGTGTTTGGCTACAAAGGCAATACAACATCAAGTATAAAAAAGATCTGCTACTCACCACCTGTTGAGGGCGAAGTAGTTGTTTGGATCTGCTTGAGCTCCATGGAGGTACGAACTGGCCTGTTTAGAAAGATCACTCATGCTTAGAGCTATTTACAAAAGGACAATGGACTGAATGTGGCATTGTGCTGACATGTATTTTTATTACATACACAATTATATATCATAATTGAATTAAGAGTTCTCACCAAAGCATTTATCAATATGCACGTATACAGTAGTTGAACCATTTCAAATGTGGGGCCAATTTCCTGACTAACTGTTAAAGGTCCCATGTCATGCTTTTCCGGTTATTACCCGTCCCCTTGTGTGTTATGAAGGTTTTTATGCATGTAAACGGTCTGCAGACCTCAAAGCACACCCTGTAGCGAGTACAACTCTAACACAGAAAAGACCTCCCCAAAACGCCTCGTTGGAGATTTCTCATTTTCCAATGTTTCCTTCCTGGGTATCGCTACGTAGGGATACCCAGTAGCCACGCCCAGAGCTATGGCCGCACCCTCTGCCAGCCTTTCACGAAACAAAGCTTCCCAAACCTTTCAGCGATTCATGCCGGATATGTACAGCGTAGGGCACTGAAGAACGATGCTGTTCCTACTTTGTTTGGACCAGCGGGAGATTCGGGTACACAACCTGCAAGTATTCATTGTTGTTGTGTATTTATGATGTTTAAAACAAACAAGGTATCTACCACGGCTGTTTAAATGGGTAAACGTTTTTCGGGCTGCTAAGTTGGGATCGCGGAGAAATGCTCTCCGCAGGCGCAGACCCATTCTCACAGCGTTATAAACCTTTTTCTTACTCAATATCAAGCCACACTTATTGTTTTTACTTCGGCTGTGAGTGTTTGTGTGTGCTCAGGATGAGTTTTGCTTGTTCTTGCTGTATTTGTTTCGCTGACACGGAAGCCCTGTCTGCTCCTCACAGCAGCTCCTCACTGCTCGTCGCTTGACCAATCAGAGCGCACTGGGCTCAAGGGGGGGGGGGGGTGGGGTGGGGGGGCGAGCTCCAACAAGCCGTTTAGGACAGAGAGTGAATACACATACTTTACAGAGATGCTGTATGAGAAACCAATGTGAGTTTGGAAAATTGCACAGTATAAATCTATTTTAGTATACCTCAACAATGGAATTATGATCAGTAGAAATGGCCATGACATGGGATCTTTAAGAAAACTTCACAGATTCACATCCCTCAGTGAAATACACTATTAAAGAACGCTGACAGAATGAACGAATTACCTTGCAACATATACTCGAAAAAAATCCGCTGTTTTCTTAACTCGCAGAACTTCATTGATAACGTTTTGAATGTCTCGCCACTGGTAATAAGTCAGTATGGGGAACCGACGGTCGACGTACATCCTCATCGCCCTCCTTAGATTCACAGGCAATGCGTCCTTGCCATTTGAACCTATATAATTGACCTTCAAGAGCCAGTCACAGTAGATTTCATATGTGACTAGATAGCGGAAAATATAGGATGCGTAGCGGTCATGTCTGGGTTTCCCTGAGCTTCTCTGGCAGTAGTGGTACAGCACAGACTCCATGTGGGGCGTGATTGAGCGGAGTTCAATGTCTGCCGTGCATTTTCCTTCACTTAATTCCGCCAGTTCATTTGCCATATCGACATTATTTGATGTATCTTTATTGTCATGTTTCTCCTCTGTTTCCTGTTCTTCTTTCTCCTTCTTGATAGACAGAACAGGAAGCTCTCCACCAGAGGGCGCCACTTCCTCTCTGGGCCCCTCAGGCTGCAGCTCTACTTTCTGCCGGAGCACGCTGTTGGGAGGAGAGGTGCAGTTTTAACTACACTCTGCACGGCCTGAGGAAACGCTTAGGCTTCACATTGTAGAACGTCACAAGACTCAGGACCTGGACCCAGGTGGGTTACTGTGCAGGTGCAACACACAGACTGTCATGTGTGTTTGTTTATTCCAAAACAAGTCTTAAGAACTATTTGGAAGAGTTTTATAAAGCTGATCCAGACAAACCGAACAAGGGGCATGGAATCTTGGTTTCCAAATTGGTATTTGGAAGATATCTTTATTCTGTATCTGTGATTACAGATAGCAACCCAGGACAATGTCATCTATACACGCTGTGAACGTCTCCATGTGTAGTACTGGCTTCAGTCCGGTATTGTCACGTTCATACAAAGACCAAATGATATTCACTCACCAAACAGCAAGTAGTGCTGTATGATTCAAATATAACATGTTTAATGCATTTATGTTGAGAATTTTGATAAATGTTTTGATTTGAAATGTTTAGTCAGAGGATGAAATGGTCTGGCAATACCAAATGAATCCCAGACAAGGACTTGGAGGTCATGCAGACACTTACCGTTGAGTTTGAGAGGTGTTCACAACAGTCACAGTCTTGGCAGCAGCAGCAGCGGCGGCAGCAGCAGCGGCGGCAGCAGCAGAAGCGGCAGCAGCAGATACAGCAGCAGATACAGCAGCTAGCGCCTGTGGAAATCAGACAGTGTCAGATATATATCAGAAACAAACACTGGAATACTAGGTGTGTAGCAGGGTTTCCGCTAGGATTTTTTATTGCCGGTCAAATGTCCAGAAATAATTTATTTTACCGGACAAATTTGAAACTTACCGGTCATGTTTCAAAAATAATAATAAGAATTGTGTAGCAGAGTTTCCATTAGCAGGTAATTACCGGACTATGACCGGATATGCTGATGTTTAAAACTCAGTTAATGGGGCTCTTTTTTATATTGCTTCAGTTTATAATCGTAACAGATCGAAAAAATTCAGATTAATTCTTCAATAAATGATTCCACAAACAACATAATTATTACATTCAAACAAACTACTTGTAGTAGATGAAGTACATTATTCAAAGTTTACATTAACTTTGAATAATAACACGGGAGAAACGGATCCTCTCTTTTCCCCTCTCTCTCCCTCCCTCTCTCCTGACAGCCCGTCAGTTTCTCATGCAGCTCGCTAAACAGAGGGCGGGGCTTCAGGTGATCATGCAGAGCTGCGTGTCTCCGTCTGACTCAGCAGCTGATCTCTATCTCTCTCTCGCGTCCGGTTATACTTCACTCACGCTTATGTCCATATCGATCAGATCCAGATAATGGTCGGCGGCCAATCGATCGGAGCATCCCTAATTATTACCGGACATTTTGAATTTACCGGTTTTTAAATCAATTTTACCAGCTAAAAACCGGTAATTACCGGCTAACGGAAACCCTGGAGTGGAGTGCACCAGCTGGGCGTAAAAAAGTAGGGCTTAACTCTAACGTCGGGCTTAGCTACGTCCGACGTAGTGATTCGAATTTACACCGAGTGCACCAAGCCTGACTAGTCTCGGGCGTAGCTGCGCCTGGTCTTAAGATGCGCGTCCACGTGAATACACGCGAAAACAATAATTGTTGCCAAGCAACGCCATTTTACCATTTTACAGACTCAGAGGACCGCAGAGAAGAGGGAATTCCCACACCCACAGCGATGACTCAAGGGGAATCCAAAATGGCCACACCCCAAAAGAGAAAGAGGGATTTGTCAGAGCTACAGCGGGAACTGACGGAGAAAGACATCGTTCGTGTGGAGGTGGAGACCGTCAAATTGAGAGCGGAACACGAAAAATTGAGCTGGAGAAGGAGAAATTGAGACTCTTCTTAATGCCCTTTCATTGTTAAACATGTAAACAAGACGCCCTGCCATCGTTAATATCCTTCTTGCCTCTTTTACGTTACTATGGATACTAGTCTGTCTTTCCGATTTACGCCTGCTCCATACTAGGCGTAAAAGTTACACCCGGGCGCAACGCATACAGGGCTTAAGTCTAAGTGGTGCACTAGTCATAACTTTAGTTTGGTCTTAACCTTCGGTTCTACGTCGGACGTAGAGTTACGCCCAGCTTACGCCCAGCTGGTGCACTCCACTCCTGGTGTGTAGGAGTGTTTAGCATGCAACAAAAGAAAAATATGTCTTACCTCCTGTTTCCTTTTGTTCTCTGACGCCTGATTGGCCTCACCAAACTTTTTCGTTAGTCGGTTTATCTTGGCCTACACAAACAGTAGAGAGGAAGGCACTTAACTACATAGCACTAACCAGCAAAAGAGCATCTTACACTACTGTGTGTGTAAATGTAGGTTTACTTAACAATGTTACAGTCTACTTACTTGGAGTGTGTTAATGGCGGTTTGGTGTTTAGTGGCACAGTCGATCTTGTCTACTCTTTCCTTCAGCTCTTGGAAATGTTTATCATAAAGGCTCTGCTCCAAGGCCTTCAACCGCTCTTCTACAAGATGCTGCACAATCTGGAAAACAATATTAGAGAAAGGGGTTAAAAGGCACAATTAAGTAAAGATGTATCCATTGGTTTCCAAGGAAAGTTCACTTGGACTGAAGAGAAAACATGATGTGTATCAGGGTAGGTGCAAACCTTTTCAAGTTTATCGTGACTGCCAGCCTTTGTAGTAAATTTAAATTCCAGTTGTGCCTCCAACTCCTCACGCTCCACTTTGGGTCTCTTCCCCTCACGTTTCATGGCTTCTACATCATTTTGAGATCCCTCTGATAAAGTGCGCTTCAGTCCGGAGGTGGAGCCCTTTTCCTCTTGCACTTTGGGAAATTAAGGAAAAAGAGATCTGTTATTCTATGCAAGCTTTTAATTTCCCTAAATACTTTATATTGATTGGCTTTCTGGCACTTATCTATTTTAAGGATGTCTCAGTCACCCATATGCAAAACTTATTTCTAAAACATATATCCAGGCTTCGGATTGTAGACAAAACATATTTAACAGAAAGCCTTTCCATTGCCTTACATTCCAAGTCTACAATGGTACAAGAACAAGGTCTGCATTTATACAATATTAAATGACATGTCTAATATAACTGCTTGTGGTTCATACCCTGTATCAATGTAGAGAAATTATCTTGAAGCTATCAGGAAGATTGGTGCAATTCACTCTCTCATACCTGTATTAGATGGTGGAGTGGAAGATGGCCGAGATGTTTTTTTGGTTTTTCCAACATCAGTTTTTTCCTTTTTGGTCTCTACTTTCACTATATCCACATCCATCTTTTCCTCATTCATTGATCCTTTCTTAGCAGCCTCCTTTTCACCCTTTACGTTTTTTCCCATTCTCCTTTTCACCCTTTAACGTTTTTCCCATTCTCCTTTTCAACCTTTCCTTTTTTCCCATCCTCCTTTTCAACCTTTACTTTTTTCCCATCATCCTTTTTGACATCCTTGTCTTGTTTTATATTGTTGGAAGAGGAAGCTGGTTGAGATGAGGAAGGAGCAGTATTTGGGGAATCAGAAGTGGTAGTTTTGGGGCAAGAAGGCTTTTCAACCTTCGTTTTGGTTGTGGGCGCCTCAGTGTCCTTGGCCTTTGTAGTGTCTGTATCCATTGGCTCTGTGCAGTTAGATCCTGGAGGGGGCAAACATGGAGCCAAACCTTCAACCGAATCCTTTTGCAAATCCTTAGCGGGGTCCTTTGTTGTAGTTTTGTCATCCTGGCGAAGAACAAAATAAACCATTGGTTACTTACTTAGAAGGTTTTTGGATTCTCAATCTATCCACACCTCAACATTAACGTTTGTTGTCTGAAAAAAATCTTGAATAAAGCCCTATGAGACAATGTCGGGGAAAAAACGTAAGCATTTACCTCTTCCTTTTCCAGGGCCGGTGTCACCTCAGATTCTTTTTCCTTGTTTTCCTTAGATTCTGCAGAGGATACTGGAACGGATTCCTTTGATGAGGACAAAGACGAACCTTTCTTGGACTTTTCCTCCTCAATCTTTTTGAGTTCTAAGTTCAAGGAGTGGAATGGAGATGTGGAAGGACTACAAATGTCATCCTTAGTCTTTGAACTTTGTGAAGAGGAAGGGGAAGGAGACAGATTTAGGGAAAGGAAAGTAGACGGAGAAGCAGGGGATGCAGCTTGAGGGGAGCCTGAGTCCGAGGCGTTGCTTGGCTCTTTGGACCCTGCTTTTTGTCCATCCTCCTTGTGCGTGCCATTCATTAGAGGTGGCGAAGCAGTTTCGGACATCCCCGCAGCTGCTGTCAACAAAGTGCTGTGAAGGGTCTCCAGTTGCTGTCGGTCACTGATCTTCATAGTTTTCCTAGCACGGAATATCTTCTTCTTCTCCTCGGTCACAACAAGTTCCATTGCTGCCTGTGGAGTGAAAGGAGATATTACAATGTTAAATATGTGGTTAAGATCTATAAACCCCTATTGCTAGCTGCAATAGGAAGCAGCATAGTGTCTATCGCTTATGAACCTGCCCTGGACTTAACGCACTGCATAGGGGAGAAATGGCTGCGGAGCTTCAGAGCAAACACTAGAGGTCTCTGTTGAGCCCTTTGGCTTTATTGTTTGTTCTTTTCTAGAAGGTTCTCCTGTCACCAAGATATGATTCCAAAACTGGTCAGTTCCCGACAGTCTGTTTCTTTACTAAAATGTGACAAATTTAGACCGAACCTTCATGTGTGAACACCTTTTGGTATATCTGTGCTATGGGGGGTGCAGTTAAGGTGCAGCTCACTAAGCAAGAAAGGCTTTTTAATGTCAGTGATTAAAGCTTTAACTGATCTCTCCAATTCATTTTGATTCATGTTTTATCATGTTTTTTCATGTTTTGATTCAGAGACTAGAAATTACATTGAAGTTAAAAGCAGCAACCCAAATCTGCCTCCCATCCCCCCACGTTCCTATTGGTTCAATCTTCAGCCAATCAGAATAGGCGTTTAGAGGCTGTGTCGGCAGCAGTTAAGAGGTTATGCAAAACCAGGAGGATTTTCCGTACATATATTTGAATGTTTCTTACATTGTAGTGTTGAGGCTAGTTGTGAGATTGTATACATGTTTATTCAATATATATTCATCTCATATGCACATATGAATGTGATGATTACAATTAGATTTTATGAGAGTCAGACAAAATGATGATGAATATGTGTGCTTCGGGAGAAAGTGAAAAGTTAAAATCACAATTTACACTGAGTAGCGAAATGGAGTTGCTGTGATATAAAACAAAAGGCAGCAGAAATTATTGAAATAATCTGTCAGTAACTCACCTTCAACCCGAAAGGTTCTTCCTCTTGGGTTTACCACCAAATTCTTCGAAAACCTGAGAGAAAAAAAGAGGGAGAGATTTTTTTTTAGTACAGTTTATGTACCGTAACTATTCAAAATAGGAACTGTAACTGAGCCCTTAAAAGACTTCAAAAAAGGAGATGAATGTATTTGAGGGTTACTTTAAATTTCAGCAAACCTCACTGTTTTATTTATTTAGAATGAACCCATAGACACAAAAGACAAGTATATATCGAGCGATTAGGTATTTTCTGAGAATGTTGCCAAATCATCTTTACAAAGTGATTAAACTATTTCTCCAAGCCAAACAGCAGGTAAAGGGATCCCAATTCAAGACGTGACACGTTAACCAATCACACAAAAAGGTGAAGAAGAAAAAGATTCCAGACAGAACGGACAGTACGAGGCCTCAAACTGCAGGAGAGGTTTTCCCAAGCCGCAGTTGGTCCACAACAATCAGCGTTAACAACAAAAATCAGACATATTCTAGATACTAGTTAAATCTGTCTGTTGGTATAAGCCAAGGAACAGAACACAAAGCCGTTTATCCTTCACATAACCGCTCAAATCTTATCTGGTCAGAGCAGCTTCACTGTTACCCGCATTGCTAACAGAGCCATCTGAAGGCCTCGATCTCCAACATATTTGAATTAGCTATGCGTACTATTTTTGCAACTTGGCAGGTTGTCACGTGCATAAATAAAATACAACTTCACTCAGGAGACTGATCTGGACTGACTTTACACAGTAAAACTCAGCAGCACTCTGAAGTTGCTTGCGCATACACATATCTCCTTCTCTGCTTTCATACCAGCTACAATGCTTCCTGCATTGGTAACAATCCCTGATTTAAAAACTAGTGAGAAAATATTTCTGCAAAGTTGCATTAAACTTGACCTAGGAAAGCAGCATGCAAAAAGGTAGCATTATCAGATATTAATCAATAAATAAAGAGCGTTGCAAGTTGTGAGCACGATAACTGATACATATAACATTCCCATGTTATTGCACACTGCGCAGTGCACAGTTCCCCCTCCCCCTTCCTATGGCCTCATTTGCTGCGCCTGGTTTCAGTGCAGTAACTCAAAATGGCCGTCAGCTCTGCTGTTTGCTGCCAGACTGAGCTCTCAGAAGCTAGCTGAACTGTATTCTCTGTCAGTCATCAGGTTGCAGCACAACCCTGATTAATAACATTTTCTATAAAGCCAGATGCTTAAGAATGTTGACAATGCAAACAAAATGTAGTATAAATTATATTTGATTAAACAAATTGGCTTTTATATCTAAGTTAAACATTATTAGAGAGTGATATGTATCTTTATTCAGCTCTGTAGAAAAATGCTATAGCTAATCCTTTTTAGTTGCACTTCGCGACCTTTCTTATATATAGGCAGTTATGTTTGAGTCCTGTTTAATGGTATAGATTATATGTACAGTATCTACAAAAGCAGCATTCCAAGCAATAGCACGCATTTTTATGTCAAGCTTATAGAAAGCTTTCTGTAGCTATGTAAGTGAGTGCACTGCTGAACCTCGGAGACTCTTGAGTAATGCAGAAGACAACCATTATGCGATGGTATCAGTATGCACAGGCTGGGTGTGGCATTAACTGCGCAACTCAAGTTATGTCTAAAAGTCTTCAAAATAAAAATGCCTACTCAATTAACCTAAACAGCATAGATGCACACAGATCCCTCTCGTACTTTAACACTCCAGACAGCATGATAACCACATAGGAATATTCATTTCCAAATTGTATTCCTAGCCCAGACAACCTTTTTGTTCACTAATGTGTCAAATGTTATGTCTGAATATGTGATACCATACGTGAGAAGATTTTTTTTCATGTGTCGTTATGCGACGCTCGAGGAATCAGGTGACAATGAGAGATGTCCATTGTCTCTCTGGGTTATAACAACTACTTTCCTTCACGATGCAACATCGGTGCTTGTTATTGTATGAGAAGTTTGCCTCTGCAACACACTATTTCAACACCAAGTGACTAGCCATGTAGTTGCTAATCGTATGTCATAAAGTTGCAGGTCTCTCAAAATTAAAACAATTGGAGAACTGGGGGACCAGGGAGTCAGCCCTGCAGCAGGAACACTGTAAAGTTAAGCCTCTGTAATGCCAAGCTAAAAACAAACTTGGCATTCCTACCACAAGGTGAAGAGGAAGATTAAACCTTTCTCTTTGGGGAAAAACATATCACATTAATGGTTGAAAATGGGTTCATGGAGATGAAACCCCTCATCCAGATTCAAAGCTTCTCAGAAGACAATATGAAAATAGAACACAAACCCAAAAGTAAAAGTCACTTATTGTGCGGTACATGTGCAACTTGCCAAAACTTGTAGGCCTTCCAATAACAGCATCCAGGTGGTGTTATGTTTTTAATGAGGCAGCGTCCCTGATACCAGTTATTCCTAGGTACTTTTAACATTTGATTAGTACGTGACACCAATCAATTTTTAAACTTTTGTTTGGAAATACATTATGCTACAATCAATAAATTAACATCTTCAGATCCTGAGCCGTAAAGATTCAAGTGCAAACAGGTTCAAACAATGTTTGAATAGCATGCGCAACACTGCTATCGCGCACAGCACTGTGGCTAACATGTATTTCCATTGTCAGCTACATTGGAATTAATTTACAGTAAACTCCTAGAAACACTGAAAGTTATGTTTCGTGTTAAAAAAAAAAACTCACAATAAACATTAACAACAAGCCAAAGCTTAATGTACTATGACTAGCATAGCACTGAGTAAGTATCACAATCTAATTCAGAACAAGAGTGAGGATGCAATGACAAACATTGAGTTACTTTCAAATGACAGACAGAAATGTTAAACATGCTTTAAAACAGAGGAAAAAAATCAACCTTTAGCAGTACGTGTGGGATTGAGGCCTTCCATGTATTTGTTGGTTGTGGAAGCAGGCTGGGAGGCCAGAAGGAACACAAAAGAAATGAGGAGGGGCTCATTTAGGACTAGTCCATCTTGTTAATGGGGGGGAGGGGGGGATGGGGGGTTTGTACTATTAAGGATGTGTTGCCTACATGAGCCTAGAATAGAAAACAATTTAACCTATAAAAAGAAAAGTCTGTTCATAACTCCTGACAGAGCATTATATAAAACGTTTTCTTTCCTATATCAACTGCATAATATATTTGAAGGTCACATCTTTATACAAATCTTGTGGGTAAAACATTTTTTAACTACAGCGTGGTGATTTCAACACCAGCCCTAGCTAGCAGCGCACAGACTGAGGGGAAGTACACTGCAATGATTGTTGCTTGGCAAACACCCATCCCCAACTCTAGCACAAACTAGTCCACAGTATGGAAATCTACAGCCAGCACGGACTAAACCATTCGGGTAAGAGGAAGGGGGAACTTTCCTATCTAAAAAAACACCATAGGCAAGTAAAGGTTAAGGATAAAAAAAAGATCAAGGACAACACTACAAAACAGGAATACTGCAGCACTTGATTTTAATGTTTATTATTTTCCCCACCCATTAGGTTAAAATATAAAACTATTTTTCAATGAACCATTTACATAGCATTGTTGTAAGTCGTCTGCTTGTGCTATAACATTCTTCTCAACAGTTAAACTAAAGTCAAAATAAGAAACCCTGACACTGCTGTAAATAAACTCTTTCCATTCAAATGTATTTGCCTCCCTGTCCTCTGAAACTTAGACATAATTTGGCTGAACCGAAAACATATAACATAGTCCCTGGAGGGGCTGTGCACTAAATGCACCAACTTGTTTTATGTAAAGCGTCTTTGAGCATAAGGAAAAGCGCAATAAAATCCAATGTATTATTATTAAACCGGGCACACGTGCCGCTGCTCACCACGTCGCATCAGTCAACTATCCCCTAAATTACTTCACGACTTTGGACCAAAGCTTACTGACAATGTCATATGATATTGCATATCTACCCTCGTGTATATTGTGCTTATGCTAACAGTTGCTGTTAAGCTGCAGGAAGAAAAAAGAAAAACCCAAGGATCCCTCTGGCTGGGATCCCTTTTTATTTCCAACGGTGAGGTAATCCACAGCAGGTTTCCTCAGTTCTTGATGGAAATTGCTAATACACTGGCATTGAGTGTTTTAAAGTCATCTTTAATGTTTAAAGTTGAAGCAGCTCAAAACCAAGTCCTCCTTTAACCCCCAGAAAAAAATCCCGCTATACAGCCGATCCACCTTTACGAATGTCTCTTGCTCTATAAATGATATGTGAATACTGATTCGATAGAAACAAAGGCTTTGGAGATATTTATTTATACACAATCCCGTATATGTTTATGCTGTTGCTATGACAATTTGGAGGGGGACAATGAGAAACAAAATAAAAAGATAACAACTTATTACATGTGCCATCAAACTTAAGCAGGTATAACATGTAAAACAAATGAAGTCAGTTTAACATGACAAAGCAGAACAACGTGCACTAAAGTCAGGGCCTAGCTAGCAGCACGCAGCCAGCGCTAAACTGCACTCACACAGCACACTCAAGAGGCAGCTGCACCCACCCTCCCCCATCTCTCTGTGTGTCTGTCTCTCTCTCTCTCTCTCGCTCTCTCTCTCTCTCTCACCTCTCACACTCACACACATACACACACACACACACACACACACACACACCCCTCTCTTCCTCTCACAACCTCTTGAAGTCAAACATGGACTCAACCATTCTGGTAGGGGGAGGGGTGGGTGAGGGGTGGGTGGGGGAGGGGCGTTAAAAACAAACTAGATACAAGGAAAAATGGTTCAAGTAATCGATAGTCAAACTTCATTTGAAAATGTGCTTAATCACTAGTTTTTGTTTACTGTGATTTTTGTTTATGATTTACTTTTGTAAAAATGCCATTTTCATTTCATATAACAAATGTAACCACCTGTCATTCTTGACTTAATGACCACATTGAAGATTTAAAGATTGTCTCAGTAAAAGATATACCACGTTTTTATTTATTCTTGCAATACATTTTGGTTTTAAGCACCCAGCCCTGTGCTAGCTACGCACAGCATGAAATTAGAGCCCTGGTTGACACAGTTAGCAGCCTCTCCCGCCCTGTCTCTCCCACAGCAGGAAGGACTGCTGTAAAGCAGACTGAACCATTCCAAACGGGGGTGGTTGCTTTCTCAAGGGGAACAATAAACCCACCTAAAAACGTATTTTGTGAATTATAACTTTTTCTTATATACGTTTTTTCCGGTGTATTTCTTTAGAAAATTGTTTATTTTAAGTAATTTCCTGATTTGACTTTGGGATTTAAAACAGAAACGATTATATTAGACTGGACATGTAATGCGTTACTACAATCAACTTTTTTGCAACTTTCATCTGTCATTATTAAAAGCCCTGTTGTGGGAAGTAAATAAAAAAACATGCGGTGCATTCTTTGAACTGCCCTCATTTCTGTTACTGCAGAAACACAAAATGGCCACCAGCGCTGCTTCGAGCAGCATGCTGAGCACAGGCTGAGCAGATCCTGTAACAAACCCCGCCTCCTAAGAAAAAAGGAGAGTATCTGCATACTGGATAGGTATATGGATCTATATCTGACACATAAGAGATAATGTTTATCTTGGTCATTTTGCTCTAAATCCTTGTTTAGCTTCACTGTTTTCTAAGCTATGACTGAAGAGTAAACAAAACTAAATACTTTTTTTTTTTCACCTCACATGCATTCAGAACTGCTTAATGTTTTATGAACCTACATGTAGATAACCTGGTAATAAAATACTTGTTTTCTTTCTTTCAGGCTGCAGTTACTGCTTCAACACAAATGCCAAACAGTAAACCTTATACTTAGCTGTTTTCCAACATAAAGTAATGCTGGTGGTCCTAAGATTAAAAAAAACTTTAACAGTTGTATAATATTAGACATTTTTGTATGCAGGCTAAATACTGAGTGGAAAGAAACTGTCAGACAGTAAGAGCAGATCATGCATTCCAAAATGTCTGCGCACAGTGCGCAGTCCTCCCCTCCCCCACACTCACTGACTGCATCTGGATCCACTAAATCTCAAAATGGCCACCTGGTCCACTCTGCACAGCGACACACAGCCAATAGAGCTTGCCATAGCTAGAACAACAAAGGGACATGGTGTGGCAGCAACCTACGAGTTATTCCTATGTGCAGGTCCAGGTGTAGTTCTCACCTGGACATTGAATTGGAGGTTTAGGGTTAATGAAAAAGCTAATTTTGCGTTCAAATGTTGCACGTTGCCTGCTTACGAAGCTGTTCCACCAATCAGGGTTAAATACATGCGCTGGCTGTAAACATTTGGTTTTGTTTTCCTATTTAAAAAAGGAATCCATATTATTATTTTATTGATTTGATTCGAACATTACTTGGTCGACCGTTCTCCCGAGACATGCTCAAAGTATAATAATGGTCAGACTAGTCCATATTTATATTCACTCCGCTACTACTATTAAGCGTCTTTGAGTCGTGAAAAGCGCTATATAAATAAAATGCATTTATTATTACTGATTGCACCTCAAACTTACAAGCGGTGATTTCAGTAATCAGAATTTTTTTTTTTTGGGTAGATTCTGATCACAGTTAATAATCATGTAGGTCAGTTGAAAACAGTGCCCAGGGGTATGGTAGTGAGTGTGGAAATGTTGGCTGTCTAGATGTTAGCTCTGTGACGGACTGACAACCAAGGCGATACCCTGCCTTTCACTCAATGCATGCAAGGAGAGGCTTCAGTCTCCAAGGTAGGAAGAATAAAGCAAGTGGTGCCAATGCAGGCTGTATGAGGATTTAGCTCGATCATCAATATATGTATAAACACACAAGCTAAGTGAACTTTCAGGAAAAGTAATTTGCTCCCATTGCATTTTATCCTCACTTATGGTGTTAAGAACTCTGAACACAATCCTGTAAACCATCACCTTTTGCTTCCTATACCATCAGACGGCTTCATGTTTGCAGCTATTTGTAAAGCAGGAAACAAGATGAAGACTTTTGAGTTATTCCAAGCTGCAGTTGATTATTGATCTTCCAGTGACATTGTTTCATGCTTATATATTTCCCTGTCTTTTGTACATTCATGGTGGGTATTTCCCCCCCACACCTTTTTCCTAAACCCAGACTAGTCTTAGATATTACTTTCTACATGTGATTTAGAATTTTGATTTCAATGTAAGACACTTAATCCATTTTAGAAGCTAAATAAGTTCCTCTGTTGTATTAAGGCCACTGTACGAATCTGTGAAATCTAACAGTGTTTTAAGTATAGAAATGACAAAAACAAACATGAGGGTTAACAATTTAAACTCACCAAATATTACTATTAAAAGGAAACATAGTTAACCTGTTCATCAATCGTTCAAAAGCACTGCTTCTTAGCTTACCATTGCCTAAACTTGAACGCGTGATTTCTACTGAGATGTTTTCTTTGCTTTTGAGCAAATGGATATTAGCAGAAGCTGAGCAGAGGGACGGAGGGGTATATAGGGAGGGGGTGTGGGTAGGCAGAACCAGAATCTTCCATGTGAATCAAGCAAGCACATAGTGATTTTACTTTAGACATGCGCAGACCAGGGATGTCACTATCAAAGCAACAAAAAACAATACATGTTACCAAAGTATAAACATAAAACACCAGTCATGGAATAAAAGTAGCCTAGGTTACCAGAAGTAATAGTAATATTTTAGGTAATTTCAGAACTTAAATGCACGACATTTTCTGGTAAAAACTCTTATAACCTAAAGAAGACATTTAGAGTAAGTACAGTTTAAATCATATTGCATAAGCTAAAGCTAGCACCAATAAGTCAGAGCTGAAGTCCACAGCCTTACACCGAGCGCTAATTCCCCTCCCCCACACCAGCAGTCTGCTTGTCTGGAGTTCTACAGCCAAGCATGGACTAAACCATTTCAGTAGAAGGGGGTTCTCAACAACAAGGGAGGAGCTATAGAGGTAAATGACAAATACAAAAAACAACTTAAATGATTTGGACACTGGTTATATCTTGAAAACCAATTTAGCAAATATGGAACAGGAAAACACTCTTGGTGAACTCTAGTCTCCTAAATGGGTAGAAATCCCTGGCCCTATAAGAGCAGCGCATTCTCTGGGAAACACTCGATCAAAATGTATTTCTGTCTTTGTAGCAACCACTCATCTTTTAAGCCTAACCATGGCACATTTCTCAGACGTTTTTTTACATGAAAATATAGGCAAAAATGGTGATGTTTTTGTGAAAGGCCAAGCCAAAAGTTATAAGCTTCTTTTTTCTCTCTGCCAAAACCCACATCTGGTCATTATAAAAAGAAGTTATGAGAAAAAAAAGGTTTTGTACATTTTCAGTGAAAAACTGGCATTACAAACAGATACATTTCCTGAGCTTAATGATTTGAATTGGTCAACAAGCTAACTACTCAACACTTTCCCATCCCCCACCCCTTCCCCTTTGATAGATTGCTTGCAGTGAAAGCTACAGCACAAAATGGCTGCTGCTGCTTTACGCAGTTACAGCTAAAATAATCCCTTTTACCACAACAACGGCTGACTTTGACTGCTTAAAGCTGTACTGTGTTGCTCCATTTAGTAAAAAAAGAAATGTTAAACACTGTTATGTTGAATATTTTTTTTTTTTTTTTTTTTATCTGAAATGGGAAACATCTTGTTTAACAATACAATTCCATTGTAATTTTAAACATCTGTGTAATATTGACTTTAAACATCTGTGTAATATTGACTTATTGCTATAATTAGCAATTATATAAAATACAATTATATAAAATTAAAAGTGTCTAGAAGCATCGAGTTTCATTGAACACTGGACAATACTTTTAATAAATAAGACACCTTATTTTCAGTATACTACTGTACAACACAACAATACAAAGCAAAACAAAAGCAATATATAAAAAAGTCAAAATATAGGCAGTACTCAATATGCTATTCATTGTGTCAGGCCACGTTCAACAGTTTGTCTTCTTCAGGGAGAAAGCTGCTCCTCAGGCTTATGGTGTGTGCACTTCCTGTCAGGCCTGTCACAGGGGAGAGGTTTGAAGAGGTGGCGGGCAGGGTGATTTGGGTAAAGGATGGTAAAGTGTGGGAGACAATGCTCCAAAATCAGGTCTGGTCTGAGCTATCTGGCCTGTCCTGTTGCAGGTAGCATACCACGCTGTGATGAAGTACGGCAGTGTCTAGTAAACGTGGCGGTTCAGCCCTCAGCTGTAAGTGCTCTGGTTCATGCCCTAGGACAGGGGTGCCCACACGTTTTTGGCTGGTGAGCTACTTTTGAAATGACCAGCTCACCGAGGTCTACCAACCAAAAATAAAATCCCAAATTGCAAGGGTTGCTGAATAACACGTTTTATTTATACATGGGACAACTAGGCTAGGCTAGGCTTGATAATCGATTAATCTATTGATTAATGAAACGATTAATCGACTATTATGCCTTGCACAATTTCTCAAACGCTCTTATTTAGCCATCAACTTTTAGATTTAGCTTGAGGTTGTTTTAGGCATGTGGAAACTAACAATGAAGACAATAAAGATGAATACTTGATTCAAAAATACATGTATTATTAAATTAACTAAACAAAAATTGTGAACAAAATTAACATTGCTTTTTATTAATTAAATCAATAATATTTCACATCAAAAGAAACAACAATGTTTTAACAAATCGTATTAAATAATCTGATGACAGAACTGTTAACAGAATAGCTGAAACTTTAACAAAATAAAGAGTCATTCTGTTACCTCTAATCATTAACCCATGCTTGTATAATTGTGTTAACTCCGTGTGTTGCTGCTAGCATACATAACACCTGACGTGGAAAAGTTACTCGTGGATGGGGCTACAGAGCTACTAGAAAGACAGTCCAACCCGGTGCATTTCTCCGTCTGAATGTGGTGCACTTTTGCTAAGTGTTTAGATAAATTGCTCGTGTTACCGCCCTTACATGCTAAACTCTATTGGCAAGAAGCATTGTCCACCTCAAGACGGGTAACATTTAACCACACCTTGCCCTTGGAGCGCTTCTCTCCCCGGCCGTGTGATGCATGCATGTAGCAGCCGCGCGTGGTGAAACTGCCCCGCCCCCTCGCACACAGACGGGGGAGAGAGAGATCTCGTCTCGATTGGAAAGATCGAAAATACACCGACCATAGATAGAGACGCATTTGTTTGTCTTTTTGCTTAGAAACTAGTTGGCGACACTAAGACCGCGAGATAATGTTTGTGTAGCAATAATACATTACCTTTCTCAACTCGCTACTATCAAGTAAACCTGAATTAAGTGGCAGGGAGGCGGGATCAAAACCTGTTTTGTCTATTTTAACGGAGCTGTATTTTTTTTTTTATGAATGACTCGCGATCTACCAGCATTGCCCCCGCGGTCGACCAAAAAAAAAACGTACTGGGCACCTCTGCCCTAGGAGTTCGCATTGAAGCACCAAATGTCACCTGTCGGCAGGCGTCCGCGTCAGTAGGTTTTACAACAAATTTGTCGAATAGCATCTG